>NC_086445.1:744621175-744947176 GCF_028390025.1 Pseudophryne corroboree
CCCTGCAACCGCACCAACCAGAGGGACGGTGACCTGTGGGAGCACCTGCTGTTAGGCGCCGGGGTCCGCTCGTCGGTGCGGCCCGGCGCCTAGCAACCAGGGACGCCGTGCGCGTTCAGCCGCCGGCTCCCTGGCAACGCTAGACGCCGGGCGCACGGAGCCGCTCAGACCCTAGCAACGGGGACGCCACGTTCGGGCCGCGTTCCCCGTTGCTGGGTCTTTTCTAATTGTATAATGGTGTGCTGGCCGTGCAGCATGCAAGCTGCACGGCATTACTTGTGATTACCCAGTCTGGCTCCTGATTGGGGAGCTCACAGTTATAAGCACCCTTTGGACTTCTCACAGACGCCGGTGATAGCTTCCTGTTTGCCTGTGTCGGTTACAGAGAGTTTCCAGTCCTGCTCAATCCGGTTGTTCCTGTCCTCAGTGATCCTGTACTCGGAAGTTGTCATCTGTTCCTGGAGTCTGACCGAGCACCTTTAACATCCTGTGGTGTTCGTGAGTCGCGGCGTAGCCGTGTGTTGCGGCTTGACCGCTTACTGTTTATTATTTTGTATCTTTGTGTTCTGGAGCTTTTGCGGAGGATTCCGCTCCCCCTGATCCACTCTGGTATCCAGCGGTGCTGGATAGGAGTTACGGATCAGTGGATCTTTGGTTGTCCTTTTCCCTGGCGGCTAGTCCGCACATACTTTTTGGTTTAGTTAGTTAGCTTGTAACCCCTGGCCTGGTTGCTTAGTCAGAGGGCCCCTTGTTATCACCCTGTCTCGGATTTCCCTTTGTCTCCCATTAAGACCTGAGGGGGCATCGGGGTTGGGCAGACATAATCCGCCCTTCGAACGCGGCTGCCATGGGCTCAAGCAACCATAGTCTCGCAGGGGATTTCTGATAACACGGGCGAGACAACGGAGTTAGGGCGCCAGGGGTTACTAGGCTCTCCTGCTCCCACAACCAGTATATCTTTCCAGTACTCAGACCTCTGCCATAAGATCTCCTCTGGTCTGGAGTACGGGAATCATAACACCTGCCGGACGTAAGGCCCCGGAGCCTGACAAATATCTAACCATTATATGCAATGTAAGGCAACATTTCAACAATGCATAGGCCTGGTACATCATTTTAGAGCTTCAGCAAATAACAGTGTATAAACCTATTACTTAAAAATGCTATAACCTAAGGCATAGCAATGCTTTATACGGTGTCAACAATAATTAAATCAACATATAGTATGGGTGTTACATAATTTTAGTTACGTAATCCTATGGTATCTTAAAACTTATAATTGTGACACATAAAAGTGTAATATATGTGTATAATTCACAGTCCTATTGCAATCTATAACTTATACATAACAATGCTAAATCAAGAAGTAAAAGTGTTGAAGATAATCATGCATAACAGTGATACATGATAATTGTAGATAGGTACAAAATGCTTTGGTAGTTAATATGATGTAACTGTGTTACCAAATATTGTTACAATGCAATAAAATACTGCAGCTGTGTACAATATAAACCGTATTCATTTCCTTTATTTATCACTATGTCACTCATATAACACTTTATGAGCATTGCGCATATTAATGTAATACTTGCAGAGGTGTAACAGCGTTCCTTATGTAGGACTCTATGGAACCCCAGGATCGTTAGGATGATTTTGGTGCATGAGAAATTCTATTCCTGGTATTGTAGCAGGAAGTGTCTGCTTGTCGACGTCTGTTAGTAGCACTTACCTGTCCGAAGAAGGATCTTTCCATGAAGGTTGCCACCACCGCTGAAACTTTGGCCCCTGAGAAGACACTGTTTCTCATTTTTTGAAAGCCTTAATCCCTAAAGATTCATACTCAGTTGGTCAGGAAATGTCATTTTAAATTGGCACCATTTTTGAGCCAATCAGGACTTCTTCCAATAAACAATGAGTTTGTCACAGTGAGCAAATCATGGATTGCGTGTTATTGAGTCTCTTTTTCACTCTTTCATTTCTTATCTAATACTACTATAAAAAGCTAAGTCCAACAGTGGCGGTCAAAAACATAAATTTTTTAAAAGGAGTGGACATTTTAATCGAACTCAAAACTATGCATAAACACAATATCTAACAATTATATGTAATGTAAGGCCACATTTCAACAATGCATAGGCCTTGAACATCATTTTAGAGCTTCAGCAAGTAACAGTGTATTAACCTAATACTTAAAAATGCTATAACCTAAGGCATAGCAATGCTTTATACGGTGTCAACAATAATTAAATCAACATATAGTATGGGTGTTACATAATTTTAGTTACATAATCCTATGGTATCTTAAAACTTCTAATTGTGACACATAAAAGTGTAATATATGTGTATAATTCACAGTCGTATTGCAATCAATAACTTATACATAACAATGCTAAATCTAGAAGTAAAAGAGTTGAAGATAACCATTCAAAATAGTGATACATGATAATTGTAGACGGGTACAAAATGCTTTGTTTGTTAATATGATGTAACTGTGTTACCAAATATTGTTATAATGCAATAAAATACTGCAGCTGTGTACAATATAAACTGTATTAATTTCCTTTATTTATCACTATGTCATATAACACTTTATGAGCATTGCGCATATTAATGTAATACTTGCAGATGTGTAGCAGGGTTTCTTATGTAGGACTCTATGGAACCCCAGGATCGTTAGGATGATTTTGGTGCATGAGAAATTCTATTCCTGGTATTGTAGCAGAAAGTGTCTGCTTGTCGACGTCTGTTAGTAGCACTTACCTGTCCGAAGAAGGATCTTTCCATGAAGGTTGCCACCACCGCTGAAACTTTGGCCCCTGAGAAGACACTGTTTCTCATTTTTGTGAAAGCCTTAATCCCTAAAGATTCATACTCAGTTGGTCAGGAAATGTCATTTTAAATTGGCACCATTTTTGAGCCAATCAGGACTTCTTCCAATAAACAATGAGTTTGTCACAGTGAGCAAATCATGGATTGCGTGTTATTGAGTTTCTTTTTCACTCTTTCATTTCTTATCTAATACTAGTAGGAAAAGCTCAGTCCAACAGTGGCGGTCAAAAACATAAAATCTTTAAAAGGAGTGGACATTTTAATCGAACTCAAAACTATGCATAAACACAATATCTAACAATTATATGTAATGTAAGGCCACATTTCAACAATGCATAGGCCTTGAACATCATTTTAGAGCTTCAGCAAGTAACAGTGTATTAACCTAAAACTTAAAAATGCTATAACCTAAGGCATAGCAATGCTTTATACGGTGTGAACAATAATTAAATCAACAACATATAGTATGGGTGTTACATAATTTTAGTTACATAATCCTATAGTATCTTAAAACTTATAATTGTGACACATAAAAGTGTAATATATGTGTATAATCACAGTCCTATTGCAATCTATAACTTATACATAACAATGCTAAATCAAGAAGTAAAAGTGTTGAAGATAATCATGCAAAACAGTGATACATGAAATTTGTAGACAGGTACAAAATGCTTTGGTAGTTAATATGATGTAACTGTGTTACCAAATATTGTTATAATGCAATAAATTACTGCAGCTGTGTACAGTATAAACCGTATTCATTTCCTTTATTTATCACTTTGTCATATAACACTTTATGAGCATTGCGCATATTAATGTAATACTTGAAGAGGTGTGGCAGGGTTCCTTATGTAGGAGTCTATGGAACCCCAGGATCGTTAGGATGATTTTGGTGCTTGAGAAATTCTATTCCTGGTATTGTAGCAGGAAGTGTCTGCTTGTCGACGTCTGTTAGTAGCACTTACCTGTCCGAAGAAGCATCTTTCCATGAAGGTTGCCACCACCGCTGAAACTTTGGCCCCGGAGAAGACACTGTTTCTCATTTTTTGAAAGCCTTAATCTCTAAAGATTCATACTCAATTGGTCAGGAAATGTCATTTTAAATTGGCACCATTTTTGAGTCAATCAGGACTTCTTCCAATAAACAATGACAGTTTGTCACAGTGAGCAAATCATGGATTGCGTGTTATTGAGTCTCTTTTTCACTCTTTCATTTCTTATCTAATACTAGTAAGAAAAGCTCAGCCCAACAGTGGTGGTCAAAAACATAAAATCTTTAAAAGGAGTGGACATTATAATCAAACCCAAAACTATGCATAAACACAATATTGTCATGCTCGGCGTAAATTGGGGTTCCGACAACTGAGTTTTGGATGAAGTGACAGCTACCTGTAAGGAGAGTAAAGGAGGTGGTTGAATGTAATTCCTCCTCATGGGGTGGAAGCCAAACTAAGTGTTAACGTTGGCCAGGGGGCGTAAAGAAAAGGAGGACTTCGTAGGAAGATAACTGTAGTTTTAATGAATAATCAGGCTGTACACGAATATTGGAAAAAAGAAGAAACTGGCAGAATTAAGAGCGTATGGTTAAATGACTTGACTCCGGTAAAGAAGAACTGATGACTGTGTTTTATGATTAAAAGATGAGGATGAAGTACTTGGACTTTGAAGAAACGAAGACGTGGTTTGTGATTGAAAGACGTGGCTGAAGAACTTGGACTTTGAAGAAAGGAAGACTGTGGTTTGTGATTGAAAGATGAGGCTGAAGAACTTGGACTTTGAAGAAATGAAGACTGTGGTTTGTGATTGAAAGACGAGGCTGAAGAATTTGGACTTTGAAGAAATGAAAACTGTGGTTTGTGATTGAAAGACGAGGCTGAAGAACTTGGACTTTGAAGAAATGAAGATGTCTGCCGGAACCGCCGTTAGCACCTGGAGCTCCTCTACGACCTGGGACCCCGTGAGTGCTTCCACGAGTGGCAACGGACTTAGACAGCAGGACTGCAGCAGCGTTTAGGTTACCAATGGATGAGAGCAACCAGGACCAGGGAACCAGAAGTAACCTGAGAGCACATAGCTGGAGAACCTTTCACAAGGCGGTAACTAGAAGCACTGGCACTCTCCCTCTGAGCCAGCCCCCTTTTGTAAGGGGAGAAAACGCAGGATTGGCTGGACATAGATTGGGAACTTCATTGGTAATACTCTGGTCTCCAACATGGCTGACCACAGGACAGGAGACATACTTAACTGTTAGCACACAGCTTTACCCAGCTTCTGTCTCTGACACACTATACAGTGTCACCACCAGAGGACCTTACCGCAGCGATCCCCACTGCAACGCCCGGCTTTCCAGACCCCCGGACCTTGGCAGCCGTACATCCGTCCAGGAGGACCCGGCGCAAGCAGCTCCCTGCAGCCGCACCAACCAGAGGGACGGTCACCCGTGGGAGCACCTGCCGGAGGTAAGGCTCCGGAGCCTGACAAATATCTAACCATTATATGCAATGTAAGGCAACATTTCAACAATGCATAGGCCTGGTACATCATTTAAGAGCTTCAGCAAATAACAGTGTATAAACCTATTACTTAAAAATGCTATAACCTAAGGCATAGCAATGCTTTATACGGTGTCAACAATAATTAAATCAACATATAGTATGGGTGTTACATAATTTTAGTTACATAATCCTATGGTATCTTAAAACTTATAATTGTGACACATAAAAGTGTAATATATGTGTATAATTCACAGTCCTATTGCAATCTATAACTTATACATAACAATGCTAAATCAAGAAGTAAAAGAGTTGAAGATAACCATTGAAAATAGTGATACATGATAATTGTAGACGGGTACAAAATGCTTTGCTTGTTAATATGATGTAACTGTGTTACCAAATATTGTTATAATGCAATAAAATACTGCAGCTGTGTACAATATAAACTGTATTAATTTCCTTTATTTATCACTATGTCATATAACACTTTATGAGCATTGCGCATATTAATGTAATACTTGCAGATGTGTAGCAGGGTTTCTTATGTAGGACTCTATGGAACCCCAGGATCGTTAGGATGATTTTTGTGCATGAGAAATTCTATTCCTGGTATTGTAGCAGAAAGTGTCTGCTTGTCGACGTCTGTTAGTAGCACTTACCTGTCCGAAGAAGGATCTTTCCATGAAGGTTGCCACCTCCGCTGAAACTTTGGCCCTGAGAAGACACTGTTTCTCATTTTTTGAAAGCCTTAATCCCTAAAGATTCATACTCAGTTGGTCAGGAAATGTCATTTTAAATTGGCACCATTTTTGAGCCAATCAGGACTTCTTCCAATAAACAATGAGTTTGTCACAGTGAGCAAATCATGGATTGCGTGTTATTGAGTCTCTTTTTCACTCTTTCATTTCTTATCTAATACTAGTAGGAAAAGCTCAGTCCAACAGTGGCGGTCAAAAACATAAAATCTTTAAAAGGAGTGGACTTTTTAATCGTACTCAAAACTATGCATAAACACAATATCTAACAATTATATGTAATGTAAGGCCACATTTCAACAATGCATAGGCCTTGAACATCATTTTAGAGCTTCAGCAAGTAACAGTGTATTAACCTAAAACTTAAAAATGCTATAACCTAAGGCATAGCAATGCTTTATACGGTGTCAACAATAATTAAATCAACAACATATAGTATGGGTGTTACATAATTTTAGTTACATAATCCTATAGTATCTTAAAACTTATAATTTTGACACATAAAAGTGTAATATATGTGTATAATTCACAGTCCTATTGCAATCTATAACTTATACATAACAATGCTAAATCAAGAAGTAAAAGTGTTGAAGATAATCATGCAAAACAGTGATACATGAAATTTGTAGACCGCTACAAAATGCTTTGGTAGTTAATATGATGTAACTGTGGGGCAGATGTATTAACCTGGAGAAGGCATAAGGAAGTGATAAACCAGTGATGTGTGCAAGATGATAAAGGCACCAGCCAATCAGATCCTAACTGTTAATTTACATCTTGGAGCTGATTGGCTGGTGCCTTTATCACCTTGCACATATAACTGGTTTATCACTTCCTTATGCCTTCTCCAGGTTAATACATCTGGCCCTGTGTTACCAAATATTGTTATAATGCAATAAAATACTGCAGCTGTGTACAAAATAAACCGTATTCATTTCCTTTATTTATCACTATGTCATATAACACTTTATGAGCATTGCGCATATTAATGTAATACTTGAAGAGGTGTGGCAGGGTTCCTTATGTAGGAGTCTATGGAACCCCAGGATCGTTAGGACGATTTTGGTGCTTGAGAAATTCTATTCCTGGTATTGTAGCAGAAAGTGTCTGCTTGTCGACGTCTGTTAGTAGCACTTACCTGTCCGAAGAAGGATCTTTCCATGAAGGTTGCCACCACCGCTGAAACTTTGGCCCCTGAGAAGACACTGTTTCTCATTTTTTGAAAGCCTTAATCCCTAAAGATTCATACTCAGTTGGTCAGGAAATGTCATTTTAAATTGGCACCATTTTTGAGCCAATCAGGACTTCTTCCAATAAACAATGACAGTTTGTCACAGTGAGCAAATCATGGATTGCGTGTTATTGAGTCTCTTTTTCACTCTTTCATTTCTTATCTAATACTAGTAAGAAAAGCTCAGTCCAACAGTGGTGATCAAAAACATAAAATCTTTAAAAGGAGTGGACATTATAATCAAACCCAAAACTGTGCATAAACACAATATTGTCATGCTCGGCGTAAGTTGGGGTTCCGACAACCGAGTTTTGGCTGAAGTGACAGCTACCTGTGAGGAGAGTATACGAGGTGGTTGAATGTAATTCCTCCTCATGGGGTGGAAGCCAAACTAAGTGTTAACGTTGGCCAGAGGGCGTAAAGAAAAGGAGGACTTCGTAGGTAGATAACTGTAGTTTTAATGAATAATCAGGCTGTACACGAATATTGGAAAAAAGATGAAACTGGAAGAATTAAGAGCGTATGGTTAAATGACTTGACTCCGGTAAAGAAGAACTGATGACTGTGTTTTATTATTAAAAGATGAGGATGAGGACTTCCGGTGGGCGGTGCATCACGATGGCCGCATTTTAATAATGGCTCCGTCTACCCCTGGTGAAATCCATCCCCATCGCTGAGCTAGACCCCTATAACTCTGGACTTTATATCCTAGTTATATAGAAGGGGTATTGCTCCACCTGAAGAGCTATAGATCGGGGCGATTGGAGCTATACTAACGCCGGAATCCTGCCTGCAAAGAATCAGGCCTCCCTGGGCCCTGGTGGCGTGGTCTCGCGCCTTTGCCCAACTGATAACTTCCCCTATGCCGCTTATCCCCACTCACCGGATCCCTTGCCGTCCCGCGGTCTGCCTGCATCAGAGGCCGAACTTGCTGGGTTGATCGCTGGCGGGTGATTCGCTGCCCGTCTCTCCCCTCCCGTGGTGACGTGTGGCTTGGCTGGAGCTGCTGGACGCCCCTGTCGGGGATACCGCTGGAGCTGTTCCCCGCGCTGTCTCTGCCGCACGAGTCCTTGACCTGCTGATCTTCCTCCGCAGGGGGACTGACGGCGTGGAGCACTCGGATGGCTCTGTCCTGGCGGCCCCGTGGAAGCAGTGAGCGGCGGTGGATCCTGGAACGGACGGAGAGGGGGCTTGGAGGATCTCCGAGCACACCGTGCTCTCTGACAACCCTGCGGGTGGATTTTTGTGGAAGTCCTCGGGCTGATTGCGTGCTGGAGTGGAGGAGAGGAGCCGCTTACCTCTATCTTGGCCTCAGTCTGAATCATCCTCCGGAGTCGTACTGCTGGAACTCAGGGAGCTGACGCGGTGCTGCTGGACGCGAGACGGACCCTGGTCACTAGGCTGCATCTCTCCCCCTGAAGGGTACTAATATTGTTTGTTTATCCCCATTTTTCTCTTAACTAACATCCTTTTTTCAACCTTCCCATTTCTTTGAACCTTCCTACCTATTGTGTTTTCCGTATCCCACCCTGCACCCCCTTACCAAATATACTATCTTCCCTCCCTGCTGCCTTCCCCATTCTCTTAGGTTTCTAAACATGAACTTCAGTTTTCCTGGCCCGAGCCTGCTCCTGGGCGTATTTTGACTATTTATTTTATAATATACCTCAGGCACCTCGACTTCCTCCTCTGTTGGGTGACGAAGGTGTCCATTGCTATCCTTGGACATATAACCCTTCAGTGATTATATTTTAGGCATAGCTTGAACTGCATATAACTTATTAACTGAAAAGAATTGGCCAGGGCTGCTTGAGCCTGGATGTTTCGGATTTGGAATCTATTCATTTACACTCTGCTGTTAATGGTGGATGGTTTTTTTCTTTTTTTTCTTTTTGGGGGGTTGTGTACAAGGGATCGTTAAATGTGCCTAGCGTCTTAAATTACAACGATTCACTCACTGACATACTGTAAACTGATATTAGTGATAAAGGTTTAACTTGTGTTAGTGCTATATGCTTATTGTGTAGGTTGTGTGGGAAGTGTTCACAGCTTATACAACAGCGCCATCTAGTGGCTCTCAGTTTTACAATTGAACAAATAGTTTGGATTTCTAACCAATTTTCTGCGTATGTGGGGTACTCAGTCCTGAGAATTTCTTTAAATAATTTCATTGTTATTCCTCAAACATTGGCGCCCTTTAAAATTTTTCTCTGCTATTGAAATTTTATTACTGTGGTCTTCCATTGCCTGCTGGAGCTGCTTCCAGGACCTCCGGAATCAGCGATCGGCCTGGACTATCGACGCGGGTGTGCCGCTTGGGGGTTTGGGACTTACAGTCAAATATTGTTTATAGCACGGGTTTCTTCATAATACCGGTACCAATTCTATATGTTAAGAATCTTATTACTGGCCAATTTTTATAATAGCCACAATAGGGTCATTTAGTGGCCTTTAGTTTTATAATTGACAGTATACTCTATAGCTCTAAATTATTTTATATTTAAATTCCAAGTAACTTTATATATATACAACGTGCTCGGTCAAATAGCTATGGATATTTTTTGATTGGTTTAAGATATATACAACCGCACGGTGATCTTACAGTTTTACAGTTTTCTCTATCAAGGGATATTTCTTATTCAACGCATCCCTCACGCTGAATGTAGGTCTAATTTAACCTTTTGAGTAGCCTTTTCCAAACCTGCAAACATTTACTGCAAAGGCAGAAATTCACTTGGCTCTAATTGACAGTAGATGGTGACAGAGGTAAGGAATAATGGATAAATATTATAACAGAACAAATTCCCAAAAGTCCCAACACTCTTCCGCAAGTACAAGAGCGGGGAAATCAAAACACAGCCAAGGACGAGCTACTGCTCCCTCTTCTCCTGTGCATAACTCTGAAGAGGAAGACTCTTTAAGCACTCCTTCTTCTACCATTAATGCCCCAAAAGTTCCCTCGGCCGCGGAGACGGCCCAGGAAATTTCAAAAATCATTATGCCGTTAATTGATAAAAAGTTGGAAACCTTACAAACTGCATTTGATGCAGCTTTAACTAAAATAGATACCAATACTACCTGTATCACTTCTCTGGAGCAACGGACTAGTGATTCAGAGGATCGTACTGACTCACTACAATGACTAGTTGACACCCAGACCTCCTCCATCCAGAATCTCCAGGCTAAGGTCGATGATATGGAGAATCGTCACATACGAAATAATCTCTGTTTCATTGGCATCCCTGAAACGGTTAGGGGTCCTAAACTTCTTGAGTTCCTCACAATTGCCCTTCCCAGAGAACTGGGGGCCCAAGATTCCCCTTTCCTATCACATATTGAACGGGCACACAGATTGGGTCCAGAAAGACCCGATTCTGCTGTTAGACCACGGCCTGTTATAGCTAAATATCTGGACTACCGCATGAAAGAGGCGATTCTGGGAGCTTATCGAAAAATCCCACGGTTAGAGGTAAATGGGTCAAAAATTTTAATCTTCCAAGATTTTTCGGCCTCTGTTTCCCAAAAAAGGAGGGAGTTTGTGGAGGTATGCAAACTACTCCATGACAGTGGTACACGGTTCCAACTACTATATCCGGCTAAACTGCGGGTGCAGGAAAATGGCCGCGACATTTTTTTCTCTGATCCGATATTGGCAAAAACACACTTTGATAGGGCATTTAACGCAGGGGGACCCCCTGATCACTAAATCTAAATGTTTATACTTAATCATATACATTAAGATGTACTGTCAGTAGATGCAATAAGGCTACTCAAGCTAATCTGTTGTTTTGTCTTTGTTTTGCTTTTGTTCTTCTATTTCTCATGTTTTTTTGGTATGTGTTCATGGGTGTCAATATTTTAAGCGTATTGACTACCCTTACAATGTTTGGTTATGGAAAATTTAGAAAATGTGGATTGAAGTATTGTTTGCTTGTAATGTCGGTGCTGCCGGTGCCTGCGCCCTCCCCCTGTCCCCCTAGATATTTGACCCTTTCCGATGGCTGGGACGGAGGGGTTTCTCCAAATTGTACATACCATATGGCGAGACTGTTTCCCAAACTGGGTGTTGGATAATGCAATCTAATTCTCAACCCATTCCTCCTTCGGCCACCCCTGCTCCTCTGAAGCTAATTTCCTGGAATGTGGGAGGCCTCAATTCTCCCATCAAGAGAGAGTAGTGAATCATTTGCGCAAATTTCATCCAGACGTTATATTTCTGCAGGAGACGCATTGGGAGGCGGGAAGTGAATCGATATTGCGGGCTCCATGGTTGGGTGAATGTGTTTCATCTAAATTTCGTAGAAAAACTAGAGGAGTGTCAATCATATTTCAGAAGGATTTTCAATACACTATCACTAATTCCATACTTGATTCAGAAGGAAGATTTATAATTTTAGATGTAACCATATGGGGGACAAATTACACTCTAGTTAATATCTATGCACCTAATGTGTCAACCTCAGAGTTCTTACAATCTTTAACTCAGACCTTGGCGCGGCGACAGAATGGTCTCCTAATACTTGCGGGAGATTTTAATTCAGTCGATGACCCAATGATTGATAAACAGCCTGCCCCACAGAATCCTTTATCAACTTCATGTACACAAAGGCATTTCCTTAAGACAACACTACAACTTAGTGACATCTGGAGGCTCTTTAACACAACTGATCATTCCTTCACCTTTTTTTTTAGCAGTACATGGCTCCTGGTCTAGAATAGACTCCTTTCTTATAGGTGATCCCTTGGTGTCGCACGTTTTAAAAGTAGACATCCATAATATTCTGGTTTCTGACCATGCCCCAATTACACTTCATCTCACCAGACCTACGTCAGCCGGGAACTTTAAGCCTTGGAGATTCCTGTCCTATTTGTATAATTCAGAGGAATTTCGTCTTTTCCTTACAAATAGTTGGATGACTTTTACTGACGATAACATTGACTATTGGGAGAAACCGACTATATTCTGGGGTGCATCTAAGGCTACTATGAGAGGATGCATAATGGAATATGTTTCCAAACGGAAAAAGAAAGACGCTGCGCAATACCAAGCTCGTCACGCTTCATTAACGGTTGCTTTGCGTACTTATATAGACTCCCCCTCCCCGGATAACCGGCAGGCGTACACACATGCAAGACAACTATTAGATGATTTCCTGCTGTCCCAGACACAGCGTGATCTGACTTTTTCAAAATCTAAATATTTTCTGTGGGGTAATAAAACCGGCCGATTGTTAGCCACCATGTCCAAATTAAGCGCCCCAAAGAGATTGATTACTGCCATTAAAGATCCAAACTCGCCATCAATTGATACGGCAACCTCACGTATCCTCGCACACTTTGAAGCATATTTTTCTAATTTGTATGATGCACGTCCATTTGATCAGACACTACATGATAGGATTTTGTCTGAAGCAAATCTCCTCAAATTGTCTAGTTCACAAAATGAAATATGTAAACAGGATATCACACTTGAAGAAATAACAAACGCTATTTCGAATCTGAAGTTACATAAATCGCCAGGCCCAGACGGGTTATCCAACGAATATTACAAAATACTTCAGGGACACACAGCACCTGCTTTGGGGGAATTGTTTAATGAAATTTTACACAATAATACATTCTTTCCTCATTTCGACAATGCACACACAGTCTAGATTCCCAAACCACAACGTGACCCCCAACAAATAGACTCATATAGACCAATCACGTTACTGAATACAGACATTAAATTACTGACAAAAATTGTGGTGGTCAGACTCCAGCTACTGCTTCCACAGATTCTTACTGACCACCAGTTGGGATTTGTTCGCCACAAACATCTAGTTAAAGGAATTCGGACAACAATAGCAGCGGTAGTAAAATCTTATGGAGAATCTCGCACTCAAAATATCCTTTTAAATCTGGACACGACCAAAGCGTTTGAAACTGTCTTATGGCCGCATTTGTTTAGGGTTCTTTACGCACGGTGATTTGATCCAGTTTTTATTAATTTAATAAAATACATCTATACTATCCCCTCCACCTCGTTGCTAATAAATGGATGTAGTAGCAGCCCTATTGTAATGTCTAGGGGTACTAGACAGGGCTGCCCCCTCTCCCCTATTTTATTTAACTTGGCAATAGACCCATTGCTTAGACTTTTACAGAACTGAGATTATTTTCGGGGAATTCAGATTGGTCAAGGGGAAATAAAGCTGACCGCTTTTGCAGACGACATCCTGTTGTTTGTTAGGGACCCCTCTGAATCTCTGGATAAAATATTCTCTCTTTTGGTGGATTTTGGACAGGTGTCCGGCTTCTAAGTCAATACGTCCAAATCGGTGGCGCTACGTCTTGGAATCCCCTCCTCTCGTGTGTCTTTTAAATCCACTATCCCAATAATGTGGGCACACCAACACTTCACTTACCTTGGGGTTAAAATCTCACATAATCCTTTTCTCCTCTATGGTCTCAATTTTTCTACTGTAATTCGCTCTATAGCAACAGAGTTGGACGGTTGGAGGGGTCTATGGTTATCATATTTGGGCAGAGCGAATCTTATTAAAATGATTTCATTCCCAAAATTAATGTTTCTAATACAGGCACTACCTTACGTGATCTCGAATAAAGATGCAAAGTCGATCAACCGTAGTCTTAGACAATTTATTTGGAAGGGCAAACATCCGAGGATAGGATTAAACAAGCTGCAACAAACAAAAAATAATGGGGGAATAAACTTTCCTGATGTTCAATTATACTCATATGCAGCGCATACTAGATACATTAAAGATTGGTTAAACGGTCGAGATCTCTATGCGAACACATCACTAGAAAGGGAATTTCTGGGAGGAATTAATCTTACTAGTTTTCTTCATGCACATGACTGCGAAATTTCATCGGAAATGCGTGATAACCCATTGCTCTGGCATACTAGGAAAACTTGGCATGTATTGAGACATAAGTTTGGATTAAATACATACAAATCCCTGTTCCTCACTTTTGTTGACAATCCTGAATTTCAGAATGGGCAAGCTTCCCACCCTTTTTCTAGTTGGCAAGCCCAGGGTGTGAGGACGGTGAGGGATTTGGTCTGTGAGTTGGCGAGGAGGCCTTCCACGTTCCGGGATGCTGGGGAACGCCATCCCTGGATGGCGACCCATCCTATTGCATTCTTGCAGGCCCAACACTACATTAGCTTTATTATACGACCTTCACACTGTTGGATTGGAATAACCCACTAGACACACTACTACAAAATCAAAGCCTCACAAAAAAAGCTATTTCCTTAACGTATAACTGCATACGGCAAGTGTTTATACCAGATAAATCTTCTATGAACCTAGCTCCATGGCTTTCCCAGCTTCCAAATATATCATCAAACAATATACTTCGTTCTCACACCAGAGCATGTACTCTATTGCCTTACTCTCCATATACAACCATGTTTTTAAACATATTACATAGAGCTTACTTGTCCCCTAACAGGAGATTCTTGATAGGTGATTCACAAAATTCCAACTGTTACAAATGTGGAGCTAATTCAGAAGATTTATTTCACTGTCTTTGGGATTGCCCTGTAATTCAAGGTTTTTGGATTCAGGTCAGAAAATATTCTACTGATGGCTTGATTAACTATATTCCTATGACACCTGAATGGGCTCTGTTTGGTATGCTTCCTCCTAATATTCACATATCACATGGGGGCAAGTGTCTCTTGTTAGCTATAGGAGCAGCGGCCTGCAAAACCATTCTACAAACCTGGTTACAACCCACTCGGCCACTGCTGTCACTCTTCAAAGCTAAATTACATTATCTATTCAGGATGCAGTGGGTGGAGGTAGTGCTGGATAGGGAGACCAAAGTTGAGAGGTTTTTTCTAATGTGGGAGTCATATATAGCTACCCTGTCACTCCCGTTACGGACCCAAATTCACAATAGCTTCAAAGATACAATTTGGTATATGTCACAGGTGGCCGCTAATGACCCTCCAATCCCTCTGTAATATTACATTTTAGTTAATAATTGATCTCGGATGGGGGGTTTTACATAATACATGTTGTGGTTGGGGGGGGGGTTGCAGGGGGGGGTGGCGGGGCGCTGGTGGCACGGCAAACATTGACCATGATTGTATTTGCTTTGACTTTTATTCTCACATAGCGTGGATTTGTGGACACACGTGTGCTTCACATCATAACTGTGACAATATTTCATTCAATTATATGACAACAACTTATACTTTGTATTACGGTATGTTGATGATCCTACCTCTCGAAAATGTTATTATTGCTTGTCACGATGTTGTTGAACTGACATGATGATGCTTCAATAAAAAATATAAAAAAAAAAGATGAGGATGAAGTACTTGGACTTTGAAGAAACAAAGACGTGGTTTGTAATTGAAAGACGAGGCTGAAGAACTTGGACTTTGAAGAAATGAAGTCTGTGGTTTGTGATTGAAAGACGAGGCTGAAGAACTTGGACTTTGAAGAAATGAAGATGTCTGCCGGAACCGCCGTTAGCACCTGGAGCTCCTCTGCGACCTGGGACCCCGTGAACTCTTCCACGAGTGGCAACGGACTTAGACAGCAGGACTGCAGCAGCGTTTAGGTAACCAATGGATGAGAGCAACCAGGACCAGGGAACCAGAAGTAACCTGAGAGCACATAGCTGGAGAACCTTTCACAAGGCGGTAACTAGAAGCACTGGCACTCTCCCTCTGAGCCAGCCCCCTTTTGTAAGGGGAGAAAATGCAGGATTGGCTGGACATAGATTGGGAACTTCATTGGTAATACTCTGGTCTCCAACATGGCTGACCACAGGACAGGAGACATACTTAGCTGTTAGCACACAGCTTTACCCAGCTTCTGTCTCTGACACACTATACAGTGTCACCACCAGAGGACCTTACAGCAGCAATCCCCACTGCAGCGCCCGGCTTTCCAGACCCCCGGCCCTTGGCAGCCATACATCCGTCCAGGAGGACCCGGCGCAAGCAGCTCCCTGCAGCCGCACCAACCAGAGGGACGGTTACCCGTGGGAGCACCTGCCGGAGGTAAGGCTCCGGAGCCTGACAAATATCTAACCATTATATGCAATGTAAGGCAACATTTCAACAATGCATAGGCCTGGTACATCATTTTAGAGCTTCAGCAAATAACAGTGTATTAACCTATTACTTAAAAATGCTATAACCTAAGGCATAGCAATGCTTTATACGGTGTCAACAATAATTAAATCAACATATAGTATGGGTGTTACATAGTTTTAGTTACATAATCCTATGGTATCTTAAAACTTATAATTGTGCCACATAAAAGTGTAATATATGTGTATAATTCACAGTCCTATTGCAATCTATAATTTATACATAACAATGCTTAATCAAGAAGTAAAAGTGTTGAAGATAATCATTCAAAACAGTGATACATGAAAATTGTAGACAGGTACAAAATGCTTTCTTAGTTAATATGATGTAACTGTGTTACCAAATATTGTTATAATGCAATAAAATACTGCAGCTGTGTACAATATAAACCGTATTCATTTCCTTTATTTATCACTATGTCATATAACACTTTATGAGCATTGCGCATATTAATGTAATACTTGCAGAGGTGTAGCAGGGTTCCTTATGTAGGACTCTATGGAACCCCAGGATCGTTAGGATGATTTTGATGCATGAGAAATTCTATTCCTGGTATTGTAGCAGGAAGTGTCTGCTTGTCGACGTCTGTTAGTATCACTTACCTGTCCGAAGATGGATCTTTCCATGAAAGTTGCCACCACCGCTGAAACTTTGGCCCCTGAGAAGACACTATTTCTCATTTTTTGAAAGCTTTAATCCCTAAAGATTCATACTCAGTTGGTCAGGAAATGTCATTTTAAATTGGCACCATTTTTGAGCCAATCAGGACTTCTTCCAATAAACAATGAGTTTGTCACAGTGAGCAAATCATGGATTGCGTGTTATTGAGTCTCTTTTTCACTCTTTCATTTCTTATCTAATACTAGTATAAAAAGCTAAGTCCAACAGTGGCGGTCAAAAACATAAAATCTTTAAAAGGAGTGGACATTTTAATCGAACCCAAAACTATGCATAAACACAATATTGTCATGCTCGGCGTAAGTTGGGGTTCCGACAACCGAGTTTTGGCTGAAGTGACAGCTATCTGTGAGGAGAGTAAACAAGGTGGTTGAATGTAATTCCTCCTCATGGGGTGGAAGCCAAACTAAGTGTTAACGTTGGCCAAAGGGCGTAAAGAAAAGGAGGACTTCGTAGGAAGATAACTGTAGTTTTAATGAATAATCAGGCTGTACACGAATATTGGAAAAAAGATGAAACTGGAAGAATTAAGAGCGTATGGTTAATTGACTTGACTCCGGTAAAGAAGAACTGATGACTGTGTTTTATGATTAAAACATGAGGATGAAGTACTTGGACTTTGAAGAAACGAAGACGTGGTTTGTGATTGAAAGACGAGGCTGAAGAATTTGGACTTTGAAGAAATGAAAACTGTGGTTTGTGATTGAAAGACGAGGCTGAAGAACTTGGACTTTGAAGAAATGAAGATGTCTGCCGGAACCGCCGTTAGCACCTGGAGCTCCTCTACGACCTGGGACCCCGTGAGCGCTTCCACAAGTGGCAACAGACTTAGACAGCAGGACTGCAGCAGCGTTTAGGTAACCGATGGATGAGAGCAACCAGGACCAGGGAACCAGAAGTAACCTGAGAGCACATAGCTGGAGAACCTTTCACAAGGCTGTAACTAGAAGCACTGGCACTCTCCCTCTGAGCCAGCCCCCTTTTGTAAGGGGAGAAAATGCAGGATTGGCTGGACATAGATTGGGAACTTCATTGGTAATACTCTGGTCTCCAACATGGCTGACCACAGGACAGGAGACATACTTAGCTGTTAGCACACAGCTTTACCCAGCTTCTGTCTCTGACACACTATACAGTGTCACCACCAGAGGACCTTACCGCAGCGATCCCCACTGCAGCACCTGGCTTTCCAGACCCCCGGCCCTTGGCAGCTGTACATCCGTCCAGGAGGACCCGGCGCAAGCAGCTACCTGCAGCCGCACCAACCAGAGGGACGGTCACCGTGGGAGCACCTGCCGGAGGTAAGGCTCCGGAGCCTGACAAATATCTAACCATTATATGCAATGTAAAGCAACATTTAAACAATGCATAGGCCTGGTACATCATTTTAGAGCTTCAGCAAATAACAGTGTATTAACCTATTACTTAAAAATGCTATAACCTAAGGCATAGCAATGCTTTATACGGTGTCAACAATAATTAAATCAACATATAGTATGGGTGTTACATAATTTTAGTTACATAATCCTATGGTATCCTAAAACTTATAATTGTGACACATAAAAGTGTAATATATGTGTATAATTCACAGTCCTATTGCAATCTATAACTTATACATAACAATGCTAAATCAAGAAGTAAAAGTGTTGAAGATAATCATGCATAACAGTGATACATGATAATTGTAGACAGGTAAAAAATGCTTTGGTAGTTAATATGATGTAACTGTGTTACCAAATATTGTTATAATGCAATAAAATACTGCAGCTGTGTACAATATAAACCGTATTCATTTCCTTTATTTATCACTATGTCATATAACACATTATGAGCATTGCGCATATTAATGTAATACTTGAAGAGGTGTGGCAGGGTTCCTTATGTAGGACTCTATGGTACCCCAGGATCGTTAGGATGATTTTGGTGCATGAGAAATTCTATTCCTGGTATTGTAGCAGGAAGTGTCTGCTTGTCGACGTCTGTTAGTAGCACTTACCTGTCCGAAGAAGGATCTTTCCATGAAGGTTGCCACCACCGCTGAAACTTTGGCCCCCGGGGAAGACACTGTTTTTCATTTTTTGAAAGCCTTAATCCCTAAAGATTCATACTCAGTTGGTCAGGAAATGTAATTTTAAATTGGCACCATTTTTGTGCCGATCAGGACTTCTTCCAATAAACAATGACAGTTTGTCACAGTGAGCAAATCATGGATTGCGTGTTATTGAGTCTCTTTTTCACTCTTTCATTTCTTATCTAATACTAGTAAGAAAAGCTCAGTCCAACAGTGGTGGTCAAAAACATAAAATCTTTAAAAGGAGTGGACATTATAATCAAACCCAAAACTAGGCATTAACACAGTATTGTCATGCTCGGCGTAAGTTGGGGTTCCGACAACCGAGTTTTGGCTGAAGTGACAGCTACCTGTGAGGAGAGTTAACGAGATGGTTGAATGTAATTCCTCCTCATGGGGTGGAAGCCAAACTAAGTGTTAACGTTGGCCAAAGGGCGTAAAGAAAAGGAGGACTTCGTAGGAAGATAACTGTAGTTTTAATGAATAATCAGGCTGTACACGAATATTGGAAAAAAGATGAAACTGGAAGAATTAAGAGCGTATGGTTAAATGACTTGACTCCGGTAAAGAAGTACTGATGACTGTGTTTTATGATTAAAAGATGAGGATGAAGTACTTGGACTTTGAAGAAACAAAGACGTGGTTTGTGATTGAAAGACGAGGCTGAAGAACTTGAACTTTGAAGAAATGAAGACTGGTTTGTGATTGAAAGACGAGGCTGAAGAATTTGGACTTTGAAGAAATGAAAACTGTGGTTTGTGATTGAAAGACGAGGCTGAAGAACTTGGACTTTGAAGAAATGAAGATGTCTGCCGGAACCGCCGTTAGCACCTGGAGCTCCTCTACGACCTGGGACCCCGTGAGCGCTTCCACGAGTGGCAACGGACTTAGACAGCAGGACTGCAGCAGCGTTTATGTAATCGATGGATGAGAGCAACCAGGACCAGGGAACCAGAAGTAACCTGAGAGCACATAGCTGGAGAACCTTTCACAAGGCTGTAACTAGAAGCACTGGCACTCTCCCTCTGAGCCAGCCCCCTTTTGTAAGGGGAGAAAATGCAGGATTGGCTGGACATAGATTGGGAACTTCATTGGTAATACTCTGGTCTCCAACATGGCTGACCACTGGACAGGAGACATACTTAGCTGTTAGCACACAGCTTTAACCAGCTTCTGTCTCTGACACACTATACAGTGTCACCACCAGAGGACCTTACCGCAGCGATCCCCACTGCAGCGCCTGGCTTTCCAGACCCCCGGCCCTTGGCAGCCGTACATCCGTCCAGGAGGACCCGGCGCAAGCAGCTCCCTGCAGCCGCACCAACCAGAGGGACGGTCACCATGGGAGCACCTGCCGGAGGTAAGGCTCCGGAGCCTGACAAATATCTAACCATTATATGCAATGTAAGGCAACATTTCAACAATGCATAGGCCTGGTACATCATTTTAGAGCTTCAGCAAATAACAGTGTATTAACCTATTACTTAAAAATGCTATAACCTAAGGCATAGCAATGCTTTATACGGTGTCAACAATAATTAAATCAACATATAGTATGGGTGTTACATAATTTTAGTTACATAATCCTATGGTATCTTAAAACTTATAATTGTGACACATAAAAGTGTAATATATGTGTATAATTCACAGTCCTGTTGCAATCTATAACTTATACATAACAATGCTAAATCAAGAAGTAAAAGTGTTGAAGATAATCATGCATAACAGTGATACATGATAATTGTAGACAGGTAAAAAATACGTTGGTAGTTAATATGATGTAACTGTGTTACCAAATATTGTAATAATGCAATAAAATACTGCAGCTGTGTACAATATAAACCGTATTCATTTCCTTTATTTATCACTGTCATATAACACTTTATGAGCATTGCGCATATTAATGTAATACTTGCCGAGGTGTAGCATGGTTCCTTATGTAGGACTCTATGGAACCCCAGGATCGTTAGGATGATTTTGGTGCATGAGAAATTCTATTCCTGGTATTGTAGCAGGAAGTGTCTGCTTGTCGACGTCTGTTAGTAGCACTTACCTGTCTGAAGAAGGATCTTTCCATGAAGGTTGCCACCACCGCTGTAACTTTGGCCCCTGAGAAGACACTGTTTCTAATTTTTTGAAAGGCTTAATCCCTAAAGATTCATACTCAGTTGGTCAGGAAATGTCATTTTAAATTGGCACCATTTTTGAGCCAATCAGGACTTCTTCCAATAAACAATGAGTTTGTCACAGTGAGCAAATCATGGATTGCGTGTTATTGAGTCTCTTTTTCACTCTTTCATTTCTTATCTAATACTAGTAGGAAAAGCTAAGTCCAACAGTGGCGGTCAAAAACATAAAATCTTTAAAAGGAGTGGACATTTTAATCGAACTCAAAACTTTGCATAAACACAATATCTAACAATTATATGTAATGTAAGGCCACATTTCAACAATGCATAGGCCTTGAACATCATTTTAGAGCTTCAGCAAGTAACAGTGTATTAACCTAATACTTAAAAATGCTATAACCTAAGGCATAGCAATGCTTTATACGGTGTCAACAATAATTAAATCAACATATAGTATGGGTGTTACATAATTTTAGTTACATAATCCTATGGTATCTTGAAACTTATAATTTTGACACATAAAAGTGTAATATATGTGTATAATTCATAGTCCTATTGCAATCTATAACTTATACATAACAATGCTAAATCAAGAAGTAAAAGTGTTGAAGATAATCATGCAAAACAGTGATACATGAAAATTGTAGACAGGTACAAAATGCTTTGGTAGTTAATATGATGTAACTGTGTTACCAAATATTGTTAAAATGCAATAAAATACTGCAGCTGTGTACAATATAAACCGTATTCATTTCCTTTATTTATCACTATGTCATATAACACTTTATGAGCATTGTGCATATTAATGTAATACTTGCAGAGGTGTAGCATGGTTCATTATGTAGGACTCTATGGAACCCCAGGATCGTTAGGATGATTTTGGTGCATGAGAAATTCTATTCCTGGTATTGTAGCAGGAAGTGTCTGCTTGTCGACATATGTTAGTAGCACTTACCTGTCCGAAGAAGGATCTTTCCATGAAGGTTGCCACAACCGCTGTAACTTTGGCCCCTGAGAAGACACTGTTTCTGATTTTGTGAAAGCCTTAATCCCTAAAGATTCATACTCAGTTGGTCAGGAAATGTCATTTTAAATTGGCACCATTTTTGAGCCAATCAGGACTTCTTCCAATAAACAATGAGTTTGTCACAGTGAGAAAATCATGGATTGCGTGTTATTGAGTCTCTTTTTCACTCTTTCATTTCTTATCTAATACTAGTAGGAAAAGCTAAGTCCAACAGTGGCGGTCAAAAACATAAAATCTTTAAAAGGAGTGGACATTTTAATCGAACTCAAAACTTTGCATAAACACAATATCTAACAATTATATGTAATGTAAGGCCACATTTCAACAATGCATAGGCCTTGAACATCATTTTAGAGCTTCAGCAAGTAACAGTGTATTAACCTAATACTTAAAAATGCTATAACCTAAGGCATAGCAATGCTTTATACGGTGTCAACAATAATTAAATCAACATATAGTATGGGTGTTACATAATTTTAGTTACATAATCCTATGGTATCTTGAAACTTATAATTTTGACACATAAAAGTGTAATATATGTGTATAATTCACAGTCCTATTGCAATCTATAACTTATACATAACAATGCTAAATCAAGAAGTAAAAGTGTTGAAGATAATCATGCAAAACAGTGATACATGAAAATTGTAGACAGGTACAAAATGCTTTGGTAGTTAATATGATGTAACTGTGTTACCAAATATTGTTAAAATGCAATAAAATACTGCAGCTGTGTACAATATAAACCGTATTCATTTCCTTTATTTATCACTATGTCATATAACACTTTATGAGCATTGCGCATATTAATGTAATACTTGCAAAGGTGTAGCATGGTTCATTATGTAGGACTCTATGGAACCCCAGGATCGTTAGGATGATTTTGGTGCATGAGAAATTCTATTCCTGGTATTGTAGCAGGAAGTGTCTGCTTGTCGACATATGTTAGTAGCACTTACCTGTCCGAAGAAGGATCTTTCCATGAAGGTTGCCACAACCGCTGAAACTTTGGCCCCTGAGAAGACACTGTTTCTGATTTTGTGAAAGCCTTAATCCCTAAAGATTCATACTCAGTTGGTCAGGAAATGTCATTTTAAATTGGCACCATTTTTGAGCCAATCAGGACTTCTTCCAATAAACAATGAGTTTGTCACAGTGAGAAAATCATGGATTGCGTGTTATTGAGTCTCTTTTTCACTCTTTCATTTCTTATCTAATACTAGTAGGAAAAGCTAAGTCCAACAGTGGCGGTCAAAAACATAAAATCTTTAAAAGGAGTGGACATTATAATCAAACCCAAAACTATGCATAAACACAATATTGTCATGCTCGGCGTAAACTGGGGTTCCGACAACCGAGTTTTGGCTGAAGTGACAGCTACCTGTGAGGAGAGTAAACGAGGTGGTTGAATGTAATTCCTCCTCATGGGGTGGAAACCAAACTAAGTGTTAACGTTGGCCAGAGGGCGTAAAGAAAAGGAGGACTTCGTAGGAAGATAACTGTAGTTTTAATGACTAATCAGGCTGTACACGAATATTGGAAAAAAGAAGAAACTGGAAGTATTAAGAGCGTATGGTTAAATGACTTGACTCCGGTAAAGAAGAACTGATGACTGTGTTTTATGATTAAAAGATGAGGATGAAGTTCTTGGACTTTGAAGAAACGAAGACATGGTTTGTGATTGAAAGACGAGGCTGAAGAACTTGGACTTTGAAGAAATGAAGACTGTGGTTTGTGATTGAAAGATGAGGCTGAAGAACTTGGACTTTGAAGAAATGAAAACTGTGGTTTGTGATTGAAAGACGAGGCTGAAGAATTTGGACTTTGATTAAATGAAAACTGTGGTTTGTGATTGAAAGACGAGGCTGAAGAACTTGGACTTTGAAGAAATGAAGATGTCTGCCGGAACTGCCGTTTGCACCTGGAGCTCCTCTACGACCTGGGACCCCGTGAGCGCTTCCACGAGTGACAGCGGACTTAGACAGCAGGACTGCAGCAGCGTTTAGTTAACCGATGGAAGAGAGCAACCAGGGAACCAGAAGTAACCTGAGAGCACAAAGCTGGAGAACCTTTCACAAGGCGGTAACTAGAGGCACTGGCACTCTCCCTCTGAGCCAACCCCCTTTTGTAAGGGGAGAACACGCAGGATTGACTGGATATAGATTGGGAACTTCATTGGTAATACTCTGGTCTCCAACATGGCTAAACACAGGACAGGAGACATACTTAGCTGTTAGCACACAGCTTTACCCAGCTTCTGTCTCTGACACACTATACAGTGTCACCACCAGAGAACCTTACCGCAGCGATACCCACTGCAGCGCCCGGCTTTCCAGACCCCAGGCCCTGGGCAGCCGTACATCCGTCCAGGAGGACCCGGCGCAAGCAGCTCCCTGCAGCCGCACCAACCAGAGTGAAGGTCACCCGTGGGAGCACCTGCCGGAGGTAATGCTCCGGAGCCTGACAAATATCTAACCATTATATGCAATGTAAGTCCACATTTCAACAATGCATAGGCCTTGTACATCATTTTAGAGCTTCAGCAAAGAACAGTGTATTAACCTATTACTTAAAAATGCTATAACCTAAGGCATAGCAATGCTTTATACGGTGTCAACAATAATTAAATCAACATATAATATGGGTGTTACATAATTTTAGTTACATAATCCTATGGTATCTTAAAACTTATAATTGTGACACATAAAAGTGTAATATATGTGTATAATTCACAGTCCTGTTGCAATCTATAACTTATACATAACAATGCTAAATCAAGAAGTAAAAGTGTTGAAGATAATCATGCATAACAGTGATACATGATAATTGTAGACAGGTAAAAAATACGTTGGTAGTTAATATGATGTAACTGTGTTACCAAATATTGTAATAATGCAATAAAATACTGCAGCTGTGTACAATATAAACCGTATTCATTTCCTTTATTTATCACTGTCATATAACACTTTATGAGCATTGCGCATATTAATGTAATACTTGCCGAGGTGTAGCATGGTTCCTTATGTAGGACTCTATGGAACCCCAGGATCGTTAGGATGATTTTGGTGCATGAGAAATTCTATTCCTGGTATTGTAGCAGGAAGTGTCTGCTTGTCGACGTCTGTTAGTAGCACTTACCTGTCTGAAGAAGGATCTTTCCATGAAGGTTGCCACCACCGCTGTAACTTTGGCCCCTGAGAAGACACTGTTTCTAATTTTTTGAAAGGCTTAATCCCTAAAGATTCATACTCAGTTGGTCAGGAAATGTCATTTTAAATTGGCACCATTTTTGAGCCAATCAGGACTTCTTCCAATAAACAATGAGTTTGTCACAGTGAGCAAATCATGGATTGCGTGTTATTGAGTCTCTTTTTCACTCTTTCATTTCTTATCTAATACTAGTAGGAAAAGCTAAGTCCAACAGTGGCGGTCAAAAACATAAAATCTTTAAAAGGAGTGGACATTTTAATCGAACTCAAAACTTTGCATAAACACAATATCTAACAATTATATGTAATGTAAGGCCACATTTCAACAATGCATAGGCCTTGAACATCATTTTAGAGCTTCAGCAAGTAACAGTGTATTAACCTAATACTTAAAAATGCTATAACCTAAGGCATAGCAATGCTTTATACGGTGTCAACAATAATTAAATCAACATATAGTATGGGTGTTACATAATTTTAGTTACATAATCCTATGGTATCTTGAAACTTATAATTTTGACACATAAAAGTGTAATATATGTGTATAATTCATAGTCCTATTGCAATCTATAACTTATACATAACAATGCTAAATCAAGAAGTAAAAGTGTTGAAGATAATCATGCAAAACAGTGATACATGAAAATTGTAGACAGGTACAAAATGCTTTGGTAGTTAATATGATGTAACTGTGTTACCAAATATTGTTAAAATGCAATAAAATACTGCAGCTGTGTACAATATAAACCGTATTCATTTCCTTTATTTATCACTATGTCATATAACACTTTATGAGCATTGTGCATATTAATGTAATACTTGCAGAGGTGTAGCATGGTTCATTATGTAGGACTCTATGGAACCCCAGGATCGTTAGGATGATTTTGGTGCATGAGAAATTCTATTCCTGGTATTGTAGCAGGAAGTGTCTGCTTGTCGACATATGTTAGTAGCACTTACCTGTCCGAAGAAGGATCTTTCCATGAAGGTTGCCACAACCGCTGTAACTTTGGCCCCTGAGAAGACACTGTTTCTGATTTTGTGAAAGCCTTAATCCCTAAAGATTCATACTCAGTTGGTCAGGAAATGTCATTTTAAATTGGCACCATTTTTGAGCCAATCAGGACTTCTTCCAATAAACAATGAGTTTGTCACAGTGAGAAAATCATGGATTGCGTGTTATTGAGTCTCTTTTTCACTCTTTCATTTCTTATCTAATACTAGTAGGAAAAGCTAAGTCCAACAGTGGCGGTCAAAAACATAAAATCTTTAAAAGGAGTGGACATTTTAATCGAACTCAAAACTTTGCATAAACACAATATCTAACAATTATATGTAATGTAAGGCCACATTTCAACAATGCATAGGCCTTGAACATCATTTTAGAGCTTCAGCAAGTAACAGTGTATTAACCTAATACTTAAAAATGCTATAACCTAAGGCATAGCAATGCTTTATACGGTGTCAACAATAATTAAATCAACATATAGTATGGGTGTTACATAATTTTAGTTACATAATCCTATGGTATCTTGAAACTTATAATTTTGACACATAAAAGTGTAATATATGTGTATAATTCACAGTCCTATTGCAATCTATAACTTATACATAACAATGCTAAATCAAGAAGTAAAAGTGTTGAAGATAATCATGCAAAACAGTGATACATGAAAATTGTAGACAGGTACAAAATGCTTTGGTAGTTAATATGATGTAACTGTGTTACCAAATATTGTTAAAATGCAATAAAATACTGCAGCTGTGTACAATATAAACCGTATTCATTTCCTTTATTTATCACTATGTCATATAACACTTTATGAGCATTGCGCATATTAATGTAATACTTGCAAAGGTGTAGCATGGTTCATTATGTAGGACTCTATGGAACCCCAGGATCGTTAGGATGATTTTGGTGCATGAGAAATTCTATTCCTGGTATTGTAGCAGGAAGTGTCTGCTTGTCGACATATGTTAGTAGCACTTACCTGTCCGAAGAAGGATCTTTCCATGAAGGTTGCCACAACCGCTGAAACTTTGGCCCCTGAGAAGACACTGTTTCTGATTTTGTGAAAGCCTTAATCCCTAAAGATTCATACTCAGTTGGTCAGGAAATGTCATTTTAAATTGGCACCATTTTTGAGCCAATCAGGACTTCTTCCAATAAACAATGAGTTTGTCACAGTGAGAAAATCATGGATTGCGTGTTATTGAGTCTCTTTTTCACTCTTTCATTTCTTATCTAATACTAGTAGGAAAAGCTAAGTCCAACAGTGGCGGTCAAAAACATAAAATCTTTAAAAGGAGTGGACATTATAATCAAACCCAAAACTATGCATAAACACAATATTGTCATGCTCGGCGTAAACTGGGGTTCCGACAACCGAGTTTTGGCTGAAGTGACAGCTACCTGTGAGGAGAGTAAACGAGGTGGTTGAATGTAATTCCTCCTCATGGGGTGGAAACCAAACTAAGTGTTAACGTTGGCCAGAGGGCGTAAAGAAAAGGAGGACTTCGTAGGAAGATAACTGTAGTTTTAATGACTAATCAGGCTGTACACGAATATTGGAAAAAAGAAGAAACTGGAAGTATTAAGAGCGTATGGTTAAATGACTTGACTCCGGTAAAGAAGAACTGATGACTGTGTTTTATGATTAAAAGATGAGGATGAAGTTCTTGGACTTTGAAGAAACGAAGACATGGTTTGTGATTGAAAGACGAGGCTGAAGAACTTGGACTTTGAAGAAATGAAGACTGTGGTTTGTGATTGAAAGATGAGGCTGAAGAACTTGGACTTTGAAGAAATGAAAACTGTGGTTTGTGATTGAAAGACGAGGCTGAAGAATTTGGACTTTGATTAAATGAAAACTGTGGTTTGTGATTGAAAGACGAGGCTGAAGAACTTGGACTTTGAAGAAATGAAGATGTCTGCCGGAACTGCCGTTTGCACCTGGAGCTCCTCTACGACCTGGGACCCCGTGAGCGCTTCCACGAGTGACAGCGGACTTAGACAGCAGGACTGCAGCAGCGTTTAGTTAACCGATGGAAGAGAGCAACCAGGGAACCAGAAGTAACCTGAGAGCACAAAGCTGGAGAACCTTTCACAAGGCGGTAACTAGAGGCACTGGCACTCTCCCTCTGAGCCAACCCCCTTTTGTAAGGGGAGAACACGCAGGATTGACTGGATATAGATTGGGAACTTCATTGGTAATACTCTTGTCTCCAACATGGCTAAACACAGGACAGGAGACATACTTAGCTGTTAGCACACAGCTTTACCCAGCTTCTGTCTCTGACACACTATACAGTGTCACCACCAGAGAACCTTACCGCAGCGATACCCACTGCAGCGCCCGGCTTTCCAGACCCCAGGCCCTGGGCAGCCGTACATCCGTCCAGGAGGACCCGGCGCAAGCAGCTCCCTGCAGCCGCACCAACCAGAGTGAAGGTCACCCGTGGGAGCACCTGCCGGAGGTAATGCTCCGGAGCCTGACAAATATCTAACCATTATATGCAATGTAAGTCCACATTTCAACAATGCATAGGCCTTGTACATCATTTTAGAGCTTCAGCAAAGAACAGTGTATTAACCTATTACTTAAAAATGCTATAACCTAAGGCATAGCAATGCTTTATACGGTGTCAACAATAATTAAATCAACATATAATATGGGTGTTACATAATTTTAGTTACATAATCCTATGGTATCTTAAAACTTATAATTGTGACACATAAAAGTGTAATAATAATATTTTACTCACCGGTAAATCTATTTCTCGTAGTCCGTAGTGGATGCTGGGAACTCAGAAAGGACCATGGGGAATAGCGGCTCCGCAGGAGACTGGGCACAACTAAAGAAAGCTTTTAGGTCACCTGGTGTGCACTGGCTCCTCCCACTATGACCCTCCTCCAAGCCTCAGTTAGGACACTGTGCCCGGACGAGCTGACATAATAAGGAAGGATTTTGAATCCCGGGTAAGACTCCTACCAGCCACACCAATCACACCGTATAACTCGTGATACTATACCCAGTTTAACAGTATGAAAACAACTGAGCCTCTCAACAGATGGCTCAACAATAACCCTTTAGTTAAACAATAACTATATACAAGTATTGCAGACAATCCTCACTTGGGATGGGTGCCCAGCATCCACTACGGACTACGAGAAATAGATTTACCGATGAGTAAAATCTTATTTTCTCTGACGTCCTAGTGGATGCTGGGAAGTCCGAAAGGACCATGGGGATTATATAAAAGCTCCCATACGGGCGGGAGAGTGCGGATGACTCTGCAGCACCGAATGAGAGAACTCAAGGTCCTCCTCAGCCAGGGTATCAAATTTGTAGAATTTTGCAAACGTGTTTGCCCCTGACCAAGTAGCAGCTCGGCAAAGTTGTAAAGCCGAGACCCCTCGAGCAGCCGCCCAAGATGAGCCCACCTTCCTAGTGGAATGGGCTTTTACTGATTTAGGATGCGGCAGTCCAGCCGCAGAATGCGCCAGCTGAATTGTGCTACAAATCCAGCGAGCAATAGTCTGCTTAGAAGCAGGAGCACCCAGTTTGTTGGGTGCATACAGGATAAATAGCGAGTCAGTTTTCCTGACTCTAGCCGTCCTGGAAACATAAATTTTCAAGGCCCTGACTACGTCCAGTAACTTGGAATCCTCCAAGTCCCTAGTAGCCGCAGGCACCACAATAGGTTGGTTCAAGTGAAAAGCTGATACCACCTTAGGGAGAAACTGAGGATGAGTCCTCAATTCCGCCCTATCCATATGGAAAATCAAATAAGGGCTTTTACATGACAAAGCTGCCAATTCTGACACACGCCTGGCTGAAGCCAAGGCCAATAACATGACCACTTTCCACGTGAGATATTTTAGATCCACGGTTTTAAGTGGCTCAAACCAATGTGATTTTAAGAAACTCAACACCACGTTGAGATCCCAAGGTGCCACTGGAGCCACGGGGGCTGAATATGCAGCACTCCTTTCACAAACGTCTGAACTTCAGGTAGTGAAGCTAGTTCTTTCTGGAAGAAAATCGACAGAGCCGAGATCTGTACCTTAATGGAGCCTAATTTCAGGCCCATAGTCACTCCTGCTTGTAGGAAATGCAGAAATCGACCTAGTTGAAATTCCTCTGTTGGGGCCTTTTTGGCCTCACACCAAGCAACATATTTCCGCCATATGCGGTGATAATGCTTTGCAGTTACATCTTTCCTGGCTTTAATCAGTGTAGGAATGACTTCCTCTGGAATGCCCTTTTCCTTCAGGATCCGGCGTTCAACCGCCATGCCGTCAAACGCAGCCGCGGTAAGTCTTGGAACAGACAGGGCCCCTGCTGCAGCAGGTCCTGTCTGAGCGGCAGAGGCCATGGGTTATCTGAGATCATCTCTTGAAGTTCCGGGTACCACGCTCGTATTGGCCAATCCGGAACCACGAGTATTGTTCTTACTCCTCGTTTTCTTATTATTCTCATTACCCTTGGTATGAGAGGCAGAGGAGGGAACACATAAACTGACTGGTACACCCACGGTGTCACTAGAGCGTCCACAGCTATCGTCTGAGCGTCCCTTGACCTGGCGCAATATCTCTCTAGTTTTTTGTTTAGGCGGGACGCCATCATGTCCACCTGTGGTCGTTCCCATCGATTTACAATCAGCATGAAGACTTCTGGATGAAGTCACCACTCTCCCGGGTGGAGGTCGTGCCTGCTGAGAAAGTCTGCTTCCCAGTTGTCCACTCCCGGAATGAACACTGCTGACAGTGCTAGTACGTGATTTTCCGCCCATCGGAGAATCCTTGTGGCTTCTGCCATTGCCATCCTGCTTCTTGTGCCGCCCTGTCGATTTACATGGGCGACTGCCGTGATGTTGTCTGAGGCCGGCACCAGCCGGATCAGTACCGGCTGGTGTAGAAGCAGGGATTTTACCTTACTTAGGGCATTGTAAATGGCCCTTAGTTCCAGAATATTTATGTGTAGGGAAGTCTCCTGACTCGACCATAGTCCTTGGAAGTTTCTTCCCTGTGTGACTGCCCCCCAGCCTCGAAGGCTGGCATCCGTGGTCACCAGGACCCAGTCCTGTATGCCGAATCTGCGGCCCTCTAGAAGATGAGCACTCTGCAGCCACCACAGCAGAGACACCCTGGTTCTTGGAGACAGGGTTATTAGGCGATACATCTGAAGATGCGATCCGGACCATTGGTCCAACAGGTCCCACTGAAAGATTCTGGCATGGAACCTGCCGAAAGGAATTGCTTCGTAAGAAGCCACCATCTTTCCCAGGACCCGCGTGCAGTGATGCACCGATACCTGTTTTGGTTTCAGGAGGTCTCTGACTAGAGATGACAGCTCCTTGGCTTTCTCCTCCGGGAGAAACACTTTTTTCTGGACTGTATCCAGAATCATACCCAGGAACAGTAGACGTGTCGTCGGAACCAGCTGTGATTTTGGAATATTCAGAATCCAACCGTGCTGGTGTAGCACCTCCTGAGATAGTGCTACTCCCACCAATAACTGCTCCTTGGACCTCGCCTTTATTAGGAGATCGTCCAAGTACGGGATAATTAAAACTCCCTTTCTTCGAAGGAGTATCATAATTTCCGCCATTACCTTGGTAAACACCCTCGGTGCCGTGGAGAGTCCAAACGGCAGCGTCTGGAATTGGTAATGGCAATCCTGTACCACAAATCTGAGGTACTCCTGGTGAGGATAGTAAATGGGGACATGCAGGTAAGCATCCTTGATGTCCAGGGATACCATGTAATCCCCCTCGTCCAGGCTTGCAATAACCGCCCTGAGCGATTCCATCTTGAACTTGAATTTTTTTATGTATGTGTTCAAGGATTTCAAATTTAAAATGGGTCTCACCGAACCGTCCGGTTTCGGTACCACAAAGTGTGGAATAGTAACCCCGTCCTTGTTGAAGTAGGGGCACCTTGATTATCACCTGCTGGGAATACAGCTTGTGAATTGCCGCTAGCACAGCCTCCCTGTCTGAAGGAGTAATCGGCAAGGCAGATTTTAGGAACCGGTGGGGTGGAGACGCCTCGAATTCCAGTTTGTACCCTTGAGATACTATTTGCAGGATCCAGGGATCCACCTGTGAGCGAGCCCACTGATTGCTAAAATTTTTGAGGCGGCCCCCCCACCGTACCTGGCTCCGCCTGTGGAGCCCCACCGTCATGCGGCGGACTTGGAAGAAGCGGGGGAGGACTTTTGCTCCTGGGAACCTGCTGTTTGTTGCAGCCTTTTTCCCCTACCTCTGCCTCTGGACAGAAAGGACCCGCCTTTTCCACGCCTGTTTTTCTGAGTCCGAAAGGACTGTACCTGATAAAACGGCGCCTTTTTAGGCTGTGAGGGAACATGGGGTAAAAATGCTGACTTCCCAGCAGTTGCTGTGGAAACTAGGTCCGAGAGACCATCCCCAAATAACTCCTCACCCTTAAAAGGCAAAACTTCCGTGTGCCTTTTTGAATCTGCATCCCCTGTCCACTGGCGAGTCCATAAGCCTCTCCTAGCAGAAATGGACAATGCACTTAATTTAAATGCTTGCTGGCAGATCTCCCTCTGTGCATCTCTCATGTATAAGACTGAGTCTTTTATATGCTCTATGGTTAGCAGAATAGTGTCCCTGTCTAGGGTGTCAATATTTTCTGACAGGGAATCTGACCACGCAGCGGCAGCACTGCACATCCATGCTGACGCAATAGCTGGTCTAAGTATAATGCCTGAGTGTGTATATACAGACTTCAGGATCGCCTCCTGCTTTCTATCTGCAGGTTCCTTTAGGGCGGCCGTATCCGGAGACGGTAGTGCCACCTTTTTAGACAAACGTGTGAGCGCTTTATCCACCCTAGGGGGTGTCTCCCAACGTGACCCATCCTCTGGCGGGAAAGGGAACGCCATTAGTAACTTCTTAGAGATTACCAATCTTTTATCAGGGAAAGCCCACGCTTCTTCACACACTTCATTTAATTCTTCTGATGGGGGAAAAACTACGGGTAGTTTTTTCTCCCCAAACATAATACCCTTTTTAGTGGTACCTGGGTTTATATCAGAAATTTGTAACACCTCTTTCATTGCTTCAATCATGCAACGAATGGCCTTAGTGGACATTAGACTAGACTCATCGTCGTCGACACTGGTGTCAGTATCCGTGTCGACATCCGCGTCTGCCATCTGAGGTAGCGGGCGTTTTAGAGCCCCCGATGGCCTTTGAGACGCCTGGACAGGCACGAGCTGAGAAGCCGGCTGTCCCGCATTTGGCATGTCGTCAAATTTTTTGTGTAAGGAGTCGACACTGTCACGCAATTCCTTCCATAAGTCCATCCACTCAGGTGTCTGCCCCGCAGGGGGTGACATCCCTTCTATAGGCATCTGCTCCGCCTCCACATCATTATCCTCATCAAACATGTCGACACAGCCGTACCGACACACCGCACACACACAGGGAATGCTCTAACAGAGGACAGGACCCACAAAAGCCCTTTGGGGAGACAGAGTGAGAGTATGCCAGCACACACCAGAGCGCTATATAATGCAGGGACTAACTGAATTTTGTCCCCTATAGCTGCTGTTATATATACTGCGCCTAAATTTAGTGCCCCCCCTCTCTTTTTTACCCTTTTCTGTAGTGTAGACTGCAGGGGAGAGCCAGGGAGCTTCCTTCCAGCGGAGCTGTGAGGGAGAAATGGCGCCAGTGTGCTGAAGGAGATAGCTCCGCCCCTTTTTCGCGCACTATTCTCCCGCTTTTTTATGGATTCTGGCAGGGGTAATTATCACATATATAGCCGGAGTGTGAAGTGTGTATGAGGAGCAATGGCGCACAGCTGCAGTGCTGTGCGCTACCTTGGTGAAGACTGATGTCTTCTGCCGCCGATTTTCCGGACCTCTTCTTGCTTCTGGCTCTGTAAGGGGGACGGCGGCGCAGCTCCGGGACCGAACACCAAGGCCAGTTCCATGCGGTCGATCCCTCTGGAGCTAATGGTGTCCAGTAGCCTAAGAAGCCCAAGCTAGCTGCAAGCAGGTAGGTTCGCTTCTTCTCCCCTTAGTCCCTCGCTGCAGTGAGCCTGTTGCCAGCAGGTCTCACTGTAAAATAAAAAACCTAATTATATACTTTCTTTTTAGAAGCTCAGGAGAGCCCCTAGTGTGCATCCAACCTCGGCCGGGCACAAAATCTAACTGAGGCTTGGAGGAGGGTCATAGTGGGAGGAGCCAGTGCACACCAGGTGACCTAAAAGCTTTCTTTAGTTGTGCCCAGTCTCCTGCGGAGCCGCTATTCCCCATGGTCCTTTCGGAGTTCCCAGCATCCACTAGGACGTCAGAGAAATATGTGTATAATTCACTGTCCTATTGCAATCTATAACTTATACATAACAATGCTAAATCAAGAAGTAAAAGTGTTGAAGATAATCATGCATAACAGTGATACATGATAATTGTAGACAGGTACAAAATGCTTTGGTAGTTAATATGATGTAACTGTGTTACCAAATATTGTTATAATGCAATAAAATACTGCAGCTGTGTACAATATAAACCGTATTCATTTCCTTTATTTATCACTATGTCATATAACACTTTATGAGCATTGCGCATATTAATGTAATACTTGCAGAGGTGTAGCAGGGTTCCTTATGTAGGACTCTATAAAACACCAGGATCGTTAGAATGATTTTGGTGCTTGAGAAATTCTATTCCTGGTATTGTAGCAGGAAGTGTCTGCTTGTCGACGTCTGTTAGTAGCACTTACCTGTCCGAAGAAGGATCTTTCCATGAAGTTTGCCACCACCGCTGAAACTTTGGCCCCTGAGAAGACACTGTTTCTCATTTTTTGAAAGCCTTAATCCCTAAAGATTCATACTCAGTTGGTCAGGAAATGTCATTTTAAATTGGCACCATTTTTGAGCCAATCAGGACTTCTTCCAATAAACAATGACAGTTTGTCACAGTGAGGAAATCATGGATTGCATGTTATTGAGTCTCTTTTTCACTCTTTCATTTCTTATCTAATACTAGTAGGAAAAGCTAAGTCCAACAGTGGCGGTAAAAAACATAAAACCTTTAAAAGGAGTGGACTTTTTAATCGTACTCAAAACTATGCATAAACACAATATCTAACAATTATATGTAATGTAAGGCCACATTTCAACAATGCATAGGCCTTGAACATCATTTTAGAGCTTCAGCAAGTAACAGTGTATTAACCTAATACTTAAAAATGCTATAACCTAAGGCATAGCAATGCTTTATACGGTGTCAACAATACTTAAATCAACAACATATAGTATGGGTGTTACATCATTTTAGTTACATAATCCTAAGGTATCTTAAAATTTATAATTGTGACACATAAAAGTGTAATATATGTGTATAATTCACAGTCCTATTTCAATCTAACTTTTACATACCAATGCTAAATCAAGAAGTAATAGTGTTGAAGATAATCATGCATAACAGTGATACATGAAAATTGTAGACAGGTACAAAATGCTTTGGTAGTTAATATGATGTAACTGTGTTACCAAATATTGTTATAATGCAATAAAATACTGCAGCTGTGTACAATATAAACCGTATTCATTTCCTTTATTTATCACTATGTCATATAACACTTTATGAGCATTGCGCATATTAATGTAATACTTGCAGAGGTGTAGCATGGTTCCTTATGTAGGACTCTATGGAACCCCAGGATGGTTAGGATGATTTTGGTGCATGAGAAATTCTATTCCTGGTATTGTAGCAGGAAGTGTCTGCTTGTCGACATCTGTTAGTAGCACTTACCTGTCCGAAGAAGGATCTTTCCATGAAGGTTGCCACAACCACTGAAACTTTGGCCCCTGAGAAGACACTGTTTCTCATTTTTTGAAAGCCTTAATCCCTAAAGATTCATACTCAGTTGGTCAGGAAATGTCATTTTAAATTGGCACCATTTTTGAGCCAATCAGGACTTCTTCCAATAAACAATGACAGTTTGTCACAGTGAGCAAATCATGGATTGCGTGTTATTGAGTCTCTTTTTCACTCTTTCATTTCGTATCTAATACTAGTAGGAAAAGCTAAGTCCAACAGTGGCGGTCAAAAACATAAAATCTTTAAAAGGAGTGGACATTTTAATCGAACTCAAAACTATGCATAAACACAATATCTAACAATTATATGTAATGTAAGGCCACATTTCAATAATGCATAGGCCTTGAACATCATTTTAGAGCTTCAGCAAGTAACAGTGTATTAACCTAATACTTAGAAATGCTATAACCTAAGGCATAGCAATGCTTTATACGGTGTCAACAATACTTAAATCAACAACATATAGTATGGGTGTTACATAATTTTAGTTACATAATCCTATGATATCTTAAAACTTATAATTTTGACACATAAAAGTGTAATATATGTGTATAATTCACAGTCCTATTGCAATCTATAACTTATACATAACAATGCTAAATCAAGAAGTAATAGTGTTGAAGATAATTATGCAAAACAGTGATACATGAAAATTGTAGACAGGTACAAAATGCTTTGGTAGTTAATATGATGTAACTGTGTTACCAAATATTGTTATAATGCAATAAAATACTGCAGCTGTGTACAATATAAACCGTATTAATTTCCTTTATTTATCACTATGTCATATAACACTTTAAGAGCATTGCGCATATTAATGTAATACTTGCAGAGGTGTAGCATGGTTCCTTATGTAGGACTCTATGGAACCCCAGGATCGTTAGGATGATTTTGGTGCATGAGAAATTCTATTCCTGGTATTGTAGCAGGAAGTGTCTGCTTGTCGACATCTGTTAGTAGCACTTACCTGTCCGAAGAAGGATCTTTCCATGAAGGTTACCACAACCGCTGAAACTTTGGCCCCTGAAAAGACACTGTTTCTCATTTTTTGAAAGCCTTTATCCCTAAAGATTCATACTCAGTTGGTCAGGAAATGTCATTTTAAATTGGCACCATTTTTGAGCCAATCAGGACTTCTTCCAATAAACAATGACAGTTTGTCACAGTGAGCAAATCATGGATGCGTGTTATTGAGTCTCTTTTTCACTCTTTCATTTCTTATCTAATACTAGTAGGAAAAGCTAAGTCCAACAGTGGCGGTCAAAAACATAAAACCTTTAAAAGGAGTGGACATTTTAATCGTACTCAAAACTATGCATAAACACAATATCTAACAATTATATGTAATGTAAGGCCACATTTCAACAATGCATAGGCCTTGAACATCATTTTAGAGCTTCAGCAAGAAACAGTGTATTAACCTAATACTTAAAAATGCTATAACCTAAGGCATAGCAATGCTTTATACGGTGTCAACAATACTTAAATCAACAACATATAGTATGGGTGTTACATCATTTTAGTTACATAATCCTAAGGTATCTTAAAACTTATAATTGTGACACATAAAAGTGTAATATATGTGTATAATTCACAGTCCTATTTCAATCTCTAACTTTTACATAACAATGCTAAATCAAGAAGTAAAAGTGTTGAAGATAATCATGCATAACAGTGATACATGAAAATTGTAGACAGGTACAAAATGCTTTGGTAGTTAATATGATGTAACTGTGTTACCAAATATTGTTAAAATGCAATAAAATACTGCAGCTGTGTACAATATAAACCGTATTCATTTCCTTTATTTATCACTATGTCATATAACACTTTATGAGCATTGCACATATTAATGTAATACTTGCAGAGGTGTAGCATGGTTCCTTATGTAGGACTTTATGGAACCCCAGGATCGTTAGGATGATTTTGGTGCATGAGAAATTCTATTCCTGGTATTGTAGCAGGAAGTGTCTGCTTGTCGACATCTGTTAGTAGCACTTACCTGTCCGAAGAAGGATCTTTCCATGAAGGTTGCCACAACCACTGAAACTTTGGCCCCTGAGAAGACACTGTTTCTCATTTTTTGAAAGCCTTAATCCCTAAAGATTCATACTCAGTTGGTCAGGAAATGTCATTTTAAATTGGCACCATTTTTGAGCCAATCAGGACTTCTTCCAATAAACAATGACAGTTTGTCACAGTGAGCAAATCATGGATTGCATGTTATTGAGTCTCTTTTTCACTCTTTCATTTCGTATCTAATACTAGTAGGAAAAGCTAAGTCCAACAGTGGCGGTCAAAAACATAAAATCTTTAAAAGGAGTGGACATTTTAATCGAACTCAAAACTATGCATAAACACAATATCTAACAATTATATGTAATGTAAGGCCACATTTCAATAATGCATAGGCCTTGAACATCATTTTAGAGCTTCAGCAAGTAACAGTGTATTAACCTAATACTTATAAATGCTATAACCTAAGGCATAGCAATGCTTTATACGGTGTCAACAATACTTAAATCAACAACATATAGTATGGGTGTTACATAATTTTAGTTACATAATCCTATGATATCTTAAAACTTATAATTTTGACACATAAAAGTGTAATATATGTGTATAATTCACAGTCCTATTGCAATCTATAACTTATACATAACAATGCTAAATCAAGAAGTAATAGTGTTGAAGATAATTATGCAAAACAGTGATACATGAAAATTGTAGACAGGTACAAAATGCTTTGGTAGTTAATATGATGTAACTGTGTTACCAAATATTGTTATAATGCAATAAAATACTGCAGCTGTGTACAATATAAACCGTATTAATTTCCTTTATTTATCACTATGTCATATAACACTTTAAGAGCATTGCGCATATTAATGTAATACTTGCAGAGGTGTAGCATGGTTCCTTATGTAGGACTCTTTGGAACCCCAGGATCGTTAGGATGATTTTGGTGCATGAGAAATTCTATTCCTGGTATTGTAGCAGGAAGTGTCTGCTTGTCGACATCTGTTAGTAGCACTTACCTGTCCGAAGAAGGATCTTTCCATGAAGGTTACCACAACCGCTGAAACTTTGGCCCCTGAAAAGACACTGTTTCTCATTTTTTGAAAGCCTTAATCCCTAAAGATTCATACTCAGTTGGTCAGGAAATGTCATTTTAAATTGGCACCATTTTTGAGCCAATCAGGACTTCTTCCAATAAACAATGACAGTTTGTCACAGTGAGCAAATCATGGATTGCGTGTTATTGAGTCTCTTTTTCACTCTTTCATTTCTTATCTAATACTAGTAGGAAAAGCTAAGTCCAACAGTGGCGGTCAAAAACATAAAACCTTTAAAAGGAGTGGACATTTTAATCGTACTCAAAACTATGCATAAACACAATATCTAACAATTATATGTAATGTAAGGCCACATTTCAACAATGCATAGGCCTTGAACATCATTTTAGAGCTTCAGCAAGTAACAGTGTATTAACCTAATACTTAAAAATGCTATAACCTAAGGCATAGCAATGCTTTATACGGTGTCAACAATACTTAAATCAACAACATATAGTATGGGTGTTACATCATTTTAGTTACATAATCCTATGATATCTTAAAATTTATAATTTTGACACATAAAAGTGTAATATATGTGTATAATTCGCAATCCTATTGCAATCTATAACTTATACATAACAATGCTAAATCAAGAAGTAATAGTGTTGAAGATAATTATGCAAAACAGTGATACATGAAAATTGTAGACAGGTACAAAATGCTTTGGTAGTTAATATGATGTAACTGTGTTACCAAATATTGTTATAATGCAATAAAATACTGCAGCTGTGTACAATATAAACCGTATTCATTTCTTTATTTATCACTATGTCATATAACACTTTATGAGCATTGCGCATATTAATGTAATACTTGCAGTGGTGTAGCATGGTTCCTTATGTAGGACTCTATGGAACCCCAGGATCGTTAGGATGATTTTGGTGCATGAGAAATTCTATTCCTGGTATTGTAGCAGGAAGTGTCTGCTTGTCAACATCTGTTAGTAGCACTTACCTGTCCGAAGAAGGATCTTTCCATGAAGGTTACCACAACCGCTGAAACTTTGGCCCCTGAGAAGACACTGTTTCTCATTTTTTGAAAGCCTTAATCCAGAGGTTCCCAAACTGTGTGCCGTGGCTCCCTAGGGTGCCTCGGGACACTTGCAGGGGTGCCCTGGGTTGGTGGTCCAGGACCAATTCAAATTAGTCATGGTCAATATAATAGGCAAAACCAGTGCTGGTGGCTGCCAGTCATAAAATATGTGGCCAAACAGAAGCAAATCTTGTCCCTCACCCCACAATTAACCCTAAGGATGACATTTAAACGCGATCTTCTTAATGTAATATTTCTTTCTAAATTTCTCAATAAGAAATTTTTGGCCTAGGGGTGCCGTGAAAAAAATTCTGATATTCTAGGGCGCCGTGATTCAAAAAAGTTTGGAAACCACTGCCTTAATCCCTAAAGATTCATACTCAGTTGGTCAGGAAATGTCATTTTAAATTGGCACCATTTTTGAGCCAATCAGTACTTCTTCCAATAAACAATGAGTTTGTCACAGTGAGCAAATCATGGATTGCGTGTTATTGAGTCTCTTTTTCACTCTTTCATTTCTTATCTAATACTAGTAAGAAAAGCTCAGTCCAACAGTGGTGGTCAAAAACATAAAATCTTTAAAAGGAGTGGACATTATAATCAAACCCAAAACTATGCATAAACACAATATTGTCATGCTCGGCGTAAGTTGGGGTTCCGACAACCGAGTTTTGGCTGAAGTGACAGCTACCTGTGAGGAGAGTAAACAAGGTGGTTGAATGTAATTCCTCCTCATGGGGTGGAAGCCAAACTAAGTGTTAACGTTGGCCAGAGGGTGTAAAGAAAAGGAGGACTTCGTAGGAAGATAACTGTAGTTTTAATGAATAATCAGGCTGTACACGAATATTGGAAAAAATAAGAAACTGGAAGAATTAAGAGCGTATGGTTAAATGACTTGACTCCGGTAAAGAAGAACTGATGACTGTGTTTTATGATTAAAAGATGAGGATGAAGTTTTTTGGACTTTGAAGAAACGAAGACATGGTTTGTGATTGAAAGACGAGGCTGAAGAACTTGGACTTTGAAGAAACGAAGACATGGTTCGTGATTGAAAGATGAGGCTGAAGAACTTGGACTTTGAAGAAATGAAGACTGTGGTTTGTGATTGAAAGACGAGGCTGAAGAATTTGGACTTTGATTAAATGAAAACTGTGGTTTGTGATTGAAAGACGAGGCTGAAGAACTTGGACTTTGAAGAAATGAAGATGTCTGCCGAAACCGCCGTTAGCACCTTGAGCTCTTCTACGACCTGGGACCCCGTGAGCGCTTCCACGAGTTACAGCGGACTTAGACAGCAGGACTGTAGCAGCGTTTAGGTAACCGATGGATGAGAGCAACCAGGGAACCAGAAGTAACCTGAGAGCACAAAGCTGGAGAGCCTTTCACAAGGCGGTAACTAGAAGCACTGGCACTCTCCCTCTGAGCCAGCCCCCTTTTGTAAGGGGAGAACACGCAGGATTGACTGGACATAGATTGGGAACTTCATTGGTAATACTCTGGTCTCCAACATGGCTGACCACAGGACAGGAGACATACTTAGCTGTTAGCACACAGCTTTACCCAGCTTCTGTCTCTGACACACTATACAGTGTCACCACCAGAGGACCTTACCGCAGCGATCCCCACTGCAGCGCCCGGCTTTCCAGACCCCCGGCCCTTGGCAGCCGTACATCTGTCCAGGAGGACCCGGCGCAAGCAGCTCCCTGCAGCCGCAACAACCAGAGGGACGGTCACCCGTGGGAGCACCTGCCGGAGGTAAGGCTCCAGAGCCTGACAAATATCTAACCATTATATGCAATGTACGGCAACATTTCAACAATGCATAGGCCTGGTACATCATTTTAGAGCTTCAGCAAATAACAGTGTATTAACCTAATACTTAAAAATGCTATAACCTAAGGCATAGCAATGCTTTATACCATGGGTCTTCAACCTGTGTCCCTCCAGCTGTTGTGAAACTACACATCCCAGCATGCCCTGACACAGTTTTGCTATTAAGGTATGCTAAAACTGAGGCAGGGCATGCTGGGATGTGTAGTTCCACAGCAGCTGGAGGGCCACAGGTTGAAGACCCATGCTTTATACGGTGTCAACTATAATAAAATCAACATATAGTATGGGTGTTACATAATTTTAGTTACATAATCCTATGGTATCTTAAAACTTATAATTGTGACACATAAAAGTGTAATATATGTGTATAATTCAAAGTCCTATTGCAATCTATAACTTATACATAACAATGTTAAATCAAGAAGTAAAAGTGTTGAAGATAATCATGCATAACAGTGATACATGATAATTGTAGACAGGTACAAAATGCTTTGGTAGTTAATATGATGAAACTGTGTTACCAAATATTGTTATAATGCAATAAAATACTGCAGCTATGTACAATATAAACCGTATTCATTTCCTTTATTTATCACTATGTCATATAACACTTTATGAGCATTGCGCATATTAATGTAATACTTGCAGAGGTGTAGCATGGTTCCTTATGTAGGACTCTATGGAACCCAAGGATCGTTAGGATGATTTTGGTGCATGAGAAATTCTATTCCTGGTATTGTAGCAGGAAGTGTCTGCTTGTCGACATCTGTTAGTAGCACTTACCTGTCCAAAGAAAGATCTTTCCATGAAGGTTACCACAAACGCTGAAACTTTGGCCCCTGAGAAGACACTGTTTCTCATTTTTTAAAAGCCTTAATCCCTAAAGATTCATACTCAGTTGGTCAGGAAATTTCATTTTAAATTGGCACCATTTTTGAGCCAATCAGGACTTCTTCCAATAAACAATGACAGTTTGTCAAAGTGAGCAAATCATGGATTGCGTGTTATTGAGTCTTTTTTTCACTCTTTCATTTCTTATCTAATACTAGTAGTAAAAGCTCAGTCCAACAGTGGCGGTCAAAAATATAAAATCTTCAAAAGAAGTGGACATTTTAATCGAACTCAAGACTATGTATAAACACAATATCTAACAATTATTTGTAATGTAAGGCCACATTATAACAATGCATAGGCCTTGAACATCATTTTAGAGCTTCAACAAGTAACAGTGTATTAACCTAATACTTCAAAATGCTATAACCTAAGGCATAGCAATGCTTTATACGGTGTCAACAATAATTAAATCAGCAACATATAGTATGGGTGTTACATAATTTTAGTTACATAATCCTATGGTATCTTAAAACTTATAATTGTGACACATAAAAGTGTAATATATGTGTATAATTCACAGTCCTATTTCAATCTATAAATTTTACATAACAATGCTAATTCAAGAAGTAAAAGTGTTGAAGATAATCATGCATAACAGTGATTCATGAAAATTGTAGACAGGTACAAAATGCTTTGGTAGTTAATATGATGTAACTGTGTTACCAAATATTGTTAAAATGCAATAAAATACTGCAGCTGTGTACAATATAAACCGTATTCATTTCCTTTATTTATCACTATGTCATATAACACTTTATGAGCATTGCACATATTAATGTAATACTTGCAGAGGTGTAGCATGGTTCCTTATGTAGGACTCTATGGAACCCCAGGATCGTTAGGATGATTTTGGTGCATGAGAAATTCTATTCCTGGTATTGTAGCAGGAAGTGTCTGCTTGTTGACGTCTGTTAGTAGCACTTACCTGTCCGAAGAAGGATCTTTCCATGAAGGTTGCCACCACTGCTGAAACTTTGGCCCCTAAGAAGACTCTGTTTCTCATTTTTTTGAAGCCTTAATCCTTAAAGATTCATACTCAGTTGGTCAGGAAATGTCATTTTAAATTGGCACCATTTTTGAGCCAATCAGGACTTCTTCCAATAAACAATGACAGTTTGTCACTGTGAGCAAATCATGGATTGCGTGTTATTGAGTCTCTTTTTCACTCTTTCATTTCTTATCTAATACTGGTAGGAAAAGCTAAGTCCAAAAGTGGCGGTCAAAAACATAAAATCTTTAAAAGGAGTGGACATTTTAATCGAACTCAAAACTATGCAAAAACACAATATCTAACAATTATATGTAATGTAAGGCCACATTTCAACAATGCATAGGCCTTGAACATCATTTTAGAGCTTCAGCAAGTAACAGTGTATTAACCTAATACTTAAAAATGCTATAACCTAAGGCATAGCAATGCTTTATACGGTGTCAACAATAATTAAATCAACAACATATAGTATGGGTGTTACATAATTTTAGTTACATAATCCTATGGTATCTTAAAACTTATAATTTTGACACATAAAAGTGTAATATATGTGTATAATTAACAGTCCTATTGCAATCTATAACTTATACATAACAATGCTAAATTAAGAAGTAATAGTGTTGAAGATAATAATGCAAAACAGTGATACATGAAAATTGTAGACAGGTACAAAATGCTTTGGTAGTTAATATGATGTAACTGTGTTACCAAATATTGTTATAATGCAATAAAATACTGCAGCTGTGTACAATATAAACCGTATTCATTTCCTTTATTTATCACTATGTCATATAACACTTTATGAGCATTGCGCATATTAATGTAATTCTTGAAGAGGTGTGGCAGGGTTCCTTATGTAGGACTCTATGGAACCCCAGGATCGTTAGGATGATTTTGGTGCTTGAGAAATTCTATTCCTGGTATTGTAGCAGGAAGTGTCTGCTTGTCGACGTCTGTTAGTAGCACTTACCTGTCCGAAGAAGAATCTTTCCATGAAGGTTGCCACCACTGCTGAAACTTTGGCCCCTAAGAAGACACTGTTTCTCATTTTTTTAAAGCCTTAATCCCTAAAGATTCATACTCAGTTGGTCAGGAAATGTCATTTTAAATTGGCACCATTTTTGAGCCAATCGGGACTTCTTCCAATAAACAATGACAGTTTGTCACAGTGAGCAAATCATGGATTGCGTGTTATTGAGTCTCTTTTTCACTCTTTCATTTCCTATCTAATACTAGTAGTAAAAGCTCAGTCCAACAGTAGCGGTCAAAAATATAAAATCTTCAAAAGAAGTGGACATTTTAATCAAACTCAAGACTATGTATAAACACAATATCTAACAATTATTTGTAATGTAAGGCCACATTTCAACAATGCATAGGCCTTGAACATCATTTTAGAGCTTCAACAAGTAACAGTGTATTAACCTAATGCTTAAAAATGCTATAACCTAAGGCATAGCAAAGCTTTATACGGTGTCAACAATAATTAAATCAGCAACATATAGTATGGGTGTTACATAATTTTAGTTACATAATCCTATGGTATCTTAAAACTTATAATTGTGACACATAAAAGTGTAATATATGTGTATAATTCACAGTCCTATTTCAATCTATAACTTTTACATAACAATGCTAAATCAAGAAGTAAAAGTGTTGAAGATAATCATGCATAACAGTGATACATGAAAATTGTAGACATGTACAAAATGCTTTGGTAGTTAATATGATGTAACTGTGTTACCAAATATTGTTAAAATGCAATAAAATACTGCAGCTGTGTACAATATAAACCGTATTCATTTCTTTATTTATCACTATGTCATATAACACTTTATGAGCATTGTGCATATTAATGTAATACTTGCAGAGGTGTAGCATGGTTCCTTATGTAGGACCCTATGGAACCCCAGGATCGTTAGGATGATTTTGGTGCATGATAAATTCTATTCCTGGTATTGTAGCAGGAAGTGTCTGCTTGTCGACATCTGTTAGTAGCACTTACCTGTCCGAAGAAGGATCTTTCCATGAAGGTTACCACAACCGCTGAAACTTTTGCCCCTGAGAAGACACTGTTTCTCATTTTTTGAAAGCCTTAATCCCTAAAGATTCATACTCAGTTGGTCAGGAAATGTCATTTTAAATTGGCACCATTTTTGAGCCAATCAGGACTTCTTCCAATAAACAATGACAGTTTGTCACAGTGAGCAAATCATGGATTGCGTGTTATTGAGTCTCTTTTTCACTCTTTCATTTCTTATCTAATACTAGTAGGAAAAGCTAAGTCCAACAGTGGTGGTCAAAAACATAAAATCTTTAAAAGGAGTGGACATTATAATCAAACCCAAAACTATGCATAAACACAATATTGTCATGCTCGGCGTAAGTTGGGGTTCCGACAACCGAGTTTTGGCTGAAGTGACAGCTACCTGTGAGGAGAGTAAACAAGGTGGTTGAATGTAATTCCTCCTCATGGGGTGGAAGCCAAACTAAGTGTTAACGTTGGCCAGAGGGTGTAAAGAAAAGGAGGACTTCGTAGGAAGATAACTGTAGTTTTAATGAATAATCAGGCTGTACACGAATATTGGAAAAAATAAGAAACTGGAAGAATTAAGAGCGTATGGTTAAATGACTTGACTCCGGTAAAGAAGAACTGATGACTGTGTTTTATGATTAAAAGATGAGGATGAAGTTTTTTGGACTTTGAAGAAACGAAGACATGGTTTGTGATTGAAAGACGAGGCTGAAGAACTTGGACTTTGAAGAAACGAAGACATGGTTCGTGATTGAAAGATGAGGCTGAAGAACTTGGACTTTGAAGAAATGAAGACTGTGGTTTGTGATTGAAAGACGAGGCTGAAGAATTTGGACTTTGATTAAATGAAAACTGTGGTTTGTGATTGAAAGACGAGGCTGAAGAACTTGGACTTTGAAGAAATGAAGATGTCTGCCGAAACCGCCGTTAGCACCTTGAGCTCTTCTACGACCTGGGACCCCGTGAGCGCTTCCACGAGTTACAGCGGACTTAGACAGCAGGACTGTAGCAGCGTTTAGGTAACCGATGGATGAGAGCAACCAGGGAACCAGAAGTAACCTGAGAGCACAAAGCTGGAGAACCTTTCACAAGGCGGTAACTAGAAGCACTGGCACTCTCCCTCTGAGCCAGCCCCCTTTTGTAAGGGGAGAACACGCAGGATTGACTGGACATAGATTGGGAACTTCATTGGTAATACTCTGGTCTCCAACATGGCTGACCACAGGACAGGAGACATACTTAGAAGCTGGGTAAAGCTGTGTGCTAACAGCTGTCTCTGACACACTATACAGTGTCACCACCAGAGGACCTTACCGCAGCGATCCCCACTGCAGCGCCCGGCTTTCCAGACCCCCGGCCCTTGGCAGCCGTACATCCGTCCAGGAGGACCCGGCGCAAGCAGCTCCCTGCAGCCGCAACAACCAGAGGGACGGTCACCCGTGGGAGCACCTGCCGGAGGTAAGGCTCCAGAGCCTGACAAATATCTAACCATTATATGCAATGTACGGCAACATTTCAACAATGCATAGGCCTGGTACATCATTTTAGAGCTTCAGCAAATAACAGTGTATTAACCTAATACTTAAAAATGCTCTAACCTAAGGCATAGCAATGCTTTATACGGTGTCAACTATAATAAAATCAACATATAGTATGGGTGTTACATAATATTAGTTACAAAATCCTATGGTATCTTAAAACTTATAATTGTGACACATAAAAGTGTAATATATGTGTATAATTCAAAGTCCTATTGCAATCTATAACTTAAACATAACAATGCTAAATCAAGAAGTAAAAGTGTTGAAGATAATCATGCATAACAGTGATACATGATAATTGTAGACAGGTACAAAATGCTTTGGTAGTTAATATGATGAAACTGTGTTACCAAATATTGTTATAATGCAATAAAATACTGCAGCTATGTACAATATAAACCGTATTCATTTCCTTTATTTATCACTATGTCATATAACACTTTATGAGCATTGCGCATATTAATGTAATACATGCAGAGGTGTAGCATGGTTCCTTATGTAGGACTCTATGGAACCCCAGGATCGTTAGGATGATTTTGGTGTATGAGAAATTCTATTCCTGGTATTGTAGCAGGAAGTGTCTGCTTGTCGACATCTGTTAGTAGCACTTACCTGTCCGAAGAAAGATCTTTCCATGAAGGTTACCACAAACGCTGAAACTTTGGCCCCTGAGAAGACACTGTTTCTCATTTTTTAAAAGCCTTAATCCCTAAAGATTCATACTCAGTTGGTCAGGAAATGTCATTTTAAATTGGCACCATTTTTGAGCCAATCAGGACTTCTTCCAATAAACAATGACAGTTTGTCAAAGTGAGCAAATCATGGATTGCGTGTTATTGAGTCTTTTTTTCACTCTTTCATTTCTTATCTAATACTAGTAGTAAAAGCTCAGTCCAACAGTGGCGGTCAAAAATATAAAATCTTCAAAAGAAGTGGACATTTTAATCGAACTCAAGACTATGTATAAACACAATATCTAACAATTATTTGTAATGTAAGGCCACATTATAACAATGCATAGGCCTTGAACATCATTTTAGAGCTTCAACAAGTAACAGTGTATTAACCTAATACTTCAAAATGCTATAACCTAAGGCATAGCAATGCTTTATACGGTGTCAACAATAATTAAATCAGCAACATATAGTATGGGTGTTACATAATTTTAGTTACATAATCCTATGGTATCTTAAAACTTATAATTGTGACACATAAAAGTGTAATATATGTGTACAATTCACAGTCCTATTTCAATCTATAACTTTTACATAACAATGCTAATTCAAGAAGTAAAAGTGTTGAAGATAATCATGCATAACAGTGATTCATGAAAATTGTAGACAGGTACAAAATGCTTTGGTAGTTAATATGATGTAACTGTGTTACCAAATATTGTTAAAATGCAATAAAATACTGCAGCTGTGTACAATATAAACCGTATTCATTTCCTTTATTTATCACTATGTCATATAACACTTTATGAGCATTGCACATATTAATGTAATACTTGCAGAGGTGTAGCATGGTTCCTTATGTAGGACTCTATGGAACCCCAGGATCGTTAGGATGATTTTGGTGCATGAGAAATTCTATTCCTGGTATTGTAGCAGGAAGTGTCTGCTTGTTGACGTCTGTTAGTAGCACTTACCTGTCCGAAGAAGGATCTTTCCATGAAGGTTGCCACCACTGCTGAAACTTTGGCCCCTAAGAAGACACTGTTTCTCATTTTTTGAAAGCCTTAATCCTTAAAGATTCATACTCAGTTGGTCAGGAAATGTCATTTTAAATTGGCACCATTTTTGAGCCAATCAGGACTTCTTCCAATAAACAATGACAGTTTGTCACTGTGAGCAAATCATGGATTGCGTGTTATTGAGTCTCTTTTTCACTCTTTCATTTCTTATCTAATACTAGTAGGAAAAGCTAAGTCCAAAAGTGGCGGTCAAAAACATAAAATCTTTAAAAGGAGTGGACATTTTAATCGAACTCAAAACTATGCAAAAACACAATATCTAACAATTATATGTAATGTAAGGCCACATTTCAACAATGCATAGGCCTTGAACATCATTTTAGAGCTTCAGCAAGTAACAGTGTATTAACCTAATACTTAAAAATGCTATAACCTAAGGCATAGCAATGCTTTATACGGTGTCAACAATACTTAAATCAACAACATATAGTATGGGTGTTACATAATTTTAGTTACATAATCCTATGGTATCTTAAAACTTATAATTGTGACACATAAAAGTGTAATATATGTGTATAATTCACAGTCCTATTTCAATCTATAACTTTTACATAACAATGCTAGATCAAGAAGTAAAAGTGTTGAAGATAATCATGCATAACAGTGATACATGAAAATTGTAGACAGGTACAAAATGCTTTGGTAGTTAATATGATGTAACTGTGTTACCAAATATTGTTAAAATGCAATAAAATACTGCAGCTGTGTACAATATAAACCGTATTCATTTCTTTATTTATCACTATGTCATATAACACTTTATGAGCATTGTGCATATTAATGTAATACTTGCAGAGGTGTAGCATGGTTCCTTATGTAGGACCCTATGGAACCCCAGGATCGTTAGGATGATTTTGGTGCATGAGAAATTCTATTCCTGGTATTGTAGCAGGAAGTGTCTGCTTGTCGACATCTGTTAGTAGCACTTACCTGTCCGAAGAAGGATCTTTCCATGAAGGTTACCACAACCGCTGAAACTTTGGCCCCTGAGAAGACACTGTTTCTCATTTTTTGAAAGCCTTAATCCCTAAAGATTCATACTCAGTTGGTCAGGAAATGTCATTTTAAATTGGCACCATTTTTGAGCCAATCAGGACTTCTTCCAATAAACAATGACAGTTTGTCACAGTGAGCAAATCATGGATTGCGTGTTATTGAGTCTCTTTTTCACTCTTTCATTTCTTATCTAATACTAGTAGTAAAAGCTCAGTCCAACAGTGGCGTCAAAAATATAAAATCTTCAAAAGAAGTGGACATTTTAATCGAACTCAAGACTATGTATAAACACAATATCTAACAATTATTTGTAATGTAAGGCCACATTTCAACAATGCATAGGCCTTGAACATCATTTTAGAACTTCAACAAGTAACAGTGTATTAACCTAATACCTAAAATTGCTATAACCTAAGGCATAGCAATGCTTTATACGGTGTCAACAATAATTAAATCAACAACATATAGTATGGGTGTTACATCATTTTAGTTACATAATCCTATGGAATCCTAAAACCTATAATTGTGACACATAAAAGTGTAATATATGTGTATAATTCACAGTCCTATTGCAATCTATAACTTTTAAATAACAATGCTAAATCAAGAAGTAAAAGTCTTGAAGATAATCATGAATAACAGTGATACATGAAAATTGTAGACAAGTACAAAATGCTTTGGTAGTTAATATGATATAACTATGTTACCAAATATTGTTAAAATGCCGAAAAAAACTGCAGCTGTGTAAAATATAAAACGTATTCATTTCCTTTATTTATCACTATGTCATATAACACTTTATGAGCATTGCGCATATTAATGTAATACTTGAAGAGGTGTGGAAGGTTTCCTTATGTAGGACTCTATGGAACCCCAGGATCGTTAGGATGATTTTGGTGCTTGAGAAATTCTATTCCTGGTATTGTAGCAGGAAGTGTCTGCTTGTCGACGTCTGTTAGTAGCACTTACCTGTCCGAAGAAGGATCTTTCCATGAAGGTTGCCACCACCGCTGAAACTTTGGCCCCTGAGAAGACACTGTTTCTCATTTTTTGAAAGCCTTAATCCCTAAAGATTCATACTCAGTAGGTCAGGAAATGTCATTTTAAATTGGCACCATTTTTGAGAAAATCAGGACTTCTTCCAATAAACAAAGACAGTTTGTCACAGTGATCAAATCATGGATTGCGTGTTATTGAGTCTCTTTTTCACTCATTCATTTCTTATCTAATACTAGTAGTAAAAGCTCAGTCCAACAGTAGCGGTCAAAAATATAAAATCTTCAAAAGAAGTGGACATTTTAATCGAACTTAAGACTATGTATAAACACAATATCTAACAATTATTTGTAATGTAAGGCCACATTTCAACAATACATAGGCCTTGAACATCATTTTAGAACTTCAACAAGTAACAGTGTATTAACCTAATACTTAAAAATGCTATGACCTAAGGCATAGCAATGCTTTATACGGTGTCAACAATAATTAAATCAGCAACATATAGTATGGGTGTTACATAATTTTAGTTACATAATCCTATGGTATCTTAAAACTTATAATTGTGACACATAAAAGTGTAATATATGTGTATAATTCACGGTCCTATTTCAATCTATAACTTTTACATAACAATGCTAAATCAAGAAGTAAAAGTGTTGAAGATAATCATGCATAACAGTGATACATGAAAATTGTAGACAGGTACAAAATGCTTTAGTAGTTAATATGATGTAACTGTGTTACCAAATATTGTTAAAATGCAATAAAATACTGCAGCTGTGTACAATATAAACCGTATTCATTTCCTTTATTTATCACTATGTCATATAACACTTTATGAGCCTTGCGCATATTAATGTAATACTTGCAGAGGTGTAGCATGGTTCCTTATGTAGGACTCTATGGAACCCCAGGATCGTTAGGATGATTTTGGTGCATGAGAAATTCTATTCCTGGTATTGTAGCAGGAAGTGTCTGCTTGTCGACATCTGTTAGTAGCACTTACCTGTCCGAAGAAGGATCTTTCCATGAAGGTTACCACAACCGCTGAAACTTTGGCCCCTGAGAAGACACTGTTTCTCATTTTTTGAAAGCCTTAATCCCTAAAGATTCATACTCAGTTGGTCAGGAAATGTCATTTTAAATTGGCACCATTTTTGAGCCAATCAGGACTTCTTCCAATAAACAATGACAGTTTGTCACAGTGAGCAAATCTTGGATTGCATGTTATTGAGTCTCTTTTTCACTCTTTCATTTCTTATCTAATACTAGTAGGAAAAGCTAAGTCCAACAGTGGCGGTCAAAAACATAAAATCTTTAAAAGGAGTGGACATTTTAATCGAACTCAAAACTATGCATAAACACAATATATAACAATTATATGTAATGTAAGGCCACATTTCAACAATACATAGGCCTTGAACATCATTTTAGAACTTCAACAAGTAACAGTGTATTAACCTAATACTTAAAAATGCTATAACCTAAGGCATAGCAATGCTTTATACGGTGTCAACAATAATTAAATCAGCAACATATAGTATGGGTGTTACATAATTTTAGTTACATAATCCTATGGTATCTTAAAACCTATAATTGTGACACATAAAAGTGTAATATATGTGTATAATTAACAGTACTATTGCAATCTATAACTTTTACATAACAATGCTAAATCAAGAAGTAAAAGTGTTGAAGATAATCATGCAAAACAGTGATACATGAAAATTGTAGACAGGTACAAAATGCTTTGGTAGTTAATATGATATATCTGTGTTACCAAATAATGTTATAATGCAATAAAATACTGCAGCTGTGTACAATATAAACCGTATTCATTTCCTTTATTTATCACTATGTCATATAACACTTTATGAGCATTGCGCATATTAATGTAATACTTGAAGAGGTATGGCAGGGTTCCTTATGTAGGACTCTATGGAACCCCAGGATCGTTAGGATGATTTTGGTGCTTGAGAAACTCTATTCCTGGTATTGTAGCAGGAAGTGTCTGCTTGTCGACGTCTGTTAGTAGCACTTACCTGTCCGAAGAAGGATTTTTTCCATGAAGGTTGCCACCACCGCTGAAACTTTGGCCCCTGAGAAGACACTGTTTCTCATTTTTTGAAAGCCTTAATCCCTAAAGATTCATACTCAGTAGGTCAGGAAATGTCATTTTAAATTGGCACCATTTTTGAGAAAATCAGGACTTCTTCCAATAAACAAAGACAGTTTGTCACAGTGATCAAATCATGGATTGCGTGTTATTGAGTCTCTTTTTCACTCATTCATTTCTTATCTAATACTAGTAGTAAAAGCTCAGTCCAACAGTAGCGGTCAAAAATATAAAATCTTCAAAAGAAGTGGACATTTTAATCGAACTCAAGACTATGTATAAACACAATATCTAACAATTATTTGTAATGTAAGGCCACATTTCAACAATGCATAGGCCTTGAACATCATCTTAGAGCTTCAACAAGTAACAGTGTATTAACCTGATACTTAAAAATGCTATGACCTAAGGCATAGCAATGCTTAATACGGTGTCAACAATAATTAAATCAGCAACATATAGTATGGGTGTTACATAATTTTAGTTACATAATCCTATGGTATCTTAAAACCTATAATTGTGACACATAAAAGTGTAATATATGTGTATAATTAACAGTACTATTGCAATCTATAACGTTTACATAACAATGCTAAATCAAGAAGTAAAAGTGTTGAAGATAATAATGCAAAACAGTGATACATGAAAATTGTAGACAGGTACAAAATGCTTTGGTAGTTAATATGATATATCTGTGTTACCAAATATTGTTAAAATGCCGAAAAAAACTGCAGCTGTGTAAAATATAAAACGTATTAATTTCCTTTATTTATCACTATGTCATATAACACTTTATGAGCATTGCGCATATTAATGTAATACTTGAAGAGGTGTGGAAGGTTTCCTTATGTAGGACTCTATGGAACCCCAGGATCGTTAGGATGATTTTGGTGCTTGAGAAATTCTATTCCTGGTATTGTAGCAGGAAGTGTCTGCTTGTCGACGTCTGTTAGTAGCACTTACCTGTGCGAAAAAGGATCTTTCCATGAAGGTTGCCACAACCGCTGAAACTTTGGCCCCTGAGAAGACACTGTTTCTCATTTTTTGAAAGCCTTAATCCCTAAAGATTCATACTCAGTAGGTCAGGAAATGTCATTTTAAATTGGCACCATTTTTGAGCCAATCAGGACTTCTTCCAATAAACAATGATAGTTTGTCACAGTGAGCAAATCATGGATTGCGTGTTATTGAGTCTCTTTTTCACTCTTTCATTTCTTATCTAATACTAGTAGTAAAAGCTCAGTCCAACAGTGGCGGTCAAAAATATAAAATCTTTAAAAGAAGTGGACATTTTAATCGAAATCAAGACTATGCGTAAACACAATATCTAACAATTATATGTAATGTAAGGCCACATTTCAACAATGCATAGGCCTTGAATATCATTTTAGAGCTTCAACAAGTAACAGTGTATTAACCTAATGCCTAAAAATGCTATAACCTAAGGCAGGCATTCCCAACCGCGGTCCTCAAGGCACACCAACAGTGCAGGTTTTAGTGATATCCAGGCATCAGCACATATGGTTAAATCAAGATAACTGAGGTACTAATGAAGTCACCTGTGTTCAAGCATGGATATCACTAAAACCAGGACTGTTAGTGTGCCTTGAGGACCGTGGTTGGAAAACACTGACCTAAGGCATAGCAAAGCTTTATACGGTGTCAACAATAATTAAATCAACAACATATAGTATGGGTGTTACATAGTTTTAGTTACATAATCCTATGGTATCTTAAAACTTATAATTGTGACACATAAAAGTGTAATATATGTGTATAATTCACCGTCCTATTGCAATCTATAACTTTTACATAACAATGCTAAATCAAGAAGTAAAAGTGTTGAAGATAATCATGCATAACAGTGATACATGAAAATTGTAGACAAGTACAAAATGCTTTGGTAGTTAATATGATATAACTGTGTTACCAAATATTGTTAAAATGCCGAAAAAAACTGCAGCTGTGTAAAATATAAACCGTATTCATTTCCTTTATTTATCACTATGTCATATAACACTTTATGAGCATTGCGCATATTAATGTAATACTTGCAGAGGTGTAGCATGGTTCCTTATGTAGGACTCTATGGAACCCCAGGATCGTTAGGATGATTTTGGTGCATGAGAAATTCTATTCCTGGTATTGTAGCAGGAAATGTCTGCTTGTCGACGTCTGTTGGTAGCACTTACCTGTCCGAAGAAGGATCATTCCATGAAGGTTGCCACCACCGCTGAAACTTTGGCCCCTGAGAAGACACTGTTTCTCGTTTTTTGAAAGCCTTAATCCCTAAAGATTCATACTCAGTTGGTCAGGAAATGTCATTTTAAATTGGCACCATTTTTGAGCCAATCAGGACTTCTTCCAATAAACAATGACAGTTTGTCACAGTGAGCAAATCATGTATTGCGTGTTATTGAGTCTCTTTTCACTCTTTCATTTCTTATCTAATACTAGCAGTAAAAGCTCAGTCCAACAGTGGCGGTCAAAAATATAAAATCTTTAAAAGAAGTGGACATTTTAATCGAACTCAAGACTATGCATAAACACAATATCTAACAATTATATGTAATGTAAGGCCACATTTCAACAATGCATAGGCCTTGAACATCATTTTAGAGCTTCAACAAGTAACAGTATATTAACCTAATGCTTAAAAATGCTATAACCTAAGGCATAGCAAAGCTTTATACGGTGTCAACAATAATTAAATCAACAACATATAGTATGGGTGTTACATAATTTTAGTTACATAATCCTATGGTATCTTAAAACTTATAATTGTGACACATAAAAGTGTAATATATGTGTATAATTCACCATCCTATTGCAATCTATAACTTTTGCATAACAATGCTAAATCAAGAAGTAAAAGTGTTGAAGATAATCATGCATAACAGTGATACATGAAAATTGTAGACAAGTACAAAATGCTTTGGTAGTTAATATGATATAACTGTGTTACCAAATATTGTTAAAATGCCGAAAAAAACTGCAGCTGTGTAAAATATAAAACGTATTCATTTCCTTTATTTATCACTATGTCATATAATACTTTATGAGCATTGCGCATATTAATGTAATACTTGCAGAGGTGTAGCATGGTTCCTTATGTAGGACTCTATGGAACCCCAGGATCGTTAGGATGATTTTGGTGCATGAGAAATTCTATTCCTGGTATTGTAGCAGGAAATGTCTGCTTGTCGACGTCTGTTGGTAGCACTACCTGTCCGAAGAAGGATCATTCCATGAAGGTTGCCACCACCGCTGAAACTTTGGCCCCTGACAAGACACTGTTTCTCGTTTTTTGAAAGCCTTAATCCCTAAAGATTCATACTCAGTTGGTCAGGAAATGTCATTTTAAATTGGCACCATTTTTGAGCCAATCAGGACTTCTTCCAATAAACAATGACAGTTTGTCACAGTGAGCAAATCATGTATTGCGTGTTATTGAGTCTCTTTTCACTCTTTCATTTCTTATCTAATACTAGTAGTAAAAGCTCAGTCCAACAGTGGCGGTCAAAAATATAAAATCTTTAAAAGAAGTGGACATTTTAATCGAACTCAAGACTATGCATAAACACAATATCTAACAATTATATGTAATGTAAGGCCACATTTCAACAATGCATAGGCCTTGAATATCATTTTAGAGCTTCAACAAGTAACAGTGTATTAACCTAATACTTAAAATTGCTATAACCTAAGGCATAGCAATGCTTTATACGGTGTCAACAATAATTAAATCAACAACATATAGTATGGGTGTTACATCATTTTAGTTACATAATCCTATGGTATCCTAAAACCTATAATTGTGACACATAAAAGTGTAATATATGTGTATAATTCACAGTCCTATTGCAATCTATAACTTTTACATAACAATGCTAAATCAAGAAGTAAAAGTGTTGAAGATAATCATGCATAACAGTGATACATGAAAATTGTAGACAAGTACAAAATGCTTTGGTAGTTAATATGATGTAACTGTGTTACCAAATATTGTTAAAATGCAATAAAATACTGCAGCTGTGTACAATATAAACCGTATTAATTTTCTTTATTTATCACTATGTCATATAACACTTTATGAGCATTGCGCATATTAATGTAATACTTGAAGAGGTGTGGCAGGGTTCCTTATGTAGGACTCTATGGAACCCCAGTATCGTTAGGATGATTTTGGTGCTTGAGAAACTCTATTCCTGGTATTGTAGCAGGAAGTGTCTGCTTGTCGACGTCTGTAAGTAGCACTTACCTGTCCGAAGAAGGATCTTTCCATGAAGGTTGCCACCACTGCTGAAACTTTGGCCCCTGAGAAGACACTGTTTCTCATTTTTTGAAAGCCTTAATCCCTAAAGATTCATACTCAGTTGGTCAGGAAATGTCATTTTAAATTGGCACCATTTTTGAGCCAATCAGGACTTCTTCCAATAAACAATGACAGTTTGTCAAAGTGAGCAAATCATGGATTGCGTGTTATTGAGTCTCTTTTTCACTCTTTCATATCTTATCTAATACTAGTAGTAAAAGCTCAGTCCAACAGTGGCGGTCAAAAATATAAAATCTTCAAAAGAAGTGGACATTTTAATCGAACTCAAGACTATGTATAAACACAATATCTAACAATTATTTGTAATGTAAGGCCACATTTCAACAATGCATAGGCCTTGAACATCATTTTAGAGCTTCAACAAGTAACAGTGTATTAACCTAATACTTAAAAATGCTATAACCTAAGGCATAGCAATGCTTTATACGGTGTCAACAATAATTAAATCAGCAACATATAGTATGGGTGTTACATAATTTTAGTTACATAATCCTATGGTATCTTAAAACCTATAATTGTGACACATAAAAGTGTAATATATGTGTATAATTAACAGTACTATTGCAATCTATAACTTTTACATAACAATGCTAAATCAAGAAGTAAAAGTGTTGAAGATAATCATGCAAAACAGTGATACATGAAAATTGTAGACAGGTACAAAATGCTTTGGTAGTTAATATGATATATCTGTGTTACCAAATATTGTTAAAATGCCAAAAAAAACTGCAGCTGTGTAAAATATAAAACGTATTCATTTCCTTTATTTATCACTATGTCATATAACACTTTATGAGCATTGCGCATATTAATGTAATACTTGAAGAGGTGTGGAAGGTTTCCTTATGTAGGACTCTATGGAACCCCAGGATCGTTAGGATGATTTTGGTGCTTGAGAAATTCTATTCCTGGTATTGTAGCAGGAAGTGTCTGCTTGTCGACATCTGTTAGTAGCACTTACCTGTGCGAAAAAGGATCTTTCCATGAAGGTTGCCACAACCGCTGAAACTTTGGCCCCTGAGAAGACACTGTTTCTCATTTTTTGAAAGCCTTAATCCCTAAAGATTCATACTCAGTAGGTCAGGAAATGTCATTTTAAATTGGCACCATTTTTGAGCCAATCAGGACTTCTTCCAATAAACAATGATAGTTTGTCAAAGTGAGCAAATCATGGATTGCGTGTTATTGAGTCTCTTTTTCACTCTTTCATTTCTTATCTAATACTAGTAGTAAAAGCTCAGTCCAACAGTGGCGGTCAAAAATATAAAATCTTTAAAAGAAGTGTACATTTTAATCGAAATCAAGACTATGCATAAACACAATATCTAACAATTATATGTAATGTAAGGCCACATTTCAACAATGCATAGGCCTTGAATATCATTTTAGAGCTTCAACAAGTAACAGTGTATTAACCTAATGCTTAAAAATGCTATAACCTAAGGCAGGCATTCCCAACCGCGGTCCTCAAGGCACACCAACAGTGCAGGTTTTAGTGATATCCAGGCATCAGCACATATGGTTAAATCAAGATAACTGAGGTACTAATGAAGTCACCTGTGTTCAAGCATGGATATCACTAAAACCAGGACTGTTAGTGTGCCTTGAGGACCGTGGTTGGAAAACACTGACCTAAGGCATAGCAAAGCTTTATACGGTGTCAACAATAATTAAATCAACAACATATAGTATGGGTGTTACATAGTTTTAGTTACATAATCCTATGGTATCTTAAAACTTATAATTGTGACACATAAAAGTGTAATATATGTGTATAATTCACCGTCCTATTGCAATCTATAACTTTTACATAACAATGCTAAATCAAGAAGTAAAAGTGTTGAAGATAATCATGAATAACAGTGATACATGAAAATTGTAGACAAGTACAAAATGCTTTGGTAGTTAATATGATATAACTATGTTACCAAATATTGTTAAAATGCCGAAAAAAACTGCAGCTGTGTAAAATATAAAACGTATTCATTTCCTTTATTTATCACTATGTCATATAATACTTTATGAGCATTGCGCATATTAATGTAATACTTGCAGAGGTGTAGCATGGTTCCTTATGTAGGACTCTATGGAACCCCAGGATCGTTAGGATGATTTTGGTGCATGAGAAATTCTATTCCTGGTATTGTAGCAGGAAATGTCTGCTTGTCGACGTCTGTTGGTAGCACTACCTGTCCGAAGAAGGATCATTCCATGAAGGTTGCCACCACCGCTGAAACTTTGGCCCCTGACAAGACACTGTTTCTCGTTTTTTGAAAGCCTTAATCCCTAAAGATTCATACTCAGTTGGTCAGGAAATGTCATTTTAAATTGGCACCATTTTTGAGCCAATCAGGACTTCTTCCAATAAACAATGACAGTTTGTCACAGTGAGCAAATCATGTATTGCGTGTTATTGAGTCTCTTTTCACTCTTTCATTTCTTATCTAATACTAGTAGTAAAAGCTCAGTCCAACAGTGGCGGTCAAAAATATAAAATCTTTAAAAGAAGTGGACATTTTAATCGAACTCAAGACTATGCATAAACACAATATCTAACAATTATATGTAATGTAAGGCCACATTTCAACAATGCATAGGCCTTGAATATCATTTTAGAGCTTCAACAAGTAACAGTGTATTAACCTAATACTTAAAATTGCTATAACCTAAGGCATAGCAATGCTTTATACGGTGTCAACAATAATTAAATCAACAACATATAGTATGGGTGTTACATCATTTTAGTTACATAATCCTATGGTATCCTAAAACCTATAATTGTGACACATAAAAGTGTAATATATGTGTATAATTCACAGTCCTATTGCAATCTATAACTTTTACATAACAATGCTAAATCAAGAAGTAAAAGTGTTGAAGATAATCATGCATAACAGTGATACATGAAAATTGTAGACAAGTACAAAATGCTTTGGTAGTTAATATGATGTAACTGTGTTACCAAATATTGTTAAAATGCAATAAAATACTGCAGCTGTGTACAATATAAACCGTATTAATTTTCTTTATTTATCACTATGTCATATAACACTTTATGAGCATTGCGCATATTAATGTAATACTTGAAGAGGTGTGGCAGGGTTCCTTATGTAGGACTCTATGGAACCCCAGTATCGTTAGGATGATTTTGGTGCTTGAGAAACTCTATTCCTGGTATTGTAGCAGGAAGTGTCTGCTTGTCGACGTCTGTAAGTAGCACTTACCTGTCCGAAGAAGGATCTTTCCATGAAGGTTGCCACCACTGCTGAAACTTTGGCCCCTGAGAAGACACTGTTTCTCATTTTTTGAAAGCCTTAATCCCTAAAGATTCATACTCAGTTGGTCAGGAAATGTCATTTTAAATTGGCACCATTTTTGAGCCAATCAGGACTTCTTCCAATAAACAATGACAGTTTGTCAAAGTGAGCAAATCATGGATTGCGTGTTATTGAGTCTCTTTTTCACTCTTTCATATCTTATCTAATACTAGTAGTAAAAGCTCAGTCCAACAGTGGCGGTCAAAAATATAAAATCTTCAAAAGAAGTGGACATTTTAATCGAACTCAAGACTATGTATAAACACAATATCTAACAATTATTTGTAATGTAAGGCCACATTTCAACAATGCATAGGCCTTGAACATCATTTTAGAGCTTCAACAAGTAACAGTGTATTAACCTAATACTTAAAAATGCTATAACCTAAGGCATAGCAATGCTTTATACGGTGTCAACAATAATTAAATCAGCAACATATAGTATGGGTGTTACATAATTTTAGTTACATAATCCTATGGTATCTTAAAACCTATAATTGTGACACATAAAAGTGTAATATATGTGTATAATTAACAGTACTATTGCAATCTATAACTTTTACATAACAATGCTAAATCAAGAAGTAAAAGTGTTGAAGATAATCATGCAAAACAGTGATACATGAAAATTGTAGACAGGTACAAAATGCTTTGGTAGTTAATATGATATATCTGTGTTACCAAATATTGTTAAAATGCCAAAAAAAACTGCAGCTGTGTAAAATATAAAACGTATTCATTTCCTTTATTTATCACTATGTCATATAACACTTTATGAGCATTGCGCATATTAATGTAATACTTGAAGAGGTGTGGAAGGTTTCCTTATGTAGGACTCTATGGAACCCCAGGATCGTTAGGATGATTTTGGTGCTTGAGAAATTCTATTCCTGGTATTGTAGCAGGAAGTGTCTGCTTGTCGACATCTGTTAGTAGCACTTACCTGTGCGAAAAAGGATCTTTCCATGAAGGTTGCCACAACCGCTGAAACTTTGGCCCCTGAGAAGACACTGTTTCTCATTTTTTGAAAGCCTTAATCCCTAAAGATTCATACTCAGTAGGTCAGGAAATGTCATTTTAAATTGGCACCATTTTTGAGCCAATCAGGACTTCTTCCAATAAACAATGATAGTTTGTCAAAGTGAGCAAATCATGGATTGCGTGTTATTGAGTCTCTTTTTCACTCTTTCATTTCTTATCTAATACTAGTAGTAAAAGCTCAGTCCAACAGTGGCGGTCAAAAATATAAAATCTTTAAAAGAAGTGTACATTTTAATCGAAATCAAGACTATGCATAAACACAATATCTAACAATTATATGTAATGTAAGGCCACATTTCAACAATGCATAGGCCTTGAATATCATTTTAGAGCTTCAACAAGTAACAGTGTATTAACCTAATGCTTAAAAATGCTATAACCTAAGGCAGGCATTCCCAACCGCGGTCCTCAAGGCACACCAACAGTGCAGGTTTTAGTGATATCCAGGCATCAGCACATATGGTTAAATCAAGATAACTGAGGTACTAATGAAGTCACCTGTGTTCAAGCATGGATATCACTAAAACCAGGACTGTTAGTGTGCCTTGAGGACCGTGGTTGGAAAACACTGACCTAAGGCATAGCAAAGCTTTATACGGTGTCAACAATAATTAAATCAACAACATATAGTATGGGTGTTACATAGTTTTAGTTACATAATCCTATGGTATCTTAAAACTTATAATTGTGACACATAAAAGTGTAATATATGTGTATAATTCACCGTCCTATTGCAATCTATAACTTTTACATAACAATGCTAAATCAAGAAGTAAAAGTGTTGAAGATAATCATGCATAACAGTGATACATGAAAATTGTAGACAAGTACAAAATGCTTTGGTAGTTAATATGTTATAACTGTGTTACCAAATATTGTTAAAATGCCGAAAAAAACTGCAGCTGTGTAAAATATAAACCGTATTCATTTCCTTTATTTATCACTATGTCATATAACACTTTATGAGCATTGCGCATATTAATGTAATACTTGCAGAGGTGTAGCATGGTTCCTTATGTAGGACTCTATGGAACCCCAGGATCGTTAGGATGATTTTGGTGCATGAGAAATTCTATTCCTGGTGTTGTAGCAGGAAATGTCTGCTTGTCGACGTCTGTTGGTAGGACTTACCTGTCCGAAGAAGGATCATTCCATGAAGGTTGCCACCACCGCTGAAACTTTGGCCCCTGAGAAGACACTGTTTCTCGTTTTTTGAAAGCCTTAATCCCTAAAGATTCATACTCAGTTGGTCAGGAAATGTCATTTTAAATTGGCACCATTTTTGAGCCAATCAGGACTTCTTCCAATAAACAATGACAGTTTGTCACAGTGAGCAAATCATGTATTGCGTGTTATTGAGTCTCTTTTCACTCTTTCATTTCTTATCTAATACTAGTAGTAAAAGCTCAGTCCAACAGTGGCGGTCAAAAATATAAAATCTTTAAAAGAAGTGGACATTTTAATCGAACTCAAGACTATGCATAAACACAATATCTAACAATTATATGTAATGTAAGGCCACATTTCAACAATGCATAGGCCTTGAACATCATTTTAGAGCTTCAACAAGTAACAGTGTATTAACCTAATGCTTAAAAATGCTATAACCTAAGGCATAGCAAAGCTTTATACGGTGTCAACAATAATTAAATCAACAACATATAGTATGGGTGTTACATAATTTTAGTTACATAATCCTATGGTATCTTAAAACTTATAATTGTGACACATAAAAGTGTAATATATGTGTATAATTCACCGTCCTATTGCAATCTATAACTTTTACATAACAATGCTAAATCAAGAAGTAAAAGTGTTGAAGATAATCATGCATAACAGTGATACATGAAAATTGTAGACAAGTACAAAATGCTTTGGTAGTTAATATGATATAACTGTGTTACCAAATATTGTTAAAATGCCGAAAAAAACTGCAGCTGTGTAAAATATAAAACGTATTCATTTCCTTAATTTATCACTATGTCATATAACACTTTATGAGCATTGCGCATATTAATGTAATACTTGAAGAGGTGTGGCAGGGTTCCTTATGTAGGACTCTATGGAACCCCAGGATCGTTAGGATGATTTTGGTGCTTGAGAAACTCTATTCCTGGTATTGTAGCAGGAAGTGTCTGCTTGTCGACGTCTGTTAGTAGCACTTACCTGTCCGAAGAAGGATCTTTCCATGAAGGTTGCCACCACTGCTGAAACTTTGGCCCCTGAGAAGACACTGTTTCTCATTTTTTGAAAGCCTTAATCCCTAAAGATTCATACTCAGTTGGTCAGGAAATGTCATTTTAAATTGGCACCATTTTTGAGCCAATCTGGACTTCTTCCAATAAACAATGACAGTTTGTCACAGTGAGCAAATCATGGATTGCGTGTTATTGAGTCTCTTTTTCACTCTTTCATTTCTTATCTAATACTAGTAGTAAAAGCTCAGTCCAACAGTGGCGTCAAAAATATAAAATCTTCAAAAGAAGTGGACATTTTAATCGAACTCAAGACTATGTATAAACACAATATCTAACAATTATTTGTAATGTAAGGCCACATTTCAACAATGCATAGGCCTTGAACATCATTTTAGAACTTCAACAAGTAACAGTGTATTAACCTAATACTTAAAATTGCTATAACCTAAGGCATAGCAATGCTTTATACGGTGTCAACAATAATTAAATCAACAACATATAGTATGGGTGTTACATAATTTTAGTTACATAATCCTATGGAATCCTAAAACCTATAATTGTGACACATAAAAGTGTAATATATGTGTATAATTCACAGTCCTATTGCAATCTATAACTTTTACATAACAATGCTAAATCAAGAAGTAAAAGTCTTGAAGATAATCATGAATAACAGTGATACATGAAAATTGTAGACAAGTACAAAATGCTTTGGTAGTTAATATGATATAACTATGTTACCAAATATTGTTAAAATGCCGAAAAAAACTGCAGCTGTGTAAAATATAAAACGTATTCATTTCCTTTATTTATCACTATGTCATATAACACTTTATGAGCATTGCGCATATTAATGTAACACTTGCTGAGGTGTAGCATGGTTCCTCATGTAGGACTCTATGTAACCCCAGGATCGTTAGGATGATTTTGGTGCATGAGAAATTCTATTCCTGGTATTGTAGCAGGAAATGTCTGCTTGTCGACGTCTGTTGGTAGCACTTACCTGTCCGAAGAAGGATCATTCCATGAAGGTTGCCACCACCGCTGAAACTTTGGCCCCTGAGAAGACACTGTTTCTCGTTTTTTGAAAGCCTTAATCCCTAAAGATTCATACTCAGTTGGTCAGGAAATGTCATTTTAAATTGGCACCATTTTTGAGCCAATCAGGACTTCTTCCAATAAACAATGACAGTTTGTCACAGTGAGCAAATCATGTATTGCGTGTTATTGAGTCTCTTTTCACTCTTTCATTTCTTATCTAATACTAGCAGTAAAAGCTCAGTCCAACAGTGGCGGTCAAAAATATAAAATCTTTAAAAGAAGTGGACATTTTAATCGAACTCAAGACTATGCATAAACACAATATCTAACAATTATATGTAATGTAAGGCCACATTTCAACAATGCATAGGCCTTGAACATCATTTTAGAGCTTCAACAAGTAACAGTATATTAACCTAATGCTTAAAAATGCTATAACCTAAGGCATAGCAAAGCTTTATACGGTGTCAACAATAATTAAATCAACAACATATAGTATGGGTGTTACATAATTTTAGTTACATAATCCTATGGTATCTTAAAACTTATAATTGTGACACATAAAAGTGTAATATATGTGTATAATTCACCATCCTATTGCAATCTATAACTTTTGCATAACAATGCTAAATCAAGAAGTAAAAGTGTTGAAGATAATCATGCATAACAGTGATACATGAAAATTGTAGACAAGTACAAAATGCTTTGGTAGTTAATATGATATAACTGTGTTACCAAATATTGTTAAAATGCCGAAAAAAACTGCAGCTGTGTAAAATATAAAACGTATTCATTTCCTTTATTTATCACTATGTCATATAATACTTTATGAGCATTGCGCATATTAATGTAATACTTGCAGAGGTGTAGCATGGTTCCTTATGTAGGACTCTATGGAACCCCAGGATCGTTAGGATGATTTTGGTGCATGAGAAATTCTATTCCTGGTATTGTAGCAGGAAATGTCTGCTTGTCGACGTCTGTTGGTAGCACTACCTGTCCGAAGAAGGATCATTCCATGAAGGTTGCCACCACCGCTGAAACTTTGGCCCCTGACAAGACACTGTTTCTCGTTTTTTGAAAGCCTTAATCCCTAAAGATTCATACTCAGTTGGTCAGGAAATGTCATTTTAAATTGGCACCATTTTTGAGCCAATCAGGACTTCTTCCAATAAACAATGACAGTTTGTCACAGTGAGCAAATCATGTATTGCGTGTTATTGAGTCTCTTTTTACTCTTTCATTTCTTATCTAATACTAGTAGTAAAAGCTCAGTCCAACAGTGGCGGTCAAAAATATAAAATCTTTAAAAGAAGTGGACATTTTAATCGAACTCAAGACTATGCATAAACACAATATCTAACAATTATATGTAATGTAAGGCCACATTTCAACAATGCATAGGCCTTGAATATCATTTTAGAGCTTCAACAAGTAACAGTGTATTAACCTAATACTTAAAATTGCTATAACCTAAGGCATAGCAATGCTTTATACGGTGTCAACAATAATTAAATCAACAACATATAGTATGGGTGTTACATCATTTTAGTTACATAATCCTATGGTATCCTAAAACCTATAATTGTGACACATAAAAGTGTAATATATGTGTATAATTCACAGTCCTATTGCAATCTATAACTTTTACATAACAATGCTAAATCAAGAAGTAAAAGTGTTGAAGATAATCATGCATAACAGTGATACATGAAAATTGTAGACAAGTACAAAATGCTTTGGTAGTTAATATGATGTAACTGTGTTACCAAATATTGTTAAAATGCAATAAAATACTGCAGCTGTGTACAATATAAACCGTATTAATTTCCTTTATTTATCACTATGTCATATAACACTTTATGAGCATTGCGCATATTAATGTAATACTTGAAGAGGTGTGGCAGGGTTCCTTATGTAGGACTCTATGGAACCCCAGTATCGTTAGGATGATTTTTGTGCTTGAGAAACTCTATTCCTGGTATTGTAGCAGGAAGTGTCTGCTTGTCGACGTCTGTAAGTAGCACTTACCTGTCCGAAGAAGGATCTTTCCATGAAGGTTGCCACCACTGCTGAAACTTTGGCCCCTGAGAAGACACTGTTTCTCATTTTTTGAAAGCCTTAATCCCTAAAGATTCATACTCAGTTGGTCAGGAAATGTCATTTTAAATTGGCACCATTTTTGAGCCAATCAGGACTTCTTCCAATAAACAATGACAGTTTGTCAAAGTGAGCAAATCATGGATTGCGTGTTATTGAGTCTCTTTTTCACTCTTTCATTTCTTATCTAATACTAGTAGTAAAAGCTCAGTCCAACAGTGGCGGTCAAAAATATAAAATCTTCAAAAGAAGTGGACATTTTAATCGAACTCAAGACTATGTATAAACACAATATCTAACAATTATTTGTAATGTAAGGCCACATTTCAACAATGCATAGGCCTTGAACATCATTTTAGAGCTTCAACAAGTAACAGTGTATTAACCTAATACTTAAAAATGCTATAACCTAAGGCATAGCAATGCTTTATACGGTGTCAACAATAATTAAATCAGCAACATATAGTATGGGTGTTACATAATTTTAGTTACATAATCCTATGGTATCTTAAAACCTATAATTGTGACACATAAAAGTGTAATATATGTGTATAATTAACAGTACTATTGCAATCTATAACTTTTACATAACAATGCTAAATCAAGAAGTAAAAGTGTTGAAGATAATCATGCAAAACAGTGATACATGAAAATTGTAGACAGGTACAAAATGCTTTGGTAGTTAATATGATATATCTGTGTTACCAAATATTGTTAAAATGCCAAAAAAAACTGCAGCTGTGTAAAATATAAAACGTATTCATTTCCTTTATTTATCACTATGTCATATAACACTTTATGAGCATTGCGCATATTAATGTAATACTTGAAGAGGTGTGGAAGGTTTCCTTATGTAGGACTCTATGGAACCCCAGGATCGTTAGGATGATTTTGGTGCTTGAGAAATTCTATTCCTGGTATTGTAGCAGGAAGTGTCTGCTTGTCGACATCTGTTAGTAGCACTTACCTGTGCGAAAAAGGATCTTTCCATGAAGGTTGCCACAACCGCTGAAACTTTGGCCCCTGAGAAGACACTGTTTCTCATTTTTTGAAAGCCTTAATCCCTAAAGATTCATACTCAGTAGGTCAGGAAATGTCATTTTAAATTGGCACCATTTTTGAGCCAATCAGGACTTCTTCCAATAAACAATGATAGTTTGTCACAGTGAGCAAATCATGGATTGCGTGTTATTGAGTCTCTTTTTCACTCTTTCATTTCTTATCTAATACTAGTAGTAAAAGCTCAGTCCAACAGTGGCGGTCAAAAATATAAAATCTTTAAAAGAAGTGTACATTTTAATCGAAATCAAGACTATGCATAAACACAATATCTAACAATTATATGTAATGTAAGGCCACATTTCAACAATGCATAGGCCTTGAATATCATTTTAGAGCTTCAACAAGTAACAGTGTATTAACCTAATGCTTAAAAATGATATAACCTAAGGCAGGCATTCCCAACCGCGGTCCTCAAGGCACACCAACAGTGCAGGTTTTAGTGATATCCAGGCATCAGCACATATGGTTAAATCAAGATAACTGAGGTACTAATGAAGTCACCTGTGTTCAAGCATGGATATCACTAAAACCAGGACTGTTAGTGTGCCTTGAGGACCGTGGTTGGAAAACACTGACCTAAGGCATAGCAAAGCTTTATACGGTGTCAACAATAATTAAATCAACAACATATAGTATGGGTGTTACATAGTTTTAGTTACATAATCCTATGGTATCTTAAAACTTATAATTGTGACACATAAAAGTGTAATATATGTGTATAATTCACCGTCCTATTGCAATCTATAACTTTTACATAACAATGCTAAATCAAGAAGTAAAAGTGTTGAAGATAATCATGCATAACAGTGATACATGAAAATTGTAGACAAGTACAAAATGCTTTGGTAGTTAATATGTTATAACTGTGTTACCAAATATTGTTAAAATGCCGAAAAAAACTGCAGCTGTGTAAAATATAAACCGTATTCATTTCCTTTATTTATCACTATGTCATATAACACTTTATGAGCATTGCGCATATTAATGTAATACTTGCAGAGGTGTAGCATGGTTCCTTATGTAGGACTCTATGGAACCCCAGGATCGTTAGGATGATTTTGGTGCATGAGAAATTCTATTCCTGGTGTTGTAGCAGGAAATGTCTGCTTGTCGACGTCTGTTGGTAGGACTTACCTGTCCGAAGAAGGATCATTCCATGAAGGTTGCCACCACCGCTGAAACTTTGGCCCCTGAGAAGACACTGTTTCTCGTTTTTTGAAAGCCTTAATCCCTAAAGATTCATACTCAGTTGGTCAGGAAATGTCATTTTAAATTGGCACCATTTTTGAGCCAATCAGGACTTCTTCCAATAAACAATGACAGTTTGTCACAGTGAGCAAATCATGTATTGCGTGTTATTGAGTCTCTTTTCACTCTTTCATTTCTTATCTAATACTAGTAGTAAAAGCTCAGTCCAACAGTGGCGGTCAAAAATATAAAATCTTTAAAAGAAGTGGACATTTTAATCGAACTCAAGACTATGCATAAACACAATATCTAACAATTATATGTAATGTAAGGCCACATTTCAACAATGCATAGGCCTTGAACATCATTTTAGAGCTTCAACAAGTAACAGTGTATTAACCTAATGCTTAAAAATGCTATAACCTAAGGCATAGCAAAGCTTTATACGGTGTCAACAATAATTAAATCAACAACATATAGTATGGGTGTTACATAATTTTAGTTACATAATCCTATGGTATCTTAAAACTTATAATTGTGACACATAAAAGTGTAATATATGTGTATAATTCACCGTCCTATTGCAATCTATAACTTTTACATAACAATGCTAAATCAAGAAGTAAAAGTGTTGAAGATAATCATGCATAACAGTGATACATGAAAATTGTAGACAAGTACAAAATGCTTTGGTAGTTAATATGATATAACTGTGTTACCAAATATTGTTAAAATGCCGAAAAAAACTGCAGCTGTGTAAAATATAAAACGTATTCATTTCCTTTATTTATCACTATGTCATATAATACTTTATGAGCATTGCGCATATTAATGTAATACTTGCAGAGGTGTAGCATGGTTCCTTATGTAGGACTCTATGGAACCCCAGGATCGTTAGGATGATTTTGGTGCATGAGAAATTCTATTCCTGGTATTGTAGCAGGAAATGTCTGCTTGTCGACGTCTGTTGGTAGCACTACCTGTCCGAAGAAGGATCATTCCATGAAGGTTGCCACCACCGCTGAAACTTTGGCCCCTGACAAGACACTGTTTCTCGTTTTTTGAAAGCCTTAATCCCTAAAGATTCATACTCAGTTGGTCAGGAAATGTCATTTTAAATTGGCACCATTTTTGAGCCAATCAGGACTTCTTCCAATAAACAATGACAGTTTGTCACAGTGAGCAAATCATGTATTGCGTGTTATTGAGTCTCTTTTCACTCTTTCATTTCTTATCTAATACTAGTAGTAAAAGCTCAGTCCAACAGTGGCGGTCAAAAATATAAAATCTTTAAAAGAAGTGGACATTTTAATCGAACTCAAGACTATGCATAAACACAATATCTAACAATTATATGTAATGTAAGGCCACATTTCAACAATGCATAGGCCTTGAATATCATTTTAGAGCTTCAACAAGTAACAGTGTATTAACCTAATACTTAAAATTGCTATAACCTAAGGCATAGCAATGCTTTATACGGTGTCAACAATAATTAAATCAACAACATATAGTATGGGTGTTACATCATTTTAGTTACATAATCCTATGGTATCCTAAAACCTATAATTGTGACACATAAAAGTGTAATATATGTGTATAATTCACAGTCCTATTGCAATCTATAACTTTTACATAACAATGCTAAATCAAGAAGTAAAAGTGTTGAAGATAATCATGCATAACAGTGATACATGAAAATTGTAGACAAGTACAAAATGCTTTGGTAGTTAATATGATGTAACTGTGTTACCAAATATTGTTAAAATGCAATAAAATACTGCAGCTGTGTACAATATAAACCGTATTAATTTCCTTTATTTATCACTATGTCATATAACACTTTATGAGCATTGCGCATATTAATGTAATACTTGAAGAGGTGTGGCAGGGTTCCTTATGTAGGACTCTATGGAACCCCAGTATCGTTAGGATGATTTTGGTGCTTGAGAAACTCTATTCCTGGTATTGTAGCAGGAAGTGTCTGCTTGTCGACGTCTGTAAGTAGCACTTACCTGTCCGAAGAAGGATCTTTCCATGAAGGTTGCCACCACTGCTGAAACTTTGGCCCCTGAGAAGACACTGTTTCTCATTTTTTGAAAGCCTTAATCCCTAAAGATTCATACTCAGTTGGTCAGGAAATGTCATTTTAAATTGGCACCATTTTTGAGCCAATCAGGACTTCTTCCAATAAACAATGACAGTTTGTACAAGTGAGCAAATCATGGATTGCGTGTTATTGAGTCTCTTTTTCACTCTTTCATTTCTTATCTAATACTAGTAGTAAAAGCTCAGTCCAACAGTGGCGGTCAAAAATATAAAATCTTCAAAAGAAGTGGACATTTTAATCGAACTCAAGACTATGTATAAACACAATATCTAACAATTATTTGTAATGTAAGGCCACATTTCAACAATGCATAGGCCTTGAACATCATTTTAGAGCTTCAACAAGTAACAGTGTATTAACCTAATACTTAAAAATGCTATAACCTAAGGCATAGCAATGCTTTATACGGTGTCAACAATAATTAAATCAGCAACATATAGTATGGGTGTTACATAATTTTAGTTACATAATCCTATGGTATCTTAAAACCTATAATTGTGACACATAAAAGTGTAATATATGTGTATAATTAACAGTACTATTGCAATCTATAACTTTTACATAACAATGCTAAATCAAGAAGTAAAAGTGTTGAAGATAATCATGTAAAACAGTGATACATGAAAATTGTAGACAGGTACAAAATGCTTTGGTAGTTAATATGATATATCTGTGTTACCAAATATTGTTAAAATGCCAAAAAAAACTGCAGCTGTGTAAAATATAAAACGTATTCATTTCCTTTATTTATCACTATGTCATATAACACTTTATGAGCATTGCGCATATTAATGTAATACTTGAAGAGGTGTGGAAGGTTTCCTTATGTAGGACTCTATGGAACCCCAGGATCGTTAGGATGATTTTGGTGCTTGAGAAATTCTATTCCTGGTATTGTAGCAGGAAGTGTCTGCTTGTCGACATCTGTTAGTAGCACTTACCTGTGCGAAAAAGGATCTTTCCATGAAGGTTGCCACAACCGCTGAAACTTTGGCCCCTGAGAAGACACTGTTTCTCATTTTTTGAAAGCCTTAATTCCTAAAGATTCATACTCAGTAGGTCAGGAAATGTCATTTTAAATTGGCACCATTTTTGAGCCAATCAGGACTTCTTCCAATAAACAATGATAGTTTGTCACAGTGAGCAAATCATGGATTGCGTGTTATTGAGTCTCTTTTTCACTCTTTCATTTCTTATCTAATACTAGTAGTAAAAGCTCAGTCCAACAGTGGCGGTCAAAAATATAAAATCTTTAAAAGAAGTGTACATTTTAATCGAAATCAAGACTATGCATAAACACAATATCTAACAATTATATGTAATGTAAGGCCACATTTCAACAATGCATAGGCCTTGAATATCATTTTAGAGCTTCAACAAGTAACAGTGTATTAACCTAATGCTTATAAATGCTATAACCTAAGGCAGGCATTCCCAACCGCGGTCCTCAAGGCACACCAACAGTGCAGGTTTTAGTGATATCCAGGCATCAGCACATATGGTTAAATCAAGATAACTGAGGTACTAATGAAGTCACCTGTGTTCAAGCATGGATATCACTAAAACCAGGACTGTTAGTGTGCCTTGAGGACCGTGGTTGGAAAACACTGACCTAAGGCATAGCAAAGCTTTATACGGTGTCAACAATAATTAAATCAACAACATATAGTATGGGTGTTACATAGTTTTAGTTACATAATCCTATGGTATCTTAAAACTTATAATTGTGACACATAAAAGTGTAATATATGTGTATAATTCACCGTCCTATTGCAATCTATAACTTTTACATAACAATGCTAAATCAAGAAGTAAAAGTGTTGAAGATAATCATGCATAACAGTGATACATGAAAATTGTAGACAAGTACAAAATGCTTTGGTAGTTAATATGTTATAACTGTGTTACCAAATATTGTTAAAATGCCGAAAAAAACTGCAGCTGTGTAAAATATAAACCGTATTCATTTCCTTTATTTATCACTATGTCATATAACACTTTATGAGCATTGCGCATATTAATGTAATACTTGCAGAGGTGTAGCATGGTTCCTTATGTAGGACTCTATGGAACCCCAGGATCGTTAGGATGATTTTGGTGCATGAGAAATTCTATTCCTGGTGTTGTAGCAGGAAATGTCTGCTTGTCGACGTCTGTTGGTAGGACTTACCTGTCCGAAGAAGGATCATTCCATGAAGGTTGCCACCACCGCTGAAACTTTGGCCCCTGAGAAGACACTGTTTCTCGTTTTTTGAAAGCCTTAATCCCTAAAGATTCATACTCAGTTGGTCAGGAAATGTCATTTTAAATTGGCACCATTTTTGAGCCAATCAGGACTTCTTCCAATAAACAATGACAGTTTGTCACAGTGAGCAAATCATGTATTGCGTGTTATTGAGTCTCTTTTCACTCTTTCATTTCTTATCTAATACTAGTAGTAAAAGCTCAGTCCAACAGTGGCGGTCAAAAATATAAAATCTTTAAAAGAAGTGGACATTTTAATCGAACTCAAGACTATGCATAAACACAATATCTAACAATTATATGTAATGTAAGGCCACATTTCAACAATGCATAGGCCTTGAACATCATTTTAGAGCTTCAACAAGTAACAGTGTATTAACCTAATGCTTAAAAATGCTATAACCTAAGGCATAGCAAAGCTTTATACGGTGTCAACAATAATTAAATCAACAACATATAGTATGGGTGTTACATAATTTTAGTTACATAATCCTATGGTATCTTAAAACTTATAATTGTGACACATAAAAGTGTAATATATGTGTATAATTCACCGTCCTATTGCAATCTATAACTTTTACATAACAATGCTAAATCAAGAAGTAAAAGTGTTGAAGATAATCATGCATAACAGTGATACATGAAAATTGTAGACAAGTACAAAATGCTTTGGTAGTTAATATGATATAACTGTGTTACCAAATATTGTTAAAATGCCGAAAAAAACTGCAGCTGTGTAAAATATAAAACGTATTCATTTCCTTAATTTATCACTATGTCATATAACACTTTATGAGCATTGCGCATATTAATGTAATACTTGAAGAGGTGTGGCAGGGTTCCTTATGTAGGACTCTATGGAACCCCAGGATCGTTAGGATGATTTTGGTGCTTGAGAAACTCTATTCCTGGTATTGTAGCAGGAAGTGTCTGCTTGTCGACGTCTGTTAGTAGCACTTACCTGTCCGAAGAAGGATCTTTCCATGAAGGTTGCCACCACTGCTGAAACTTTGGCCCCTGAGAAGACACTGTTTCTCATTTTTTGAAAGCCTTAATCCCTAAAGATTCATACTCAGTTGGTCAGGAAATGTCATTTTAAATTGGCACCATTTTTGAGCCAATCTGGACTTCTTCCAATAAACAATGACAGTTTGTCACAGTGAGCAAATCATGGATTGCGTGTTATTGAGTCTCTTTTTCACTCTTTCATTTCTTATCTAATACTAGTAGTAAAAGCTCAGTCCAACAGTGGCGTCAAAAATATAAAATCTTCAAAAGAAGTGGACATTTTAATCGAACTCAAGACTATGTATAAACACAATATCTAACAATTATTTGTAATGTAAGGCCACATTTCAACAATGCATAGGCCTTGAACATCATTTTAGAACTTCAACAAGTAACAGTGTATTAACCTAATACTTAAAATTGCTATAACCTAAGGCATAGCAATGCTTTATACGGTGTCAACAATAATTAAATCAACAACATATAGTATGGGTGTTACATCATTTTAGTTACATAATCCTATGGAATCCTAAAACCTATAATTGTGACACATAAAAGTGTAATATATGTGTATAATTCACAGTCCTATTGCAATCTATAACTTTTACATAACAATGCTAAATCAAGAAGTAAAAGTCTTGAAGATAATCATGAATAACAGTGATACATGAAAATTGTAGACAAGTACAAAATGCTTTGGTAGTTAATATGATATAACTATGTTACCAAATATTGTTAAAATGCCGAAAAAAACTGCAGCTGTGTAAAATATAAAACGTATTCATTTCCTTTATTTATCACTATGTCATATAACACTTTATGAGCATTGCGCATATTAATGTAACACTTGCTGAGGTGTAGCATGGTTCCTCATGTAGGACTCTATGTAACCCCAGGATCGTTAGGATGATTTTGGTGCATGAGAAATTCTATTCCTGGTATTGTAGCAGGAAGTGTCTGCTTGTCGACGTCTGTTAGAAGCACTTACCTGTCCGAAGAAGGATCTTTCCATGAAGGTTGCCACCACCGCTGAAACTTTGGCCCCTGAGAAGACACTGTTTCTCATTTTTTGAAAGCCTTAATCCCTAAAGATTCATACTCAGTAGGTCAGGAAATGTCATTTTAAATTGGCACCATTTTTGAGAAAATCAGGACTTCTTCCAATAAACAAAGACAGTTTGTCACAGTGATCAAATCATGGATTGCGTGTTATTGAGTCTCTTTTTCACTCTTTCATTTCTTATCTAATACTAGTAGTAAAAGCTCAGTCCAACAGTAGCGGTCAAAAATATAAAATCTTCAAAAGAAGTGGACATTTTAATCGAACTCAAGACTATGTATAAACACAATATCTAACAATTATTTGTAATGTAAGGCCACATTTCAACAATACATAGTCCTTGAACATCATTTTAGAACTTCAACAAGTAACAGTGTATTAACCTAATACTTAAAAATGCTATAACCTAAGGCATAGCAATGCTTTTTACGGTGTCAACAATAATTAAATCAGCAACATATAGTATGGGTGTTACATAATTTTAGTTACATAATCCTATGGTATCTTAAAACTTATAATTGTGACACATAAAAGTGTAATATATGTGTATAATTCACGGTCCTATTTCAATCTATAACTTTTACATAACAATGCTAAATCAAGAAGTAAAAGTGTTGAAGATAATCATGCATAACAGTGATACATGAAAATTGTAGACAGGTACAAAATGCTTTAGTAGTTAATATGATGTAACTGTGTTACCAAATATTGTTAAAATGCAATAAAATACTGCAGCTGTGTACAATATAAACCGTATTCATTTCCTTTATTTATCACTATGTCATATAACACTTTATGAGCCTTGCGCATATTAATGTAATACTTGCAGAGGTGTAGCATGGTTCCTTATGTAGGACTCTATGGAACCCCAGGATCGTTAGGATGATTTTGGTGCTTGAGAAACTCTATTCCTGGTATTGTAGCAGGAAGTGTCTGCTTGTCGACATCTGTTAGTAGCACTTACCTGTCCGAAGAAGGATCATTCCATGAAGGTTGCCACCACCGCTGAAACTTTGGCCCCTGAGAAGACACTGTTTCTCGTTTTTTGAAAGCCTTAATCCCTAAAGATTCATACTCAGTTGGTCAGGAAATGTCATTTTAAATTGGCACCATTTTTGAGCCAATCAGGACTTCTTCCAATAAACAATGACAGTTTGTCACAGTGAGCAAATCATGTATTGCGTGTTATTGAGTCTCTTTTCACTCTTTCATTTCTTATCTAATACTAGTAGTAAAAGCTCAGTCCAACAGTGGCGGTCAAAAATATAAAATCTTTAAAAGAAGTGGACATTTTAATCGAACTCAAGACTATGCATAAACACAATATCTAACAATTATATGTAATGTAAGGCCACATTTCAACAATGCATAGGCCTTGAATATCATTTTAGAGCTTCAACAAGTAACAGTGTATTAACCTAATGCTTAAAAATGCTATAACCTAAGGCAGGCATTCCCAACCGCGGTCCTCAAGGCACACCAACAGTGCAGGTTTTAGTGATATCCATGCATCAGCACATATGGTTAAATCAAGATAACTGAGGTACTAATGAAGTCACTTGTGTTCAAGCATGGATATCACTAAAACCAGGACTGTTAGTGTGCCTTGAGGACCGTGGTTGGAAAACACTGACCTAAGGCATAGCAAAGCTTTATACGGTGTCAACAATAATTAAATCAACAACATATAGTATGGGTGTTACATAGTTTTAGTTACATAATCCTATGGTATCTTAAAACTTATAATTGTGACACATAAAAGTGTAATATATGTGTATAATTCACCGTCCTATTGCAATCTATAACTTTTACATAACAATGCTAAATCAAGAAGTAAAAGTGTTGAAGATAATCATGCATAACAGTGATACATGAAAATTGTAGACAAGTACAAAATGCTTTGGTAGTTAATATGTTATAACTGTGTTACCAAATATTGTTAAAATGCCCAAAAAAAACTGCAGCTGTGTAAAATATAAACCGTATTCATTTCCTTTATTTATCACTATGTCATATAACACTTTATGAGCATTGCGCATATTAATGTAATACTTGCAGAGGTGTAGCATGGTTCCTTATGTAGGACTCTATGGAACCCCAGGATCGTTAGGATGATTTTGGTGCATGAGAAATTCTATTCCTGGTGTTGTAGCAGGAAATGTCTGCTTGTCGACGTCTGTTGGTAGGACTTACCTGTCCGAAGAAGGATCATTCCATGAAGGTTGCCACCACCGCTGAAACTTTGGCCCCTGAGAAGACACTGTTTCTCGTTTTTTGAAAGCCTTAATCCCTAAAGATTTATACTCAGTTGGTCAGGAAATGTCATTTTAAATTGGCACCATTTTTGAGCCAATCAGGACTTCTTCCAATAAACAATGACAGTTTGTCACAGTGAGCAAATCATGTATTGCGTGTTATTGAGTCTCTTTTCACTCTTTCATTTCTTATCTAATACTAGTAGTAAAAGCTCAGTCCAACAGTGGCGGTCAAAAATATAAAATCTTTAAAAGAAGTGGACATTTTAATCGAACTCAAGACTATGCATAAACACAATATCTAACAATTATATGTAATGTAAGGCCACATTTCAACAATGCATAGGCCTTGAACATCATTTTAGAGCTTCAACAAGTAACAGTGTATTAACCTAATGCTTAAAAATGCTATAACCTAAGGCATAGCAAAGCTTTATACGGTGTCAACAATAATTAAATCAACAACATATAGTATGGGTGTTACATAATTTTAGTTACATAATCCTATGGTATCTTAAAACTTATAATTGTGACACATAAAAGTGTAATATATGTGTATAATTCACCGTCCTATTGCAATCTATAACTTTTACATAACAATGCTAAATCAAGAAGTAAAAGTGTTGAAGATAATCATGCATAACAGTGATACATGAAAATTGTAGACAAGTACAAAATGCTTTGGTAGTTAATATGATATAACTGTGTTACCAAATATTGTTAAAATGCCGAAAAAAACTGCAGCTGTGTAAAATATAAAACGTATTCATTTCCTTAATTTATCACTATGTCATATAACACTTTATGAGCATTGCGCATATTAATGTAATACTTGAAGAGGTGTGGCAGGGTTCCTTATGTAGGACTCTATGGAACCCCAGGATCGTTAGGATGATTTTGGTGCTTGAGAAACTCTATTCCTGGTATTGTAGCAGGAAGTGTCTGCTTGTCGACGTCTGTTAGTAGCACTTACCTGTCCGAAGAAGGATCTTTCCATGAAGGTTGCAACCACTGCTGAAACTTTGGCCCCTGAGAAGACACTGTTTCTCATTTTTTGAAAGCCTTAATCCCTAAAGATTCATACTCAGTTGGTCAGGAAATGTCATTTTAAATTGGCACCATTTTTGAGCCAATCTGGACTTCTTCCAATAAACAATGACAGTTTGTCACAGTGAGCAAATCATGGATTGCGTGTTATTGAGTCTCTTTTTCACTCTTTCATTTCTTATCTAATACTAGTAGTAAAAGCTCAGTCCAACAGTGGCGTCAAAAATATAAAATCTTCAAAAGAAGTGGACATTTTAATCGAACTCAAGACTATGTATAAACACAATATCTAACAATTATTTGTAATGTAAGGCCACATTTCAACAATGCATAGGCCTTGAACATCATTTTAGAACTTCAACAAGTAACAGTGTATTAACCTAATACTTAAAATTGCTATAACCTAAGGCATAGCAATGCTTTATACGGTGTCAACAATAATTAAATCAACAACATATAGTATGGGTGTTACATCATTTTAGTTACATAATCCTATGGAATCCTAAAACCTATAATTGTGACACATAAAAGTGTAATATATGTGTATAATTCACAGTCCTATTGCAATCTATAACTTTTACATAACAATGCTAAATCAAGAAGTAAAAGTCTTGAAGATAATCATGAATAACAGTGATACATGAAAATTGTAGACAAGTACAAAATGCTTTGGTAGTTAATATGATATAACTATGTTACCAAATATTGTTAAAATGCCGAAAAAAACTGCAGCTGTGTAAAATATAAAACGTATTCATTTCCTTTATTTATCACTATGTCATATAACACTTTATGAGCATTGCGCATATTAATGTAACACTTGCTGAGGTGTAGCATGGTTCCTCATGTAGGACTCTATGTAACCCCAGGATCGTTAGGATGATTTTGGTGCATGAGAAATTCTATTCCTGGTATTGTAGCAGGAAGTGTCTGCTTGTCGACGTCTGTTAGAAGCACTTACCTGTCCGAAGAAGGATCTTTCCATGAAGGTTGCCACCACCGCTGAAACTTTGGCCCCTGAGAAGACACTGTTTCTCATTTTTTGAAAGCCTTAATCCCTAAAGATTCATACTCAGTAGGTCAGGAAATGTCATTTTAAATTGGCACCATTTTTGAGAAAATCAGGACTTCTTCCAATAAACAAAGACAGTTTGTCACAGTGATCAAATCATGGATTGCGTGTTATTGAGTCTCTTTTTCACTCTTTCATTTCTTATCTAATACTAGTAGTAAAAGCTCAGTCCAACAGTAGCGGTCAAAAATATAAAATCTTCAAAAGAAGTGGACATTTTAATCGAACTCAAGACTATGTATAAACACAATATCTAACAATTATTTGTAATGTAAGGCCACATTTCAACAATACATAGTCCTTGAACATCATTTTAGAACTTCAACAAGTAACAGTGTATTAACCTAATACTTAAAAATGCTATAACCTAAGGCATAGCAATGCTTTTTACGGTGTCAACAATAATTAAATCAGCAACATATAGTATGGGTGTTACATAATTTTAGTTACATAATCCTATGGTATCTTAAAACTTATAATTGTGACACATAAAAGTGTAATATATGTGTATAATTCACGGTCCTATTTCAATCTATAACTTTTACATAACAATGCTAAATCAAGAAGTAAAAGTGTTGAAGATAATCATGCATAACAGTGATACATGAAAATTGTAGACAGGTACAAAATGCTTTAGTAGTTAATATGATGTAACTGTGTTACCAAATATTGTTAAAATGCAATAAAATACTGCAGCTGTGTACAATATAAACCGTATTCATTTCCTTTATTTATCACTATGTCATATAACACTTTATGAGCCTTGCGCATATTAATGTAATACTTGCAGAGGTGTAGCATGGTTCCTTATGTAGGACTCTATGGAACCCCAGGATCGTTAGGATGATTTTGGTGCTTGAGAAACTCTATTCCTGGTATTGTAGCAGGAAGTGTCTGCTTGTCGACATCTGTTAGTAGCACTTACCTGTCCGAAGAAGGATCATTCCATGAAGGTTGCCACCACCGCTGAAACTTTGGCCCCTGAGAAGACACTGTTTCTCGTTTTTTGAAAGCCTTAATCCCTAAAGATTCATACTCAGTTGGTCAGGAAATGTCATTTTAAATTGGCACCATTTTTGAGCCAATCAGGACTTCTTCCAATAAACAATGACAGTTTGTCACAGTGAGCAAATCATGTATTGCGTGTTATTGAGTCTCTTTTCACTCTTTCATTTCTTATCTAATACTAGTAGTAAAAGCTCAGTCCAACAGTGGCGGTCAAAAATATAAAATCTTTAAAAGAAGTGGACATTTTAATCGAACTCAAGACTATGCATAAACACAATATCTAACAATTATATGTAATGTAAGGCCACATTTCAACAATGCATAGGCCTTGAATATCATTTTAGAGCTTCAACAAGTAACAGTGTATTAACCTAATGCTTAAAAATGCTATAACCTAAGGCAGGCATTCCCAACCGCGGTCCTCAAGGCACACCAACAGTGCAGGTTATAGTGATATCCAGGCATCAGCACATATGGTTAAATCAAGATAACTGAGGTACTAATGAAGTCACCTGTGTTCAAGCATGGATATCACTAAAACCAGGACTGTTAGTGTGCCTTGAGGACCGTGGTTGGAAAACACTGACCTAAAGCATAGCAAAGCTTTATACGGTGTCAACAATAATTAAATCAACAACATATAGTATGGGTGTTACATAGTTTTAGTTACATAATCCTATGGTATCTTAAAACTTATAATTGTGACACATAAAAGTGTAATATATGTGTATAATTCACCGTCCTATTGCAATCTATAACTTTTACATAACAATGCTAAATCAAGAAGTAAAAGTGTTGAAGATAATCATGCATAACAGTGATACATGAAAATTGTAGACAAGTACAAAATGCTTTGGTAGTTAATATGTTATAACTGTGTTACCAAATATTGTTAAAATGCCGAAAAAAACTGCAGCTGTGTAAAATATAAACCGTATTCATTTCCTTTATTTATCACTATGTCATATAACACTTTATGAGCATTGCGCATATTAATGTAATACTTGCAGAGGTGTAGCATGGTTCCTTATGTAGGACTCTATGGAACCCCAGGATCGTTAGGATGATTTTGGTGCATGAGAAATTCTATTCCTGGTGTTGTAGCAGGAAATGTCTGCTTGTCGACGTCTGTTGGTAGGACTTACCTGTCCGAAGAAGGATCATTCCATGAAGGTTGCCACCACCGCTGAAACTTTGGCCCCTGAGAAGACACTGTTTCTCGTTTTTTGAAAGCCTTAATCCCTAAAGATTCATACTCAGTTGGTCAGGAAATGTCATTTTAAATTGGCACCATTTTTGAGCCAATCAGGACTTCTTCCAATAAACAATGACAGTTTGTCACAGTGAGCAAATCATGTATTGCGTGTTATTGAGTCTCTTTTCACTCTTTCATTTCTTATCTAATACTAGTAGTAAAAGCTCAGTCCAACAGTGGCGGTCAAAAATATAAAATCTTTAAAAGAAGTGGACATTTTAATCGAACTCAAGACTATGCATAAACACAATATCTAACAATTATATGTAATGTAAGGCCACATTTCAACAATGCATAGGCCTTGAACATCATTTTAGAGCTTCAACAAGTAACAGTGTATTAACCTAATGCTTAAAAATGCTATAACCTAAGGCATAGCAAAGCTTTATACGGTGTCAACAATAATTAAATCAACAACATATAGTATGGGTGTTACATAATTTTAGTTACATAATCCTATGGTATCTTAAAACTTATAATTGTGACACATAAAAGTGTAATATATGTGTATAATTCACCGTCCTATTGCAATCTATAACTTTTACATAACAATGCTAAATCAAGAAGTAAAAGTGTTGAAGATAATCATGCATAACAGTGATACATGAAAATTGTAGACAAGTACAAAATGCTTTGGTAGTTAATATGATATAACTGTGTTACCAAATATTGTTAAAATGCCGAAAAAAACTGCAGCTGTGTAAAATATAAAACGTATTCATTTCCTTAATTTATCACTATGTCATATAACACTTTATGAGCATTGCGCATATTAATGTAATACTTGAAGAGGTGTGGCAGGGTTCCTTATGTAGGACTCTATGGAACCCCAGGATCGTTAGGATGATTTTGGTGCTTGAGAAACTCTATTCCTGGTATTGTAGCAGGAAGTGTCTGCTTGTCGACGTCTGTTAGTAGCACTTACCTGTCCGAAGAAGGATCTTTCCATGAAGGTTGCCACCACTGCTGAAACTTTGGCCCCTGAGAAGACACTGTTTCTCATTTTTTGAAAGCCTTAATCCCTAAAGATTCATACTCAGTTGGTCAGGAAATGTCATTTTAAATTGGCACCATTTTTGAGCCAATCTGGACTTCTTCCAATAAACAATGACAGTTTGTCACAGTGAGCAAATCATGGATTGCGTGTTATTGAGTCTCTTTTTCACTCTTTCATTTCTTATCTAATACTAGTAGTAAAAGCTCAGTCCAACAGTGGCGTCAAAAATATAAAATCTTCAAAAGAAGTGGACATTTTAATCGAACTCAAGACTATGTATAAACACAATATCTAACAATTATTTGTAATGTAAGGCCACATTTCAACAATGCATAGGCCTTGAACATCATTTTAGAACTTCAACAAGTAACAGTGTATTAACCTAATACTTAAAATTGCTATAACCTAAGGCATAGCAATGCTTTATACGGTGTCAACAATAATTAAATCAACAACATATAGTATGGGTGTTACATCATTTTAGTTACATAATCCTATGGAATCCTAAAACCTATAATTGTGACACATAAAAGTGTAATATATGTGTATAATTCACAGTCCTATTGCAATCTATAACTTTTACATAACAATGCTAAATCAAGAAGTAAAAGTCTTGAAGATAATCATGAATAACAGTGATACATGAAAATTGTAGACAAGTACAAAATGCTTTGGTAGTTAATATGATATAACTATGTTACCAAATATTGTTAAAATGCCGAAAAAAACTGCAGCTGTGTAAAATATAAAACGTATTCATTTCCTTTATTTATCACTATGTCATATAACACTTTATGAGCATTGCGCATATTAATGTAACACTTGCTGAGGTGTAGCATGGTTCCTCATGTAGGACTCTATGTAACCCCAGGATCGTTAGGATGATTTTGGTGCATGAGAAATTCTATTCCTGGTATTGTAGCAGGAAGTGTCTGCTTGTCGACGTCTGTTAGAAGCACTTACCTGTCCGAAGAAGGATCTTTCCATGAAGGTTGCCACCACCGCTGAAACTTTGGCCCCTGAGAAGACACTGTTTCTCATTTTTTGAAAGCCTTAATCCCTAAAGATTCATACTCAGTAGGTCAGGAAATGTCATTTTAAATTGGCACCATTTTTGAGAAAATCAGGACTTCTTCCAATAAACAAAGACAGTTTGTCACAGTGATCAAATCATGGATTGCGTGTTATTGAGTCTCTTTTTCACTCTTTCATTTCTTATCTAATACTAGTAGTAAAAGCTCAGTCCAACAGTAGCGGTCAAAAATATAAAATCTTCAAAAGAAGTGGACATTTTAATCGAACTCAAGACTATGTATAAACACAATATCTAACAATTATTTGTAATGTAAGGCCACATTTCAACAATACATAGTCCTTGAACATCATTTTAGAACTTCAACAAGTAACAGTGTATTAACCTAATACTTAAAAATGCTATAACCTAAGGCATAGCAATGCTTTTTACGGTGTCAACAATAATTAAATCAGCAACATATAGTATGGGTGTTACATAATTTTAGTTACATAATCCTATGGTATCTTAAAACTTATAATTGTGACACATAAAAGTGTAATATATGTGTATAATTCACGGTCCTATTTCAATCTATAACTTTTACATAACAATGCTAAATCAAGAAGTAAAAGTGTTGAAGATAATCATGCATAACAGTGATACATGAAAATTGTAGACAGGTACAAAATGCTTTAGTAGTTAATATGATGTAACTGTGTTACCAAATATTGGCCCTCATTCCGAGTTGTTCGCTCGTTCTTTTTCATCGCATCGCAGTGAAAATCCGCTTAGTACGCATGCGCAAAGTTCGCACTGCGACTGCGCCAAGTAACTTTACTATGAAGAAAGTATTTTTACTCACGGCTTTTTCTTCGCTCCGGCGATCGTAATGTGATTGACAGGAAATGGGTGTTACTGGGCGGAAACACGGCGTTTCAGGGGCGTGTGGCTGAAAACGCTACCGTTTCCGGAAAAAACGCAGGAGTGGCCGGAGAAACGGTGGGAGTGCCTGGGCGAACGCTGGGTGTGTTTGTGACGTCAACCAGGAACGACAAGCACTGAAATGATCGCACAGGCAGAGTAAGTCTGGAGCTACTCAGAAACTGCTAAGTAGTTAGTAATCGCAATATTGCGAATACATCGGTCGCAATTTTAAGAAGCTAAGATTCACTCCCAGTAGGCGGCGGCTTAGCGTGTGTAACTCTGCTAAATTCGCCTTGCGACCGATCAACTCGGAATGAGGGCCATTGTTAAAATGCAATAAAATACTGCAGCTGTGTACAATATAAACCGTATTCATTTCCTTTATTTATCACTATGTCATATAACACTTTATGAGCCTTGCGCATATTAATGTAATACTTGCAGAGGTGTAGCATGGTTCCTTATGTAGGACTCTATGGAACCCCAGGATCGTTAGGATGATTTTGGTGCTTGAGAAACTCTATTCCTGGTATTGTAGCAGGAAGTGTCTGCTTGTCGACATCTGTTAGTAGCACTTACCTGTCCGAAGAAGGATCTTTCCATGAAGGTTGCCACCACTGCTGAAATTTTGGCCCCTGAGAAGACACTGTTTCTCATTTTTTGAAAGCCTTAATCCCTAAAGATTCATACTCAGTTGGTCAGGAAATGTCATTTTAAATTGGCACCATTTTTGAGCCAATCAGGACTTCTTCCAATAAACAATGACAGTTTGTCACAGTGAGCAAATCTTGGATTGCATGTTATTGAGTCTCTTTTTCACTCTTTCATTTCTTATCTAATACTAGTAGGAAAAGCTAAGTCCAACAGTGGCGGTCAAAAACATAAAATCTTTAAAAGGAGTGGACATTTTAATCGAACTCAAAACTATGCATAAACACAATATATAACAATTATATGTAATGTAAGGCCACATTTCAACAATACATAGGCCTTGAACATCATTTTAGAACTTCAACAAGTAACAGTGTATTAACCTAATACTTAAAAATGCTATAACCTAAGGCATAGCAATGCTTTATACGGTGTCAACAATAATTAAATCAGCAACATATAGTATGGGTGTTACATAATTTTAGTTACATAATCCTATGGTATCTTAAAACCTATAATTGTGACACATAAAAGTGTAATATATGTGTATAATTAACAGTACTATTGCAATCTATAACTTTTACATAACAATGCTAAATCAAGAAGTAAAAGTGTTGAAGATAATCATGCAAAACAGTGATACATGAAAATTGTAGACAGGTACAAAATGCTTTGGTAGTTAATATGATATATCTGTGTTACCAAATAATGTTATAATGCAATAAAATACTGCAGCTGTGTACAATATAAACCGTATTCATTTCCTTTATTTATCACTATGTCATATAACACTTTATGAGCATTGCGCATATTAATGTAATACTTGAAGAGGTATGGCAGGGTTCCTTATGTAGGACTCTATGGAACCCCAGGATCGTTAGGATGATTTTGGTGCTTGAGAAACTCTATTCCTGGTATTGTAGCAGGAAGTGTCTGCTTGTCGACGTCTGTTAGTAGTAAAAGCTCAGTCCAACAGTAGCGGTCAAAAATATAAAATCTTCAAAAGAAGTGGACATTTTAATCGAACTCAAGACTATGTATAAACACAATATCTAACAATTATTTGTAATGTAAGGCCACATTTCAACAATGCATAGGCCTTGAACATCATCTTAGAGCTTCAACAAGTAACAGTGTATTTGTTACGATTCCTGTACTCCAGACTGGAGAAGATCTTATGGCAGAGATCTGAGTACAGGAATGAAATACAGGTTGTGGGAGCTGGAGAGCCTAGTAACCCCTGGCGCCCTAACTCCGTTGTCTCGCCCGTGTTATCAGAAATCCCCTGCGAGACTATGGTTGCTTGAGCCCATGGCAGCCGCGTTCGAAGGGCGGATTATGTCTGCCCAACCCTGATGCCCCCGCAGGTCTTAATGGGAGACAAGGGGAAGTCCGAGACAGGGTGATAACAAGGGGCCCTCTGACTAAGCAACCAAGCCAGGGGTTACAAGCTAACTAAACTAAATCAAAAGGTATGTGCGGACTAGCCGCCAGGGAAAAGGACAACCAAAGATCCACGGATCCGACACTCCTATCCGGCACCGCTGGACACCAGAGTGGATCTTGTGGAAGCGGAATCCTCCGCAAAGCTCCAGAACTCAAAATAAACACAATAATAAATAGTAGCGGACAAGCCGCAACACACGGCTGCGCCGCGACTCACGAACGCCACCAGATGTTAAAGGTGCTCGATCAGACTCCAGGAACAGATGGTAACTTCCGAGTACAGGATCACTGAGAACAGGAACAAACGAACAGACCGGGACTGGGAACTCTCTCTGCAGCAGAATCAGGCAAACAGGAAGCTATCACCGGCGTCTGTGAGGAGTCCTGGGAGTGCTTTTAACAGAGAGTCTTCCAATCAGCTGTTTGGAGGCTGATTGGATTAAATGCCATGCAGCTGACAAGCTGCATGGCCAGGGAAACAGATGAGTGATAATTACAACATGCCGTGCAGCTGCATGCTACACAGCCAGGAAACCAGTGATGATATAAACTTAGACCCAGCAACGGGGAACACGATCCGACAGTGGCGTCCCCGTTGCTAGGCGCCGGCCGCACTGACGAGCGGACCCTCGGCGCCTAACAGTACCCCCCCCTTGAGGAGGGGTCAAGGAACCCCTAAATCCGGGTTTCTGAGGAAATTCTTGAAAAAATGCCCTTTTGAGCCTTGGGGCATGAAGGTCCTCATCTAGGACCCACGACCTTTCCTCAGGACCATAACCTCTCCAATGCACCAAAAAATAAAGCCGACCCCGGGACAACTTGGAATCGAGAACCTTCTCAACCACGAACTCCTGCTGACCCTGTACATTAACTGGTGATCTCCCCTGAGGTTTTTTACGAGGAAATCTGCTAGATGAAACATATGGTTTGAGCAAAGAGCAATGGAAGGTATTTCCGATCCGTAACGTTTTTGGTAGCTGTAACCGGAAAGCAACTGGATTGACTTTTTTGATAATGAGAAATGGTCCAATAAATCTAGGACCCAATCTGGCTGAGGTTTGTCGAAGTTTGATATTGCGAGTCGACAGCCACACCCTGTCTCCTACTCTAAAAGTGCACGGTCGCCGGAACCTGTCCGAAAAATCTTTTTCCCTGAAAACTGCTTTTCTGAGAGCTATGTGCACTTTTTTCCAAATAAGTTTAAGATGAGAGGTCAGGGCCAGAGAGGAGACAGAGGAATGTTGGAAAAATGAATTAGCTCTGGGGTGGAAACCAAAAACTGCAAAAAATGGAGACACATTGGTGGAGGAATGACAGGCATTATTATAAGCAAACTCTGCCAATGGAAGAAACTCAGACCAGTCATTTTGGAGTTTGGCCGAGTACAAACGCAAATATTGTTTTAAGGATTGGTTCACTCGCTCAGTCTGTCCATTTGATTGTGGATGATAACCGGAGGTTAATGATAATTTCATTTTTAACGAAGCACAAGAAGACTTCCAAAACTGTGCAATGAATTGTGGACCCCTGTCAGAAACAATATCAGTGGGTAACCCATGGAGTCTGAAAACATGACGGAGGAACAAGACTGCCAATCCCTGGGCAGATGGCAATCGGGGAAGACCAATAAAATGAGCCATCTTACTAAAACGGTCCACTACCACCCATATGACTGTGCATCCAGCTGACAGAGGGAGATCCACCACAAAATCCATGGAGATATGCGACCATGGTCTAAGGGGAACATTCAATGGCATAAGTTGACCAATAGGCAAAGAACGGGGAACTTTATGCTGTGCACAGACCTGACACGAAACAACAAACTCTTTAATGTCTTTAGAAAGACCAGGCCACCACACTGAGCGGGATACAAATTCAAAAGTTTTAGCGACTCCCAGATGCCCTGCAACTTTGCTATCATGAAATTCCTCCAAAACAGTTGCTCTCAAAAACTCAGGAACAAAAAGACGGCCAGCAGGAGTATTTCCCGGAGCTTGATGTTGAAGCAGCTTTAATTGAGAAAAAACATCCTGTGTGAGACCTGCCTGAATGACTGAAGGCGGAAGTATGAGAGTAACCGGACTGTTGTCTTGAACGGGAAGAAAACTGCGTGAGAGGGCATCTGCCTTGGTATTCTTGGAACCAGGTCTGAAGGTGATAATGAATTTGAAACGAGTGAAAAATAAAGCCCAACGAGCCTGTCGGGCATTCAGTCGCTTAGCTGATTCAATGTATTGAAGATTTTTGTGATCCGTCAAAACAGAAATGGTATGGGTCGCTCCTTCAAGCCAATGTCTCCACTCCTCAAAAGCCCATTTAATAGCCAGCAACTCCCGATTACCAACATCGTAGTTGGATTCAGCAGATGAGAATTTCCTGGACATAAAGGCACAAGGATGTAACTCAAGGGAATCTGGATCCTTCTGAGAAAGGATAGCCCCTACACCAACCTCCGAGGCATCTACCTCAACGATGAAAGGCAATTCTGGGTTGGGATGTCTAAGGACAGGGGCTGAGACAAAGGCTTGTTTCAAGGCCTGAAAAGATACTTTAGCTTCACATGACCAATTGGTAGGATCTGCTCCCTTCTTAGTGAGTGCCACAATGGGAGCAACTATGTCAGAGAAAGAGTGAATAAACCTTCTATAGTAGTTTGCAAACCCTAAAAAGCGCTGAATTGCTTTTAAGTTGGTGGGTTGCGCCCAACTCAGGATGGCTTGGAGCTTCTTAGGTTCCATTCGGAATCCCCGAGGGGAAATAATGTACCCTAAAAAGGATACCTCCGTGACGTGAAATTCACACTTCTCCGGTTTGGCATACAAGTGATTTTCACGTAATTTCTTAAGTACCTGACGCACCTGGGTAACATGTTGTTCTATAGAGTCAGAATAAATCAAAATGTCGTCTAAATAGACCACAACGAATCTTCCCAGAAACTCACGGAGCACATCATTAATGAGATCCTGAAAGACTGCCGGAGCGTTAGATAGGCCGAATGGCATGACCAGATACTCATAGTGACCTGATTGAGTACTGAATGCCGTTTTCCACTCATCCCCTGATCTGATTCTAATGAGATTATATGCTCCTCTCAGGTCAATCTTAGAAAAAATAACAGCCGAACGTAGCTGATCAAAGAGGACAGAGATCAGAGGCAGAGGGTAAGTATTCTTTACTGAGATTTTATTCAGGGCTCGAAAGTCAATGCAGGGTCTGAGGGAACCATCCTTCTTCTCTACGAAGAAAAAACCTGCACTTAAAGGGGATTTAGATGGCCTGATAAACCCTTTCTCAAGACTTTCTTTCACATACTCATTCATGGCCACAGTTTCAGGACCAGACAATGCATATAACCTTCCTTTAGGCAACGTGGCACCAGGAATTAACTCAATGGTACAATCATAAGGCCTATGGGGAGGCAAAATATCCGCATTGCCCTTGGAAAACACATCCAAAAAATCTTGGTATTCTCCAGGAATATGTGCGGACCTGGCAGCAGCTACTCGGATAGGAAGTGTAATACATTCTTTATCACAGATGGTACTCCATTGTAGGATCTCCCCAGACTGCCAATCTATGATGGGATTATGAAAGGCCAGCCAAGGGTGACCCAGAACCACAGGAACTGCTGGACAATGGGTAAGAAAAAACTCAATCTTTTCAGAATGTAGAGCTCCCACCGAGAGCAAAACAGGAGGTGTACATAGAGAAATAACCCCATTGGATAAGGGACTCCCATCTAAACCATGCATGGTGATACACCTACTTAAGGTTAACTGAGGAATACCTAAGGCCTTGGCCCATGTTAAGTCCATAAAGTTTCCTGCAGCTCCACTGTCCACAAAAGCAGAGACCGAGGAACAGAGGCTGTCATAAGAAACTTTAGCAGGAACCAATAGTGAATTATTTGAGGAGATGAGCTGTAGACCAAAGTGAACCCCCTCACTATTCACTTGGTCAGGAAGTTTCCCGACTTGTTTGGGCAACTACGGGCAAAATGTCCCTTACCTCCGCAGTACAAACACAGACCAGAATTTTGCCTCCTGGTTCTTTCTTCCGGAGACAATTTGGAGAGACCAATCTGCATAGGCTCCTCCATGTCTACCGGAACGGAAGAAACACAGGGAAAAGAAACTACAGATGCCCCTTTCTCAGTCCTCCGCTCTCTGAGCCTACGATCTATTTTAATAGAGAGCTCCATGAGTTTATCAAGGTTCTCAGGAGCGGGATACTGAAGGAGGCTGTCTTTTATAGATTCAGATAAGCCGAGGCGAAACTGACTGCGCAGGGCAGGATCATTCCAGCCACAGTCGTTCGACCAACGGCGAAACTCTGTACAATAATTCTCTGCAGGATTCCTACCCTGTCTTAGAGCACGCAACTGACTTTCTGCGGATGCCTCTCTATCAGGGTCGTCATACAATAGCCCTAAAGATTTCAAAAAGGCGTCTACAGACGATAAGGCCGGATCGTCTGTCTTTAAACCAAAAGCCCAGGTCTGAGGATCCCCCTGAAGCAGAGAAATTATAATTCCAACCCGCTGAGCCTCCGTACCTGAGGAAACTGGTCTTAAACGAAAATACAGTTTACAAGACTCTTTAAAATTAAAAAACTGTTTTCTATCCCCAGAAAAACGGTCAGGCAGATGCATTTTTGGTTCAGGGATGACCCTCGGGGAAGTCCGTAACAGATCTTCCTGTGAGCTTACCCGGAGGGACAGATCCTGAACCATCTGGGTAAGTTCCTGAATCTGACTAACCAAAAACTGGCCAGGATTTGGCCCAACACCGGTGGGATTCATGAGGCCGACAAAATTCTCCCAACTGGATAAGTGAAAAAATAAACTCCTGTTGAAAATTTTTTCTTTTGTCTGGCCGGTGATAATGTTACGATTCCTGTACTCCAGACTGGAGAAGATCTTATGGCAGAGATCTGAGTACAGGAATGAAATACAGGTTGTGGGAGCTGGAGAGCCTAGTAACCCCTGGCGCCCTAACTCCGTTGTCTCGCCCGTGTTATCAGAAATCCCCTGCGAGACTATGGTTGCTTGAGCCCATGGCAGCCGCGTTCGAAGGGCGGATTATGTCTGCCCAACCCCGATGCCCCCGCAGGTCTTAATGGGAGACAAGGGGAAGTCCGAGACAGGGTGATAACAAGGGGCCCTCTGACTAAGCAACCAAGCCAGGGGTTACAAGCTAACTAAACTAAATCAAAAGGTATGTGCGGACTAGCCGCCAGGGAAAAGGACAACCAAAGATCCACGGATCCGACACTCCTATCCGGCACCGCTGGACACCAGAGTGGATCTTGTGGAAGCGGAATCCTCCGCAAAGCTCCAGAACTCAAAATAAACACAATAATAAATAGTAGCGGACAAGCCGCAACACACGGCTGCGCCGCGACTCACGAACGCCACCAGATGTTAAAGGTGCTCGATCAGACTCCAGGAACAGATGGTAACTTCCGAGTACAGGATCACTGAGAACAGGAACAAACGAACAGACCGGGACTGGGAACTCTCTCTGCAGCAGAATCAGGCAAACAGGAAGCTATCACCGGCGTCTGTGAGGAGTCCTGGGAGTGCTTTTAACAGAGAGTCTTCCAATCAGCTGTTTGGAGGCTGATTGGATTAAATGCCATGCAGCTGACAAGCTGCATGGCCAGGGAAACAGATGAGTGATAATTACAACATGCCGTGCAGCTGCATGCTACACAGCCAGGAAACCAGTGATGATATAAACTTAGACCCAGCAACGGGGAACACGATCCGACAGTGGCGTCCCCGTTGCTAGGCGCCGGCCGCACTGACGAGCGGACCCTCGGCGCCTAACAGTATTAACCTGATACTTAAAAATGCTATGACCTAAGGCATAGCAATGCTTAATACGGTGTCAACAATAATTAAATCAGCAACATATAGTATGGGTGTTACATAATTTTAGTTACATAATCCTATGGTATCTTAAAACCTATAATTGTGACACATAAAAGTGTAATATATGTGTATAATTAACAGTACTATTGCAATCTATAACTTTTACATAACAATGCTAAATCAAGAAGTAAAAGTGTTGAAGATAATAATGCAAAACAGTGATACATGAAAATTGTAGACAGGTACAAAATGCTTTGGTAGTTAATATGATATATCTGTGTTACCAAATATTGTTATAATGCAATAAAATACTGCAGCTGTGTACAATATAAACCGTATTCATTTCCTTTATTTATCACTATGTCATATAACACTTTATGAGCTTTGCGCATATTAATGTAATACTTGAAGAGGTATGGCAGGGTTCCTTATGTAGGACTCTATGGAACCCCAGGATCGTTAGGATGATTTTGGTGCTTGAGAAACTCTATTCCTGGTATTGTAGCAGGAAGTGTCTGCTTGTCGACGTCTGTTAGTAGCACTTACCTGTCCGAAGAAGGATCTTTCCATGAAGGTTGCCACCACCGCTGAAACTTTGGCCCCTGAGAAGACACTGTTTCTCATTTTTTGAAAGCTTTAATCCCTAAAGATTCATACTCAGTAGGTCAGGAAATGTCATTTTAAATTGGCACCATTTTTGAGAAAATCAGGACTTCTTCCAATAAACAATGATAGTTTGTCACAGTGAGCAAATCATGGATTGCGTGTTATTGAGTCTCTTTTTCACTCTTTCATTTCTTATCTAATACTAGTAGTAAAAGCTCAGTCCAACAGTAGCGGTCAAAAATATAAAATCTTCAAAAGAAGTGGACATTTTAATCGAACTCAAGACTATGTATAAACACAATATCTAACAATTATTTGTAATGTAAGGCCACATTTCAACAATGCATAGGCCTTGAACATCATCTTAGAGCTTCAACAAGTAACAGTGTATTAACCTAATACTTAAAAATGCTATGACCTAAGGCATAGCAATGCTTAATACGGTGTCAACAATAATTAAATCAGCAACATATAGTATGGGTGTTACATAATTTTAGTTACATAATCGTATGGTATCTTAAAACTTATAATTGTGACACATAAAAGTGTAATATATGTGTATAATTCACAGTCCTATTTCAATCTATAACTTTTACATAACAATGCTAAATCAAGAAGTAAAAGTGTTGAAGATAATCATGCATAACAGTGATACATGAAAATTGTAGACAGGTACAAAATGCTTTGGTAGTTAATATGATGTAACTGTGTTACCAAATATTGTTAAAATGCAATAAAATATTGCAGCTGTGTACAATATAAACCGTATTCATTTCCTTTATTTATCACTATGTCATATAACACTTTATGAGCCTTGCGCATATTAATGTAATACTTGCAGAGGTGTAGCATGGTTCCTTATGTAGGACTCTATGGAACCCCAGGATCGTTAGGATGATTTTGGTGCATGAGAAATTCTATTCCTGGTATTGTAGCAGGAAGTGTCTGCTTGTCGACATCTGTTAGTAGCACTTACCTGTCCGAAGAAGGATCTTTCCATGAAGGTTACCACAACCGCTGAAACTTTGGCCCCTGAGAAGGCACTGTTTCTCATTTTTTGAAAGCCTTAATCCCTAAAGATTCATACTCAGTTGGTCAGGAAATGTCATTATAAATTGGCACCATTTTTGAGCCAATCAGGACTTCTTCCAATAAACAATGACAGTTTGTCACAGTGAGCAAATCTTGGATTGCGTGTTATTGAGTCTCTTTTTCACTCCTTCATTTCTTATCTAATACTAGTAGGAAAAGCTAAGTCCAACAGTGGCGGTCAAAAACATAAAATCTTTTAAAGGAGTGGACATTTTAATCGAACTCAAAACTATGCATAAACACAATATATAACAATTATATGTAATGTAAGGCCACATTTCAACAATGCATAGGCCTTGAACATCATTTTAGAGCTTCAGCAAGTAACAGTGTATTAACCTAATAATTAAAAATGCTATAACCTAAGGCATAGCAATGCTTTATACGGTGTCAACAATACTTAAATCAACAACATATAGTATGGGTGTTACATAATTTTAGTTACATAATCCTATGGTATCTTAAAACTTATAATTTTGACACATAAAAGTGTAATATATGTGTATAATTAACAGTCCTATTGCAATCTATAACTTATACATAAGAATGCTAAATCAAGAAGTAATAGTGTTGAAGATAATCATGCAAAACAGTGATACATGAAAATTGTAGACAGGTACAAAATGCTTTGGTAGTTAATATGATGTAACTGTGTTACCAAATATTGTTATAATGCAATAAAATACTGCAGCTGTGTACAATATAAACCGTATTAATTTCCTTTATTTATCACTATGTCATATAACACTTTATGAGCATTGCGCATATTAATGTAATACTTGAAGAGGTGTGGCAGGGTTCCTTATGTAGAACTCTATGGAACCCCAGGATCGTTAGGATGATTTTGGTGCTTGAGAAACTCTATTCCTGGTATTGTAGCAGGAAGTGTCTGCTTGTCGACGTCTGTTAGTAGCACTTACCTGTCCGAAGAAGGATCTTTCCATGAAGGTTGCCACCACTGCTGAAACTTTGGCCCCTGAGAAGACACTGTTTCTCATTTTTTGAAAGCCTTAATCCCTAAAGATTCATACTCAGTTGGTCAGGAAATGTCATTTTAAATTGGCACCATTTTTGAGCCAATCAGGACTTCTTCCAATAAACAATGACAGTTTGTCACAGTGAGCAAATCATGGATTGCGTGTTATTGAGTCTCTTTTTCACTCTTTCATTTCTTATCTAATACTAGTAGTAAAAGCTCAGTCCAACAGTGGCGGTCAAAAATATAAAATCTTCAAAAGAAGTGGACATTTTAATCGAACTCAAGACTATGTATAAACACAATATCTAACAATTATATGTAATGTAAGGCCACATTTCAACAATGCATAGGCCTTGAACATCATTTTAGAGCTTTAACAAGTAACAGTGTATTAACCTAATACTTAAAAATGCTATAACCTAAGGCATAGCAATGCTTTATACGGTGTCAACAATACTTAAATCAACAACATATAGTATGGGTGTTACATAATTTTAGTTACATAATCCTATGGTATCTTAAAACTTATAATTGTGACAAATAAAAGTGTAATATATGTGTATAATTCACAGTCCTATTTCAATCTCTAACTTTTACATAACAATGCTAAATCAAGAAGTAAAAGTGTTGAAGATAATCATGCATAACAGTGATACATGAAAATTGTAGACAGGTACAAAATGCTTTGGTAGTTAATATGATGTAACTGTGTTACCAAATATTGTTAAAATGCAATAAAATACTGCAGCTGTGTACAATATAAACCATATTCCTTTCCTTTATTTATCACTATGTCATATAACACTTTATGAGCATTGCGCATATTAATGTAATACTTGCAGAGGTGTAGCATGGTTCCTTATGTAGGACTCTATGGAACCCCAGGATCGTTAGGATGATTTTGGTGCATGAGAAATTCTATTCCTGGTATTGTAGCAGGAAGTGTCTGCTTGTCGACATCTGTTAGTAGCACTTACCTGTGCGAAAAAGGATCTTTCCATGAAGGTTGCCACAACCGCTGAAACTTTGGCCCCTGAGAAGACACTGTTTCTCATTTTTTGAAAGCCTTAATCCCTAAAGATTCATACTCAGTTGGTCAGGAAATGTCATTTTAAATTGGCACCATTTTTGAGCCAATCAGGACTTCTTCCAATAAACAATGAGTTTGTCACAGTGAGCAAATCATGGATTGCGTGTTATTGAGTCTCTTTTTCACTCTTTCATTTCTTATCTAATACTAGTAGGAAAAGCTAAGTCCAACAGTGGCGGTCAAAAACATAAAAACTTTAAAAGGAGTGGACATTTTAATCGAACTCAAAACTATGCATAAAAACAATATCTAACAATTATATGTAATGTAAGGCCACATTTCAACAATGCATAGGCCTTGAACATCATTTTAGAGCTTCAGCAAGTAACAGTGTATTAACCTAACACATAAAAATTCTATAACCTAAGGCATAGCAATGCTTTATACGGTGTCAACAATACTTAAATCAACAACAAATAGTATGGGTGTTACATAATTTTAGTTACATAATCCTATGGTATCTTAAAACTTATAATTGTGACACATAAAAGTGTAATATATGTGTATAATTCCCAGTCCTATTGCAATCTATAACTTTTACATAACAATGCTAAATCAAGAAGTAAAAGTGTTGAAGATAATCATGCATAACAGTGATACATGAAAATTGGAGACAGGTACAAAATGCTTTGGTAGTTAATATGATGTGCAGTAACTGTGTTACCAAATATTGTTATAATGCAATAAAATACTGCAGCTGTGTACAATATAAACCGTATTCATTTCCTTTATTTATCACTATGTCATATAACACTTCATGAGCATTGCGCATATTAATGTAATACTTGCAGAGGTGTACCAGGGCTCCTTATGTAGGACTCTATGGAACCCCAGGATCGTTAGAATGATTTTGGTGCTTGAGAAATTCTATTCCTGGTATTGTAGTAGGAAGTGTCTGCTTGTCGACGTCTGTTAGTAGCACTTACCTGTCCGAAGAAGGATCTTTCCATAAAGGTTGCCACCACCGCTGAAACTTTGGCCCCTGAGAAGACACTGTTTCTCATTTTTTGAAAGCCTTAATCCCTAAAGATTCATACTCAGTTGGTCAGGAAATGTCATTTTAAATTGGCACCATTTTTGAGCCAATCAGGACTTCTTCCAATAAACAATGACAGTTTGTCACAGTGAGCAAATCATGTATTGCGTGTTATTGAGTCTCTTTTTCACTCTTTCATTTCTTATCTAATACTAGTAGTAAAAGCTCAGTCCAACAGTGGCGGTCAAAAATATAAAATCTTCAAAAGAAGTGGACATTTTAATCGAACTCAAGACTATGTATAAGCACAATATCTAACAATTATTTGTAATGTAAGGCCACATTTCAACAATGCATAGGCCTTGAACATCATTTTAGAGCTTCAACAAGTAACAGTGTATTAAACTAATACTTAAAAATGCTATAACCTAAGGCATAGCAATGATTTATACGGTGTCAACAATAATTAAATCAGCAACATATAGTATGGGTGTTACATAATTTTAGTTACATAATCCTATGGTATCTTAAAACTTATAATTGTGACACATAAAAGTGTAATATATGTGTATAATTCACAGTCCTATTTCAATCTATAACTTTTACATAACAATGCTAAATCAAGAAGTAAAAGTGTTGAAGATAATCATGCATAACAGTTATACATGAAAATTGTAGACAGGTACAAAATGCTTTGGTAGTTAATATGATGTAACTGTGTTACCAAATATTGTTAAAATGCAATAAAATACTACAGCTGTGTACAATATAAACCGTATTCATTTCTTTATTTATCACTATGTCATATAACACTTTATGAGCATTGTGCATATTAATGTAATACTTGCAGAGGTGTAGCATGGTTCCTTATGTAGGACTCTATGGAACCCCAGGATCGTTAGGATGATTTTGTTGCATGAGAAATTCTATTCCTGGTATTGTAGCAGGAAATGTCTGCTTGTCGACGTCTGTTGGTAGCACTTACCTGTCCGAAGAAGGATCATTCCATGAAGGTTGCCACCACCGCTGAAACTTTAGCCCCTGAGAAGACACTGTTTCTCGTTTTTTGAAAGCCTTAATCCCTAAAGATTCATACTCAGTTGGTCAGGAAATGTAATTTCAAATTGGCACCATTTTTGAGCCAATCAGGACTTCTTCCAATAAACAATGACAGTTTGTCACAGTGAGCAAATCATGTATTGCGTGTTATTGAGTCTCTTTTCACTCTTTCATTTCTTATCTAATACTAGTAGTAAAAGCTCAGTCCAACAGTGGCGGTCAAAAATATAAAATCTTTAAAAGAAGTGGACATTTTAATCGAACTCAAGACTATGCATAAACACAATATCTAACAATTATATGTAATGTAAGGCTACATTTCAACAATGCATAGGCCTTGAATATCATTTTAGAGCTTCAACAAGTAACTGTGTATTAACCTAATACTTAAAAATGCTATAACCTGAGGCATAGCAATGCTTTATACGGTGTCAACAATAATTAAATCAACAACATATAGTATGGGTGTTACATCATTTTAGTTACATAATCCTATGGTATCCTAAAACCTATAATTGTGACACATAAAAGTGTAATATATGTGTATAATTCACAGTCCTATTGCCATCTATAACTTTTACATAACAATGCTAAATCAAGAAGTAAAAGTGTTGAAGATAACCATGCATAACAGTGATACAAGAAAATTGTAGACAAGTACAAAATGATTTGGTAGTTAATATGATATAACTGTGTTACCAAATATTGTTAAAATGCCGAAAAAAACTGCAGCTGTGTAAAATATAAAACGTATTCATTTCCTTTATTTATCACTATGTCATATAACACTTTATGAGCATTGCGCATATTAATGTAATACTTGCAGAGGTGTACCAGGGTTCCTTATTTAGGACTCTATGGAACCCCAGGATCGTTAGAATGATTTTGGTGCTTGAGAAATTCTATTCCTGGTATTGTAGTAGGAAGTGTCTGCTTGTCGACGTCTGTTAGTAGCACTTACCTGTCCGAAGAAGGATCTTTCCGTAAAGGTTGCCACCACCGCTGAAACTTTGGCCCCTGAGAAGACACTGTTTCTCATTTTTTGAAAGCCTTAATCCCTAAAGATTCATACTCAGTTGGTCAGGAAATGTCATTTTAAATTGGCACCATTTTTGAGCCAATCAGGACTTCTTCCAATAAACAATGACAGTTTGTCACAGTGAGCAAATCATGTATTGCGTGTTATTGAGTCTCTTTTTCACTCTTTCATTTCTTATCTAATACTAGTAGTAAAAGCTCAGTCCAACAGTGGCGGTCAAAAATATAAAATCTTCAAAAGAAGTGGACATTTTAATCGAACTCAAGACTATGTATAAGCACAATATCTAACAATTATTTGTAATGTAAGGCCACATTTCAACAATGCATAGGCCTTGAACATCATTTTAGAGCTTCAACAAGTAACAGTTTATTAAACTAATACTTAAAAATGCTATAACCTAAGGCATAGCAATGATTTACAGATGTAGCCACCTTTATCTTGAGTGGCTGCGGCGTTTGTCCCGTTCGACCATACGCAGCGTACTGGGGCGTAGCGAGGCGCGCCTAGTCACAGAGAGGCTATCTAATCGCACGGAGACAGACATTTGACGTTTGGCGTTACCTTTACATGTAATACCTGCGATCAGCCACCAGATGTCGCTTTTTACAATCACCACTGCGCATGCGTGTGGTCTCCCGTAAAATACAATACTGAAATACATAATAAGGACTACTTTACTAAGGCGTCTCATTACGCTGCATACAGTAAATACTGTACTCATTACGCTGCATTATTTAATACAGTACTGTATATACGACACCGACGCAAATAGTACAGCATACAGTATATGATCCATCTACAATACTTTATGAATACTGTATGTGAGCGTCCAAGTCCCGCAGACAAAACATACAGTACTGTAAAACCAGTAGTGTACACTGTCGCAAATGGATGTGTGTTACAAGTTCACTATTGCCTCTCAAGATTAGGAATTTTGTACAGTATGTTATCGTCCTAATCCCGTAGCCATTACAGCATAATCAAAACCAACGGATTTATACATTTGTCTGCGGCGAAGTGGTGAAGTGTTTCGCTTCCTATACTCAGAGTCCAGGGTTCGATTCCTTAAGTACGAATGCATGTTAGTTTTTTTCAGACACTTTATTATTTTTTTTATTCACATACTGTAAACCAGGGCATACAGTAGCTGCATGAGCGGTTCTATGCGATCGAGTCCGGTGTACCATAATGTGCAGGTTCTATGCAGGTTAAGGTTCTATGCTCCGTACAGTACACATACAATTCTGTAGCTGGGCAGACTGAATAGAAATGGCTACCACCTATGACTCCTTGCCCCACAGAGGCCCTAGGCTACGGAGCAAGTAATAGTCCAGATTGTACAGACTATGGGGCAATGCTGAAGGAGCGTCACAATCCCCTAGCTAAAATACACAGTATGCATATTATGGTACACCGGACTCGATCACATACTGTAGCACACTGGCAAAATGGCCGCCGCCCCTGAACCCTTGTGCAGGTTATGGGGCAATGCTGAAGGAGCGTCACAATCCCCTAGCCAAAAATACACAGGGGAGATAGGGATAAGCTACTGTAGGATTGCATACAGTATTACGGTACACCGGACTCAATCGCATAGCACACTGTCAAAACGACCACTACCCATGAACCCCCACCTCCTGAACCCCCACCTCGTGGCAGGCAGCAGTTGGGTATGGAATGAGAAATGGCATAAGCTGTGCAGGCACGGGGCGATGCTGAAGGAGCGTCACAATCCCCTAGCCAAAAATACACAGGGGAGATAGGGATAAGCTACTGTAGGATTGCATACAGTATTACGGTACACCGGACTCAATCGCATAGCACACTGTCAAAACGACCACTACCCATGAACCCCCACCTCCTGAACCCCCACCTCGTGGCAGGCAGCAGTTGGGTATGGAATGAGAAATGGCATAAGCTGTGCAGGCTACGGGGCGATGCTGAAGGAGCGTCACAATCCCCTAGCCAAAATACACAGAGATAAGCGAGGTCTATGCACATTACAGTACGTTACACCGGGCTCGGTCGCATAGCAAACTGACAAAACACAAGTTTTACAGTACATACAGTAAAGCAGGCCAAAGCTGCAGGAGAGTTTCTACTGTAAAGGTTCTATGCACCGTACGGTAATGTACACATACCTGTACAATTCTATAGCAGGGCAGACTCAATTGAAATGGCTACCGCCTGTGACTCCTAGCTCCTAGGAGGCACTCAGCTATGGAGCAAATAACAGCACAGATTTTGCAGGCTACGGGGCAATGCTGAAGGAGCGTCACAATCCCCTAGCTACAATACACAGGGGTGATAGAGATAATCGAGTGGCTGGAGGGGGGTCCCCTTGATTTAAGGGGCCCCCACTCCTCCAGGGTACTCCGGCCAGGTGTGACTAGTTGGGTATTTAATTCCATGGCCGCAGGGACCGGTATAAAAGTCTCCCCCGGCTGTGCATTATCTGTCCAGCTAGTGGAGCCCAGTGCTGATTCAAAAAATATGGGGAACCCCTACGCTTTTTTGTCCCCCTTATTTTTTGCACCAGGACCAGGCGCAGAGCCCGGTGCTGGTTCTAAAAAGATGGGGGATCCCGTGTCCATTTTTTCCGTATTCCTGCCAGAATTCGACTGCAATTGCATATACAGTACTGTACCCCTTAATGTCACTGCTTACAGTATACAGTATTTAGACATGAGCTTGTGTACAGTATCTGTCATGAGGTGCTTTTTTCACTGACACTATAACTTTTTTCTATTGTAATATACTGTACAGAGGCGGCAAACTAGCCAAACGGGAATAATCAGCTTCTGCAGAATAAAATGAGATGCTACAGTACATGCCTATATTCTGTGAGTGACTGCGGCTCTATGAAATTAAATCAGAAAATTTAAATATGAAATGCATTACTAATGTGTGGCATTACTGTACTGTATGTGTATAAGGTGTACTACAATATTTTCTGGTGTAACATAAGGAAAGGGCACTACTGCATGGTCTAATGCAGTGGTTCTCAAACTTGGTCCTCAGGACCCCACACAGTGCATGTTTTGCAGGTAAACCAGCAAGTGCACAGATGTATTCATTACTAACTGACACATTTTAGAAGGTCCATACAGTAGGTGGAGCTAATTTTTTCACTTGTGATTCTGTGAGACCTGCAAAACCTGCACTGTGTGGGGTCCTGAGGACTGAGTTTGAGAACCTGTGGTCTAATGTAAATAAAGATGAATGTGGTGGGGTGTAATGTGAATAAGGGGCATTACTGTTAGGAGTAATGTGGTACTATGATATGATGTCATGAGAATAAGAGACACCACTGCATGATATAATGTGAATAAAGTTGCAGTACTGTGTTGTGTCATTTCATCTTCGGGTATTATTGTGTTACCATGCCCCTTCCCAGCAAGAACATACTGTACACTGTTTTGGGCTGGCACTAAATGTGCACATTGTTCTTATTTAGATTATAGGGGGTAGGAGCGCCAAAATGGGTGATGGTGCTGGGAAAGGGGTGCAGGGTTAGAGGCGGAACTACGTAGCATCTGTGCAAGAGGGCATCAGCCAAAATCTAGCCTAGGGCATCATGTTGGTCAGGTTTGGCTCTGATAATACTGTATACTGTACTCTTACTGTACTTTGCATTCAATACAGATACTGTTTGCACACAGGTTTTACATGAATCATTGGCAATGCTGCAGGAGTGTCTCATTAGGCAATCTAAAATATACCACGACTATGGGTGGGGATACAGTAGGGAAGTTCTGTCACCATAAGCTGTCTGCTGTGTATAGCATATTTCCATCTGAGATGCATTTGTGTGTTTGTAATAAGAAAAAAACATTTTACTGTACATTTAGTGGATACAGTATTTCTCCCCCATAATGACGTATCATACTGTACAGGTACCCTCATGTACTGTACCGTACCATACTGTAAAATTGAATATTTATTGGAAAAACATCAATATTAATGTAAAAATAAAGTATTACAACATCCGATTCCATGTACTGCACTGATCAAAATGTACAGTACTCTTATTCAGGACTTATAAAACTGAAAATAACTGTTCATACACATCAATAACATTACTACTGTATAATATTCTACATTAGTTTATGCAATAATCAGACAAAGGCAATTTTATCATTTTTTTTAATAATGCACCAATTTAAAATTTTAAACAGAAAATACAGTACAGAACTACATATTTGTGGCTTGACCATTTCTTTCGACTACAACAGGTAATACTTTATACAGGTGATTTATATAATTATTACAATGTTCAGGTGTGAGTACTTCTAGCCAAAATTTCTTTATCCCATCCACCAGTTGCTGTTTTGTTGTTGGCTTTGCAACACTCCTAACGTACCTCTTCAATTGAGCCCACACTAATTCGATTGGGTTCATGTCTGGTGATCTATATAAAAATAAAAAAAAAGCGTATAGAAAAAATTAATTACATTACAGTAAATAGAGAAAATTAAACATACAATATTGTACTGTTTATTAAACAAAAAAATTTTTTACAGTACTAGAGTGCTATCCAAAATTTTACTTGTACACTGTTGAAAGAATACTCACTCTGGTGGTGTGCGTTCCCAATTCATACCTTTCTCTTCCATAAATTTGGCTGAGGCGGAGTGTTTAGGATCATTGTCTTGGAATATCCTATGGTGAGTTGGGTAATATTTATTCACAAATGGCACCATACATTCCTCTACTATTGTTTCTTGGAAAAATTTCTTATCCATGATTCCTACAGAAATCAAAAAATGTTGTTCATTAATAAGCAACTCCTTTTATTGTGCAGTTACACGTACTCTACAGTACAACATGTATTTTTACAGAACACAGGCACAGAATAAAGTATAGTACTGTACCTTCGAAAAATAATAGGGGACCAGCTCCTAATCGTGATATGCCTCCCCATACATGGACTTTCAATGGATGCTTTGGGCGTGGTTTTAAAGAGATATGGTTACGTTTCCTGAATGACATTCTGGAGAACCGCTCAAGGGCAACAGACGATTCATCTGTGAAAATGACATCATCAAATGTTTCACCACTCTCAATCCATCGTCGTGCCTGTTCCACTCTCTTTTCTTTATTCACATCTCTTATCATTGGAGATATCCTGTGAAGAGCCAAAAATAATGAAATCAGATACAGTTATGAAATTACAGATTTACAGATTACTGTATATACAGTAGACTGTATGTGCAGTATACTGTATTATATACCTACTGTATACATTAAACTGTACATACAGTACATTAAGTTACATACAGAGTAATATATATATACATACTGTACATACACACAAACACACACACACAGTATACAGTATGTAATCATCACAATAAGCCGGCAATGCTTCATTGCTGTCTCTGAGTGCCTATACAGTAGGTATCTCTTTTGGGATAGAATATATACAGTATATACACACACACATACTGTATATAGTATAAAGTACACACTCTGTATAATGATTTATGGCATTATTATATCACGTATCAAGGGATTATTAACAGTGCATTTACTGTATGGTTTATACTGCTTTCAGTATTTTACCTTGTTGCGCCAAAGGTCCATCCCATTTTCCGTCGCATCCTTCTGATGCTGGTGGCCGATATGTCCAGGTCATACTTGGAATGGAGAATTCGTTTTATTTGCAGAGCAGTACGCTCATCATCCTCACGAGTTAGTCCCTCCACAATTTGTTGCACTCTCCTACAGTACAATACAGTATGAAAAATATGAATTCATGAACAGCACAATCACAGTTACAATTGATGAAGTTTTTATTTTATTTCAAAAAAATTGTTTATGGTATAAAGCAAGTCATTTAAACATTACAGTAGTGTACAGTACGTACCATGTGCATTTTGTAGGAAATACAAATCTGGGCGTTGTTCTCTCGAATGCATGATAGCGCACCGTTTCTAAAGTGACTATAATGCCACTTTCCTTGAGCCATGCATGGATCTCTTTGATGGTTTTATTTTCTTTTTTCATGTTGGCGATTATCTTGCTCATCGTTTTGTTGATAGTTACTGGCATGTTGTCCAACTATAATTCCTGTATGGAGAGAAAACATTTGTGAATACTGTAGTCTAAAATTTACACATCTGAAAATGCATAAGAGTTTTATGATAGAAGTTAATACTGTACATGTTTACTATCCAGTACCTGATGTTCAAATTTAAGTATTGTATACTGTACAGTACTGAAAATACCACTTCAGTGTTATGGACTGCAATTAGTTTCCTGTATGAAACAGATACAGTACAGTAAATAACCCTCCTTGGAAGTGCATGGGCCCTGTGAGACTTACAGTAGTGTACAGCATAAGGGTCGACTGACATGATGTACAAGCATTACATACAGTACATGTCAGTACTGTATGTAAATTCTTCAATTATTGCCTAACAACAATGCTGCTTACTGTATATTAAATACTGTAGGCCTAGAAATGTGCATCTCAATATAGTAGTTAAAAACACAGGGGCCTATGTGGATAAGCGAGTTCTATGCACACTAAAAATGGCCACCGACCGTGAACCCCCAGCACGTGGCAGCGCTCGGATATGTAGTGAGATACAGTATGGCATACATTTCACACTCCAGGGGGCAATGCTGAAGGAGCGTCACAATCCCCTAGCTCAATTACACTGGGATAAGCGAGGTCTATGCACATTACGGTATACCAAGCTGGATCGCTTAGCAACCTGACAACATGGCCGCCGACCGTGAACTCCCAGCACGTGGCAGCGCTCGGATATGTAGTGAGATACAGTATGACATACATTTCACAGTCCAGGGGGCAATGCTGAAGGAGCGTCACAATCCCCTAGCTCAATTACATTGGGATAAGCGAGGTCTATGCACATTACGGTATACCGAGCTGGATCGCTTAGCAACCTGACAAAATGGCCGCCGACCGTGAACTCCCAGCACGTGGCAGCGCTCGGATATGTAGTGAGATACAGTATGACATACATTTCACAGTTCAGGGGGCAATGCTGAAGGAGCGTCACAATCCCCCTAGCTTAATTACACCGGGATAAGCGAGGTCTATGCACATTACGGTATACCGAGCTGGATCGCTTAGCAACCTGACAAAATGGCCGCCGACCGTGAACTCCCAGCACGTGGCAGCGCTCGGATATGTAGTGAGATACAGTATGACATACATTTCACAGTCCAGGGGGCAATGCTGAAGGAGCGTCACAATCCCCTAGCTCAATTACACCGGGATAAGCGAGGTCTATGCACATTACGGTATACCGAGCTGGATCGCTTAGCAACCTGACAAAATGGCCGCCGACCGTGAACTCCCAGCACGTGGCAGCGCTCAAATATGGAGTGAGAGATGGTATACATTTTAAAATACACCGGGATAAGTTGTACAGGCCATGGAGCAATGCACAGGGACATTCATCATTTACGTATATAAATAATTGTAAACCGTAAATGAAAGAATTACCGGTCAAATACTGTATGACGAAACTGTGTCAATGAGCTGGAACAGTATGGCCTGTGAAGAAGTTTTCGAAGGCAGAAACAGAGAGCAAATTATCAGGAGATTTCTGAAAGGTCGGAGAAGATCCACACAGCAAGTCTGCTTACGAGGAAACAGCTTTGCAAAGTGGGTAGCGGGGCGGTGACTGAGACGCTCTTTTATTCACATTCACACAAAAGGAATTCTTACCGCTGTGATTGGTGCCAATATAGGCGCATTCATCCTTACACCAATCACAGAGCATACTGTACTTTTGAATGTGAATAAAAGAGCGTCTCAGTCACCGCCCGCTACCCACTTTGCAAATCTGTTTCCTCGTAGGCAGACTTGCTGTCTGGATCTTCTCCGACCTTTCAGAAATCTCCTGATAATTTGCTCTCTGTTTCTGCCTTCGAGGGAATGCAGGTCATGTGCAATACACAAACGCCCACTGTAGTACTGTTTTGCTCACTTACAGTACCGTACTGTAGGTTGCATTTAGCGTAAAGAATCCCTCCTGCAGATGTACTTTGATTTATGTGAAACCTGTGTGCATCCTTCCATTGGATGTACTGTATTGGAGAGAAAAAAAAAAATGTTAAAGTGAATGTCACGGGAACACATTAAAAATAAGGTTGGCACTTCCTTCCCATTGGTGTTGGTTTACAGTATGCCGTAGTGTACTCGGACGCTCATGTAATTGCATTTCAAAGGCACAGTATTTTCCATCGTCTCCCCCCTACCCCCATCGCCCTTCCCCCCTGGGGGCCTGCACAGGGAGGAAATTCAGGTCCTGTGCAATACACAAACGCTGAAGATCTACAGTACTGTTTTGCTTAGTTGGTAGCGTCAGAATACACTCATTTCATTCACGCTGTTTGGGTGCATTTAGCGTAAAGAATCGCTCCTGCAGATGTACTTTGATTTATGTGAAACCTGTGTGCATCCTTCCATTGACTGTCTTACAATGTAAATAAAATAATACAGTGCATTATTACAGAAAAAAAAAAAAAAAAAGAAAGAAAGCACATCATGTCTCGAACCCAGGACCCCCAGCGAGGGAGGTGGGAGCCTTCACCCCTAGCCCACGACGCCTCATGAGAGATTTCCAATTTCATGTGTGAAAGTACTGCAAACAGCGCCCGGCCCCCGCCCCATTGCTGTTGGTTTATGCCTTAGAGGACTCGGACGCTCGCATTTGTAAAGCACGGTGTTTTCCTCCGCCTCCTGCTAGCCTGTTGCCCTTCCCCCATGGGAGCCTGCACAGATCATGCAGTAGACAGGGAGGGAATGCAGGTCATGTGCAATACACAAACGCCCACTGTAGTACTGTTTTGCTCACTTACAGTACCGTACTGTAGGTTGCATTTAGCGTAAAGAATCGCTCCTGCAGATGTACTTTGATTTATGTGAAACCTGTGTGCATCCTTCCATTGGATGTACTGTATTGGAGAGAAAAAAAAAATGTTAAAGTGAATGTCACGGGAACACATTAAAAATAAGGTTGGCACTTCCTTCCCATTGGTGTTGGTTTACAGTATGCCGTAGTGTACTCGGACGCTCATGTAATTGCATTTCAAAGGCACAGTATTTTCCATCGTCTCCCCCCTACCCCCATCGCCCTTCCCCCCTGGGGGCCTGCACAGGGAGGAAATTCAGGTCCTGTGCAATACACAAACGCTGAAGATCTACAGTACTGTTTTGCTTAGTTGGTAGCGTCAGAATACACTCATTTCATTCACGCTGTTTGGGTGCATTTAGCGTAAAGAATCGCTCCTGCAGATGTACTTTGATTTATGTGAAACCTGTGTGCATCCTTCCATTGACTGTCTTACAATGTAAATAAAATAATACAGTGCATTATTACAGAAAAAAAAAAAAAAAAAAGAAAGAAAGCACATCATGTCTCGAACCCAGGACCCCCAGCGAGGGAGGTGGGAGCCTTCACCCCTAGCCCACGACGCCTCATGAGAGATTTCCAATTTCATGTGTGAAAGTACTGCAAACAGCGCCCGCCCCCCGCCCCATTGCTGTTGGTTTATGCCTTAGAGGACTCGGACGCTCGCATTTGTAAAGCACAGTGTTTTCCTCCGCCTCCTGCTAGCCTGTTGCCCTTCCCCCATGGGAGCCTGCACAGATCATGCAGTAGACAGGGAGGGAATGCAGGTCATGTGCAATACACAAACGCCCACTGTAGTACTGTTTTGCTCACTTACAGTACCGTACTGTAGGTTGCATTTAGCGTAAAGAATCGCTCCTGCAGATGTACTTTGATTTATGTGAAACCTGTGTGCATCCTTCCATTGACTGTCTTACAATGTAAATAAAATAATACAGTGCATTATTACAGAAAAAAAAAAAAAAAAAAGAAAGAAAGCACATCAGGTCTCGAACCCTGGACCCCCAGCGAGGGAGTTGGGAGCCTTCACCCCTAGCCCACGACGCCTCATGAGAGATTTCCAATTTCATGTGTGAAAGTACTGCAAACAGCGCCCGGCCCCCGCCCCATTGCTGTTGGTTTATGCCTTAGAGGACTCGGACGCTCGCATTTGTAAAGCACGGTGTTTTCCTCCGCCTTCTGCTAGTCCTCCATTCCCATTATGCATTAGCGAACTCAGACGCTCATATATTTTAAAAGCACAGTGTTTATACATTGTACTGTACATTCTTCCTTTTACACAATTACTGTAGTTGCGTCTCCATACACATACAGTACTGTACAGTACTCCATACTTTTTCCACCGCCTCCCGTTACGCCTACAGTATTGCCAGAGCTGTAGATCAATCCGCCGCTATACTGTACGATCGAAAGTACTGGATTAGTGGAGCATTAGCCACACAGTGGTGGAGTTGTGTAATGCATGATGAGTATCTAGATCGTCTCAACGCGCCTGCCTGTGATTAAACTCAGCTATCGCCTTAGCGTGGCTAAACGCCCGTCTCGGCGGAGAAACAGTCAAGATAAAGGTGGCTACATCTGTATACGGTGTCAACAATAATTAAATCAGCAACATATAGTATGGGTGTTACATAATTTTAGTTACATAATCCTATGGTATCTTAAAACTTATAATTGTGACACATAAAAGTGTAATATATGTGTATAATTCACAGTCCTATTTCAATCTATAACTTTTACATAACAATGCTAAATCAAGAAGTAAAAGTGTTGAAGATAATCATGCATAACAGTGATACATGAAAATTGTAGACAGGTACAAAATGCTTTGGTAGTTAATATGATGTAACTGTGTTACCAAATATTGTTAAAATGCAATAAAATACTACAGCTGTGTACAATACAAACCGTATTCATTTCTTTATTTATCACTATGTCATATAACACTTTATGAGCATTGTGCATATTAATGTAATACTTGCAGAGGTGTAGCATGGTTCCTTATGTAGGACTCTATGGAACCCCAGGATCGTTAGGATGATTTTGTTGCATGAGAAATTCTATTCCTGGTATTGTAGCAGGAAATGTCTGCTTGTCGACGTCTGTTGGTAGCACTTACCTGTCCGAAGAAGGATCATTCCATGAAGGTTGCCACAACCGCTGAAACTTTGGCCCCTGAGAAGACACTGTTTCTCGTTTTTTGAAAGCCTTAATCCCTAAAGATTCATACTCAGTTGGTCAGGAAATGTCATTTTAAATTGGCACCATTTTTGAGCCAATCAGGACTTCTTCCAATAAACAATGACAGTTTGTCACAGTGAGCAAATCATGTATTGCGTGTTGTTGAGTCTCTTTTCACTCTTTCATTTCTTATCTAATACTAGTAGTAAAAGCTCAGACCAACAGTGGCGGTCAAAAATATAAAATCTTTAAAAGAAGTGGACATTTTAATCGAACTCAAGACTATGCATAAACACAATATCTAACAATTATATGTAATGTAAGGCCACATTTCAACAATGCATAGGCCTTGAATATCATTTTAGAGCTTCAACAAGTAACAGTGTATTAACCTAATACTTAAAAATGCTATAACCTGAGGCATAGCAATGCTTTATACGGTGTCAACAATAATTAAATCAACAACATATAGTATGGGTGTTACATCATTTTAGTTACATAATCCTATGGTATCCTAAAACCTATAATTGTGACACATAAAAGTGTAATATATGTGTATAATTCACAGTCCTATTGCCATCTATAACTTTTACATAACAATGCTAAATCAAGAAGTAAAAGTGTTGAAGATAACCATGCATAACAGTGATACAAGAAAATTGTAGACAAGTACAAAATGATTTGGTAGTTAATATGATATAACTGTGTTACCAAATATTGTTAAAATGCCGAAAAAAACTGCAGCTGTGTAAAATATAAAACGTATTCATTTCCTTTATTTATCACTATGTCATATAACACTTTATGAGCATTGCGCATATTAATGTAATACTTGCAGAGGTGTACCAGGATTCCTTATTTAGGACTCTATGGAACCCCAGGATCGTTAGAATGATTTTGGTGCTTGAGAAATTCTATTCCTGGTATTGTAGTAGGAAGTGTCTGCTTGTCGACGTCTGTTAGTAGCACTTACCTGTCCGAAGAAGGATCTTTCCATAAAGGTTGCCACCACCGCTGAAACTTTGGCCCCTGAGAAGACACTGTTTCTCATTTTTTGAAAGCCTTAATCCCTAAAGATTCATACTCAGTTGGTCAGGAAATGTCATTTTAAATTGGCACCATTTTTGAGCCAATCAGGACTTCTTCCAATAAACAATGACAGTTTGTCACAGTGAGCAAATCATGTATTGCGTGTTATTGAGTCTCTTTTTCACTCTTTCATTTCTTATCTAATACTAGTAGTAAAAGCTCAGTCCAACAGTGGCGGTCAAAAATATAAAATCTTCAAAAGAAGTGGACATTTTAATCGAACTCAAGACTATGTATAAGCACAATATCTAACAATTATTTGTAATGTAAGGCCACATTTCAACAATGCATAGGCCTTGAACATCATTTTAGAGCTTCAACAAGTAACAGTGTATTAAACTAATACTTAAAAATGCTATAACCTAAGGCATAGCAATGATTTATACGGTGTCAACAATAATTAAATCAGCAACATATAGTATGGGTGTTACATAATTTTAGTTACATAATCCTATGGTATCTTAAAACTTATAATTGTGACACATAAAAGTGTAATATATGTGTATAATTCACAGTCCTATTTCAATCTATAACTTTTACATAACAATGCTAAATCAAGAAGTAAAAGTGTTGAAGATAATCATGCATAACAGTGATACATGAAAATTGTAGACAGGTACAAAATGCTTTGGTAGTTAATATGATGTAACTGTGTTACCAAATATTGTTAAAATGCAATAAAATACTACAGCTGTGTACAATATAAACCGTATTCATTTCTTTATTTATCACTATGTCATATGACACTTTATGAGCATTGTGCATATTAATGTAATACTTGCAGAGGTGTAGCATGGTTCCTTATGTAGGACTCTATGGAACCCCAGGATCGTTAGGATGATTTTGTTGCATGAGAAATTCTATTCCTGGTATTGTAGCAGGAAATGTCTGCTTGTCGACGTCTGTTGGTCGCACTTACCTGTCCGAAGAAGGATCATTCCATGAAGGTTGCCACCACCGCTGAAACTTTGGCCCCTGAGAAGACACTGTTTCTCGTTTTTTGAAAGCCTTAATCCCTAAAGATTCATACTCAGTTGGTCAGGAAATGTCATTTTAAATTGGCACCATTTTTGAGCCAATCAGGACTTCTTCCAATAAACAATGACAGTTTGTCACAGTGAGCAAATCATGTATTGCGTGTTATTGAGTCTCTTTTCACTCTTTCAGTTCTTATCTAATACTAGTAGTAAAAGCTCAGTCCAACAGTGGCGGTCAAAAATATAAAATCTTTAAAAGAAGTGGACATTTTAATCGAACTCAAGACTATGCATAAACACAATATCTAACAATTATATGTAATGTAAGGCCACATTTCAACAATGCATAGGCCTTGAATATCATTTTAGAGCTTCAACAAGTAACAGTGTATTAACCTAATACTTAAAAATGCTATAACCTAAGGCATAGCAATGCTTTATACGGTGTCAACAATAATTAAATCAACAACATATAGTATGGGTGTTACATCATTTTAGTTACATAATCCTATGGTATCCTAAAACCTATAATTGTGACACATAAAAGTGTAATATATGTGTATAATTCACAGTCCTATTGCCATCTATAACTTTTACATAACAATGCTAAATCAAGAAGTAAAAGTGTTTAAGATAATCATGCATAACAGTGATACATGAAAATTGTAGACAGGTACAAAATGCTTTGGTAGTTAATATGATATAACTGTGTTACCAAATATTGTTAAAATGCCGAAAAAAACTGCAGCTGTGTAAAATATAAAACGTATTAATTTCCTTTATTTATCACTATGTCATATAACACTTTATGAGCATTGCGCATATTAATGTAATACTTGAAGAGGTGTGGAAGGTTTCCTTATGTAGGACTCTATGGAACCCCAGGATCGTTAAGATGATTTTGGTGCTTGAGAAATTCTATTCCTGGTATTGTAGCAGGAAGTGTCTGCTTGTCGACGTCTGTTAGTAGCACTTACCTGTCCGAAGAAGGATCTTTCCATGAAGGTTGCCACCACCGCTGAAACTTTGGCCCCTGAGAAGACACTGTTTCTCATTTTTTGAAAGCCTTAATCCCTAAAGATTCATACTCAGTTGGTCAGGAAATGTCATTATAAATTTGCACCATTTTTGAGCCAATCAGGACTTCTTCCAATAAACAATGAGTTTGTCACAGTGAGCAAATCATGGATTGCGTGTTATTGAGTCTCTTTTTCACTCTTTAATTTCTTATCTAATACTAGTAGGGTAAGCTAAGTCCAACAGTGGCGGTAAAAAACATAAAAACTTTAAAAGGAGTGGACATTTTAATCGAACTCAAAACTATGCATAAACACAATATCTAACAATTATATGTAACGTAAGGCCACATTTCAACAATGCATAGGCCTTGAACATCATTTTAGAGCTTCAGCAAGTAACAGTGTATTAACCTAATACTTAAAAATGCTATAACCTAAGGCATAGCAATGCTTTATATGGTGTCAACAATACTTAAATCAACAACAAATAGTATGGGTGTTACATAATTTTAGTTACATAATCCTATGGTATCTTAAAACTTATAATTGTGACACATAAAAGTGTAATATATGTGTATAATTCACAGTCCTATTTCAATCTATAACTTTTACATAACAATGCTAAATCAAGAAGTAAAAGTGTTGAAGATAATCATGCATAACAGTGATACATGAAAATTGTAGACAGGTACAAAATGCTTTGGTAGTTAATATGATGTGCAGTAACTGTGTTACCAAATATTGTTATAATGCAATAAAATACTGCAGCTGTGTACAATATAAACCGTATTCATTTCCTTTATTTATCACTATGTCATATAACACTTTATGAGCATTGCGCATATTAATGTAATACTTGCAGAGGTGTAGCAGGGTTCCTTATGTAGGACTCTATGGAACGCCAGGATCGTTAGGATGATTTTGGTGCATGAGAAATTCTATTCCTGGTATTGTAGCAGGAAGTGTCTGCTTGTCGACGTCTGTTAGTAGCACTTACCTGTCCGAAGATGGATCATTCCATGAATGTTGCCACCACCGCTGAAACTTTGGCCCCTGAGAAGACACTGTTTCTCATTTTTTGAAAGCCTTAATCCCTAAAGATTCATACTCAGTTGGTCAGGAAATGTCATTTTAAATTGGCACCATTTTTGAGAAAATCAGGACTTCTTCCAATAAACAATGACAGTTTGTCATAGTGAGCAAATCATGGATTGCGTGTTATTGAGTCACTTTTTCACTCTTTCATTTCTTATCTAATACTAGTAGGAAAAACTCAGTCCAACAGTGGCGGTCAAAAACATAAAATCTTTAAAAGGAGTGGACATTATAATCAAACCCAAAACTATGCATAAACACAATATTGTCATGCTCGGCGTAAGTTGGGGTTCTGACAACCGAGTTTTGGCTGAAGGGACAGCTACCTGTGAGGAGAGTAAACGAGGTGGTTGAATGTAATTCCTCCTCATGGGGTGGAAGCCAAACTAAGTGTTAACGTTGGCCAGAGGGTGTAAAGAAAAGGAGGCCTTCGTTGGAAGATAACTGTAGTTTTAATGAATAATTAGGCTGTACACGAATATTGGAGAAATTGAAGAAACTGGAAGAATTAGAGCGTATGGTTAAATGACTTGTAGAGTGAAGCTGAAGAACTCCGGTAAAGAAGAACTGATGACTGTGTTTTATGATTAAAAGATGAGGCTGAAGTACTTGGACTTTGAAGAAATGAAGACGTGGTTTGTGATTGAAAGACGAGGCTGAAGAACTTGGACTTTGAAGAAATGAAGACTGTGGTTTGTGATTGAAAGACGAGGCTGAAGAACTTGGACTCTGAAGAAATGAAGATGTCTGCCGGAACCGCCGTTAGCACCTGGAGCTCCTCTACGACCTGGGACCCCGTAAGCGCTTCCACGAGTGGCAACAGACTTAGACAGCAGGACTGCAACAGCGTTTAGGTAACCGATGGATGAGAGCAACCAGGACCAGGGACCAGAAGTAACCTGGGAGCACATAGCTGGAGAACCTTTCACAAGGAGGTAACTAGAAGCACTGGCACTCTCCCTCTGAGCCAGCTCCCTTTCGTAAGGGGAGAACACGCAGGATTGGCTGGACATAGATTGGGAACTTAATTGGTAATACTCAGGCCTCCAACATGGCTGACCACAGGACAGGAGACATACTTAGCTGTAAGCACACAGCTTTACCCAGCTTCTGTCTCTGACACACAATACAGTGTCACCACCAGAGGATCTTACCTCCGCGATCCCCACCGCAGCGCCCGACTTTCCAGACCCACGGCCTTTGGCAGCCGCACATCCGTCCAGGAGGACCCGGCGCAAGCAGCTCCCTGCCGCTGCAGCCGCACCAACCAGAGGGACGGTCACCCGTGGGAGCACCAGCCGGAGGTAAGGCTCCGGAGCCTGACAAATATCTAACCATTATATGCAATGTAAGGCAACATTTCAACAATGCATAGGCCTGGTACATCATTTTAGAGCTTCAGCAAATAACAGTGTATTAACCTATTACTTAAAAACGCTCTAACCTAAGGCATAGCAATGCTTTATACGGTGTCAACAATACTTAAATCAACATATAGTATGGGTGTTACATAATTTTAGTTACATAATCCTATGGTATCTTAAAATTTATAATTGTGACACATAAAAGTGTAATATATGTGTATAATTCACAGTCCTATTACAATCTATAACTTATACATAACAATGCTAAATTAAGAAGTAAAAGTGTTGAAGATAATCATGCATAACAGTGATACATGAAAATTGTAGACAGGTACAAAATGCTTTGGTAGTTAATATGATGTAACTGTGTTACCAAATATTGTTATAATGCAATAAAATACTGCAGCTGTGTACAATATAAACCGTATTCATTTCCTTTAATTATTACTATGTCATATAACACTTTATGAGCATTGCGCATATTAATGTAATACTTGCAGAGGTGTAGCAGGGTTCCTTATGTAGGACTCTAAGGAACCCCAGGATCGTTAGAGTGATTTTGGTGCATGAGAAATTCTATTCCTGGTATTGTAGCAGGAAGTGTCTGCTTGTCGACGTCTGTTAGTAGCACTTACCTGTCCGAAGATGGATCATTCCATGAAGGTTGCCACCACCGCTGAAACTTTGGCCCCTGAGAAGACACTGTTTCTCATTTTTTGAAAGCCTTAATCCCTAAAGATTCATAATCAGTTGGTCCGGAAATGTCAATTTAAATTGGCACCATTTTTTAGTCAATCAGGACTTCTTCCAATAAACAATGACAGTTTGTCACAGTGAGCAAATCATGGATTGCGTGTTATTGAGTCTCTTTTTCACTCTTTCATTTCTTATCTAATACTAGTAGGAAAAGCTCAGTCCAACAGTGGCGGTCAAAAACATAAAAACTTTAAAAGGAGTGGACATTTTAATCGAACTCAAAACTATGCATAAACACAATATCTAACAATTATATGTAATGTAAGGCCACATTTCAACAATGCATAGGCCTTGAACATCATTTTAGAGCTTCAGCAAGTAACAGTGTATTAACCTAATACTTAAAAATGCTATAACCTAAGGCATAGCAATGCTTTATACGGTGTCAACAATACTTAAATCAACAACATATAGTATGTGTGTTACATAATTTTAGTTACATAATCCTATGGTATCTTAAAACTTATAATTTTGACACATAAAAGTGTAATATATGTGTATAATTCACAGTACTATTGCAATCTATAACTTATACATAACAATGCTAAATCAAGAAGTAAAACTGTTGAAGATAATCATGCATAACAGTGATACATGAAAATTGTAGACAGGTACAAAATGCTTTGGTAGTTAATATGATGTAACTGTGTTACCAAATATTGTTATAATGCAATAAAATACTGCAGCTGTGTACAATATAAACCGTATTAATTTCCTTTATTTATCACTATGTCATATAACAGTTTATAAGCATTGCGCGTATTAATGTAATACTTGAAAAGGTGTGGCAGGGTTCCTTATGTAGGACTCTATGGAACCCCAGGATCGTTAGGATGATTTTGGTGCTTGAGAAATTCTTTTCCTGGTATTGTAGCAGGAAGTGTCTGCTTGTCGACGTCTGTTAGTAGCACTTACCTGTCCAAAGAAGGATTATTCCATGAAGGTTGCCACCACCGCAGAAACTTTGGCCCCTGAGAAGACACTGTTTCTCATTTTTTGAAAGCCTTAATCCCTAAAGATTCATACTCAGTTGGTCAGGAAATGTCATTTTAAATTGGCACCATTTTTTAGTCAATCAGGACTTTTTCCAATAAACAATGACAGTTTGTCACAGTGAGCAATCACGGATTGCGTGTTATTGAGTCTCTTTTTCACTCTTTCATTTCTTATCTAATACTAGTAGGAAAAGCACAGACCAACAGTGGCGGTCAAAAACATAAATTCTTTAAAAGAAGTGGACATTATAATCAAACCCAAAACTATGCATAAACACAAAATTGTCATGCTCGGCGTAAGTTGGGGTTCCGACAAACGAGTTTTGGCTGAAGGGACAGCTACCTGTGAGGAGAGTAAACAAGGTGGTTGAATGTAATTCCTCCTCATGGGGTGGAAGCCAAACTAAGTGTTAACGTTGGCCAGAGTGCGTAAAGAAAAGGAGGACTTTGCAGGGAGATTACTGTAGTTTTAATGAATAATCAGGCTGTACACGAATATTGGAGAAATTGAAGAAACTGGAAGAATTAGAGCGTATGGTTAAACCCCTGAAGAGTGAAGCTGAAGAACTCCGGTAAAGAAGAACTGATGACTGTGTTTTATGATTAAAAGATGAGGCTGAAGTACTTGGACTTTGAAGAAATGAAGACGTGGTCTGTGATTGAAAGACGAGGCTGAAGAACTTGGAATTTGAAGAAATTAAGACTGTGGTTTGTGATTGAAAGACGAGCTGAAGAACTTGAACCTTGAAGAAATGAAGACTGTGGTTTGTGATTGAAAGACGAGGCTGAAGAACTTGGACTTTGAAGAAATTAAGACTGTGGTTTGTGATTGAAAGACGAGGCTGAAGAACTTGGACTTTGAAGAAATGAAGATTTCTGCTGGATCCGCCGTTAGCACCTGGAGCTCCTCTACGACCTGGGACCCCGTGAGCGCTTCCACGAGTGGCAACAGACTTAGACAGCAGGACTGCAGCAGCGTTTAGGTAACCAATGGATGAGAGCAACCAGGACCAGGGACCAGAAGTAACCTGGGAGCACATAGCTGGAGAACCTTTCACAAGGAGGTAACTAGAAGCACTGGCACTCTCCCTCTGAGCCAGCTCCCTTTCGTAAGGGGAGAACACGCAGGATTAGCTGGACATAGATTGGGAACTTAATTGGTAATACTCAGGCCTCCAACATGGCTGACCACAGGACAGGAGACATACTTAGCTGTAAGCACACAGCTTTACCCAGCTTCTGTCTCTGACACATTATACAGTGTCACCACCAGAGGATCTTACCGCCGCGATCCCCACCGCAGCGCCCGACTCTCCAGACCCCCGGCCCTTGGCAGTCGCACATCCGTCCAGGAGGACCCGGCGCAAGCAGCTCCCTGCCGCCGCAGCCGCACCAACCAGAGGGACGGTCACCCGTGGAAGCACCCGCCGGAGGTAAGGCTCTGGAGCCTGACAAATATCTAACCATTATATGCAATGTAAGGCAACATTTCAACAATGCATAGGCCTGGTACATCATTTTAGAGCTTCAGCAAATAACAGTGTATTAACCTATTACTTAAAAATGCTATAACCTAAGGCATAGCCATGCTTTATACGGTGTCAACAATAATTAAATCAACAACATATAGTATGGGTGTTACATAATTTTAGTTACATAATCCTATGGTGTCTTAAAACTTATAATTGTGATACATAAAAGTTTAATATATGTGTATAATTCACAGTCCTATTGCAATCTATAACTTATACATAACAATGCTAAATCAAGAAGTAAAAGTGTTGAAGATAATCATGCAAAACAGTGATACATGAAAATTGTAGACAGGTACAAAATGCTTTGGTAGTTAATATGATATATCTGTGTTACCAAATAATGTTATAATGCAATAAAATACTGCAGCTGTGTACAATATAAACCGTATTCATTTCCTTTATTTATCACTATGTCATATAACACTTTATGAGCATTGCGCATATTAATGTAATACTTGAAGAGGTATGGCAGGGTTCCTTATGTAGGACTCTATGGAACCCCAGGATCGTTAGGATGATTTTGGTGCTTGAGAAACTCTATTCCTGGTATTGTAGCAGGAAGTGTCTGCTTGTCGACGTCTGTTAGTAGCACTTACCTGTCCGAAGAAGGATCTTTCCATGAAGGTTGCCACCACCGCTGAAACTTTGGCCCCTGAGAAGACACTGTTTCTCATTTTTTGAAAGCCTTAATCCCTAAAGATTCATAATCAGTTGGTCCGGAAATGTCAATTTAAATTGGCACCATTTTTTAGTCAATCAGGACTTCTTCCAATAAACAATGACAGTTTGTCACAGTGAGCAAATCATGGATTGCGTGTTATTGAGTCTCTTTTTCACTCTTTCATTTCTTATCTAATACTAGTAGGAAAAGCTCAGTCCAACAGTGGCGGTCAAAAACATAAAAACTTTAAAAGGAGTGGACATTTTAATCGAACTCAAAACTATGCATAAACACAATATCTAACAATTATATGTAATGTAAGGCCACATTTCAACAATGCATAGGCCTTGAACATCATTTTAGAGCTTCAGCAAGTAACAGTGTATTAACCTAATACTTAAAAATGCTATAACCTAAGGCATAGCAATGCTTTATACGGTGTCAACAATACTTAAATCAACAACATATAGTATGTGTGTTACATAATTTTAGTTACATAATCCTATGGTATCTTAAAACTTATAATTTTGACACATAAAAGTGTAATATATGTGTATAATTCACAGTACTATTGCAATCTATAACTTATACATAACAATGCTAAATCAAGAAGTAAAAGTGTTGAAGATAATCATGCATAACAGTGATACATGAAAATTGTAGACAGGTACAAAATGCTTTGGTAGTTAATATGATGTAACTGTGTTACCAAATATTGTTATAATGCAATAAAATACTGCAGCTGTGTACAATATAAACCGTATTAATTTCCTTTATTTATCACTATGTCATATAACAGTTTATAAGCATTGCGCGTATTAATGTAATACTTGAAAAGGTGTGGCAGGGTTCCTTATGTAGGACTCTATGGAACCCCAGGATCGTTAGGATGATTTTGGTGCTTGAGAAATTCTTTTCCTGGTATTGTAGCAGGAAGTGTCTGCTTGTCGACGTCTGTTAGTAGCACTTACCTGTCCAAAGAAGGATTATTCCATGAAGGTTGCCACCACCGCAGAAACTTTGGCCCCTGAGAAGACACTGTTTCTCATTTTTTGAAAGCCTTAATCCCTAAAGATTCATACTCAGTTGGTCAGGAAATGTCATTTTAAATTGGCACCATTTTTTAGTCAATCAGGACTTTTTCCAATAAACAATGACAGTTTGTCACAGTGAGCAATCACGGATTGCGTGTTATTGAGTCTCTTTTTCACTCTTTCATTTCTTATCTAATACTAGTAGGAAAAGCACAGACCAACAGTGGCGGTCAAAAACATAAATTCTTTAAAAGAAGTGGACATTATAATCAAACCCAAAACTATGCATAAACACAAAATTGTCATGCTCGGCGTAAGTTGGGGTTCCGACAAATGAGTTTTGGCTGAAGGGACAGCTACCTGTGAGGAGAGTAAACAAGGTGGTTGAATGTAATTCCTCCTCATGGGGTGGAAGCCAAACTAAGTGTTAACGTTGGCCAGAGTGCGTAAAGAAAAGGAGGACTTTGCAGGGAGATTACTGTAGTTTTAATGAATAATCAGGCTGTACACGAATATTGGAGAAATTGAAGAAACTGGAAGAATTAGAGCGTATGGTTAAACCCCTGAAGAGTGAAGCTGAAGAACTCCGGTAAAGAAGAACTGATGACTGTGTTTTATGATTAAAAGATGAGGCTGAAGTACTTGGACTTTGAAGAAATGAAGACGTGGTCTGTGATTGAAAGACGAGGCTGAAGAACTTGGAATTTGAAGAAATTAAGACTGTGGTTTGTGATTGAAAGACGAGCTGAAGAACTTGAACCTTGAAGAAATGAAGACTGTGGTTTGTGATTGAAAGACGAGGCTGAAGAACTTGGACTTTGAAGAAATTAAGACTGTGGTTTGTGATTGAAAGACGAGGCTGAAGAACTTGGACTTTGAAGAAATGAAGATTTCTGCTGGATCCGCCGTTAGCACCTGGAGCTCCTCTACGACCTGGGACCCCGTGAGCGCTTCCACGAGTGGCAACAGACTTAGACAGCAGGACTGCAGCAGCGTTTAGGTAACCAATGGATGAGAGCAACCAGGACCAGGGACCAGAAGTAACCTGGGAGCACATAGCTGGAGAACCTTTCACAAGGAGGTAACTAGAAGCACTGGCACTCTCCCTCTGAGCCAGCTCCCTTTCGTAAGGGGAGAACACGCAGGATTAGCTGGACATAGATTGGGAACTTAATTGGTAATACTCAGGCCTCCAACATGGCTGACCACAGGACAGGAGACATACTTAGCTGTAAGCACACAGCTTTACCCAGCTTCTGTCTCTGACACATTATACAGTGTCACCACCAGAGGATCTTACCGCCGCGATCCCCACCGCAGCGCCCGACTCTCCAGACCCCCGGCCCTTGGCAGTCGCACATCCGTCCAGGAGGACCCGGCGCAAGCAGCTCCCTGCCGCCGCAGCCGCACCAACCAGAGGGACGGTCACCCGTGGAAGCACCCGCCGGAGGTAAGGCTCTGGAGCCTGACAAATATCTAACCATTATATGCAATGTAAGGCAACATTTCAACAATGCATAGGCCTGGTACATCATTTTAGAGCTTCAGCAAATAACAGTGTATTAACCTATTACTTAAAAATGCTATAACCTAAGGCATAGCCATGCTTTATACGGTGTCAACAATAATTAAATCAACAACATATAGTATGGGTGTTACATAATTTTAGTTACATAATCCTATGGTGTCTTAAAACTTATAATTGTGATACATAAAAGTTTAATATATGTGTATAATTCACAGTCCTATTGCAATCTATAACTTATACATAACAATGCTAAATCAAGAAGTAAAAGTGTTGAAGATAATCATGCAAAACAGTGATACATGAAAATTGTAGACAGGTACAAAATGCTTTGGTAGTTAATATGATATATCTGTGTTACCAAATAATGTTATAATGCAATAAAATACTGCAGCTGTGTACAATATAAACCGTATTCATTTCCTTTATTTATCACTATGTCATATAACACTTTATGAGCATTGCGCATATTAATGTAATACTTGAAGAGGTATGGCAGGGTTCCTTATGTAGGACTCTATGGAACCCCAGGATCGTTAGGATGATTTTGGTGCTTGAGAAACTCTATTCCTGGTATTGTAGCAGGAAGTGTCTGCTTGTCGACGTCTGTTAGTAGCACTTACCTGTCCGAAGAAGGATCTTTCCATGAAGGTTGCCACCACCGCTGAAACTTTGGCCACTGAGAAGACACTGTTTCTCATTTTTTGAAAGCCTTAATCCCTAAAGATTCATACTCAGTAGGTCAGGAAATGTCATTTTAAATTGGCACCATTTTTGAGAAAATCAGGACTTCTTCCAATAAACAATGACAGTTTGTCACAGTGAGCAAATCATGGATTGCGTGTTATTGAGTCTCTTTTTCACTCTTTCATTTCTTATCTAATACTAGTAGTAAAAGCTCAGTCCAACAGTAGCGGTCAAAAATATAAAATCTTCAAAAGAAGTGGACATTTTAATCGAACTCAAGACTATGTATAAACACAATATCTAACAATTATTTGTAATGTAAGGCCACATTTCAACAATGCATAGGCCTTGAACATCATCTTAGAGCTTCAACAAGTAACAGTGTATTAACCTGATACTTAAAAATGCTATGACCTAAGGCATAGCAATACTTAATACGGTGTCAACAATAATTAAATCAGCAACATATAGTATGGGTGTTACATAATTTTAGTTACATAATCCTATGGTATCTTAAAACCTATAATTGTGACACATAAAAGTGTAATATATGTGTATAATTAACAGTACTATTGCAATCTATAACTTTTACATAACAATGCTAAATCAAGAAGTAAAAGTGTTGAAGATAATAATGCAAAACAGTGATACATGAAAATTGTAGACAGGTACAAAATGCTTTGGTAGTTAATATGATATATCTGTGTTACCAAATATTGTTATAATGCAATAAAATACTGCAGCTGTGTACAATATAAACCGTATTCATTTCCTTTATTTATCACTATGTCATATAACACTTTATGAGCTTTGCGCATATTAATGTAATACTTGAAGAGGTATGGCAGGGTTCCTTATGTAGGACTCTATGGAACCCCAGGATCGTTAGGATGATTTTGGTGCTTGAGAAACTCTATTCCTGGTATTGTAGCAGGAAATGTCTGCTTGTCGACGTCTGTTGGTAGCACTTACCTGTCCGAAGAAGGATCATTCCATGAAGGTTGCCACCACCGCTGAAACTTTGGCCCCTGAGAAGACACTGTTTCTCGTTTTTTGAAAGCCTTAATCCCTAAAGATTCATACTCAGTTGGTCAGGAAATGTCATTTTAAATTGGCACCATTTTTGAGCCAATCAGGACTTCTTCCAATAAACAATGACAGTTTGTCACAGTGAGCAAATCATGTATTGCGTGTTATTGAGTCTCTTTTCACTCTTTCATTTCTTATCTAATACTAGTAGTAAAAGCTCAGTCCAACAGTGGCGGTCAAAAATATAAAATCTTTAAAAGAAGTGGACATTTTAATCGAACTCAAGACTATGCATAAACACAATATCTAACAATTATATGTAATGTAAGGCCACATTTCAACAATGCATAGGCCTTGAATATCATTTTAGAGCTTCAACAAGTAACAGTGTATTAACCTAATACTTAAAAATGCTATAACCTAAGGCATAGCAATGCTTTATACGGTGTCAACAATAATTAAATCAACAACATATAGTATGGGTGTTACATCATTTTAGTTACATAATCCTATGGTATCCTAAAACCTATAATTGTGACACATAAAAGTGTAATATATGTGTATAATTCACAGTCCTATTGCCATCTATAACTTTTACATAACAATGCTAAATCAAGAAGTAAAAGTGTTGAAGATAATCATGCATAACAGTGATACATGAAAATTGTAGACAGGTACAAAATGCTTTGGTAGTTAATATGATATAACTGTGTTACCAAATATTGTTAAAATGCCGAAAAAAACTGCAGCTGTGTAAAATATAAAACGTATTAATTTCCTTTATTTATCACTCTGTCATATAACACTTTATGAGCATTGCGCATATTAATGTAATACTTGAAGAGGTGTGGAAGGTTTCCTTATGTAGGACTCTATGGAACCCCAGGATCGTTAAGATGATTTTGGTGCTTGAGAAATTCTATTCCTGGTATTGTAGCAGGAAGTGTCTGCTTGTCGACGTCTGTTAGTAGCACTTACCTGTCCGAAGAAGGATCTTTCCATGAAGGTTGCCACCACCGCTGAAACTTTGGCCCCTGAGAAGACACTGTTTCTCATTTTTTGAAAGCCTTAATCCCTAAAGATTCATACTCAGTTGGTCAGGAAATGTCATTATAAATTTGCACCATTTTTGAGCCAATCAGGACTTCTTCCAATAAACAATGAGTTTGTCACAGTGAGCAAATCATGGATTGCGTGTTATTGAGTCTCTTTTTCACTCTTTAATTTCTTATCTAATACTAGTAGGGTAAGCTAAGTCCAACAGTGGCGGTAAAAAACATAAAAACTTTAAAAGGAGTGGACATTTTAATCGAACTCAAAACTATGCATAAACACAATATCTAACAATTATATGTAACGTAAGGCCACATTTCAACAATGCATAGGCCTTGAACATCATTTTAGAGCTTCAGCAAGTAACAGTGTATTAACCTAATACTTAAAAATGCTATAACCTAAGGCATAGCAATGCTTTATATGGTGTCAACAATACTTAAATCAACAACAAATAGTATGGGTGTTACATAATTTTAGTTACATAATCCTATGGTATCTTAAAACTTATAATTGTGACACATAAAAGTGTAATATATGTGTATAATTCACAGTCCTATTTCAATCTATAACTTTTACATAACAATGCTAAATCAAGAAGTAAAAGTGTTGAAGATAATCATGCATAACAGTGATACATGAAAATTGTAGACAGGTACAAAATGCTTTGGTAGTTAATATGATGTGCAGTAACTGTGTTACCAAATATTGTTATAATGCAATAAAATACTGCAGCTGTGTACAATATAAACCGTATTCATTTCCTTTATTTATCACTATGTCATATAACACTTTATGAGCATTGCGCATATTAATGTAATACTTGCAGAGGTGTAGCAGGGTTCCTTATGTAGGACTCTATGGAACGCCAGGATCGTTAGGATGATTTTGGTGCATGAGAAATTCTATTCCTGGTATTGTAGCAGGAAGTGTCTGCTTGTCGACGTCTGTTAGTAGCACTTACCTGTCCGAAGATGGATCATTCCATGAATGTTGCCACCACCGCTGAAACTTTGGCCCCTGAGAAGACACTTTTTCTCATTTTTTGAAAGCCTTAATCCCTAAAGATTCATACTCAGTTGGTCAGGAAATGTCATTTTAAATTGGCACCATTTTTGAGAAAATCAGGACTTCTTCCAATAAACAATGACAGTTTGTCATAGTGAGCAAATCATGGATTGCGTGTTATTGAGTCACTTTTTCACTCTTTCATTTCTTATCTAATACTAGTAGGAAAAACTCAGTCCAACAGTGGCGGTCAAAAACATAAAATCTTTAAAAGGAGTGGACATTATAATCAAACCCAAAACTATGCATAAACACAATATTGTCATGCTCGGCGTAAGTTGGGGTTCTGACAACCGAGTTTTGGCTGAAGGGACAGCTACCTGTGAGGAGAGTAAACGAGGTGGTTGAATGTAATTCCTCCTCATGGGGTGGAAGCCAAACTAAGTGTTAACGTTGGCCAGAGGGTGTAAAGAAAAGGAGGCCTTCGTTGGAAGATAACTGTAGTTTTAATGAATAATTAGGCTGTACACGAATATTGGAGAAATTGAAGAAACTGGAAGAATTAGAGCGTATGGTTAAATGACTTGTAGAGTGAAGCTGAAGAACTCCGGTAAAGAAGAACTGATGACTGTGTTTTATGATTAAAAGATGAGGCTGAAGTACTTGGACTTTGAAGAAATGAAGACGTGGTTTGTGATTGAAAGACGAGGCTGAAGAACTTGGACTTTGAAGAAATGAAGACTGTGGTTTGTGATTGAAAGACGAGGCTGAAGAACTTGGACTCTGAAGAAATGAAGATGTCTGCCGGAACCGCCGTTAGCACCTGGAGCTCCTCTACGACCTTGGACCCCGTAAGCGCTTCCACGAGTGGCAACAGACTTAGACAGCAGGACTGCAACAGCGTTTAGGTAACCGATGGATGAGAGCAACCAGGACCAGGGACCAGAAGTAACCTGGGAGCACATAGCTGGAGAACCTTTCACAAGGAGGTAACTAGAAGCACTGGCACTCTCCCTCTGAGCCAGCTCCCTTTCGTAAGGGGAGAACACGCAGGATTGGCTGGACATAGATTGGGAACTTAATTGGTAATACTCAGGCCTCCAACATGGCTGACCACAGGACAGGAGACATACTTAGCTGTAAGCACACAGCTTTACCCAGCTTCTGTCTCTGACACACAATACAGTGTCACCACCAGAGGATCTTACCTCCGCGATCCCCACCGCAGCACCCGACTTTCCAGACCCACGGCCTTTGGCAGCCGCACATCCGTCCAGGAGGACCCGGCGCAAGCAGCTCCCTGCCGCTGCAGCCGCACCAACCAGAGGGACGGTCACCCGTGGGAGCACCAGCCGGAGGTAAGGCTCCGGAGCCTGACAAATATCTAACCATTATATGCAATGTAAGGCAACATTTCAACAATGCATAGGCCTGGTACATCATTTTAGAGCTTCAGCAAATAACAGTGTATTAACCTATTACTTAAAAACGCTCTAACCTAAGGCATAGCAATGCTTTATACGGTGTCAACAATACTTAAATCAACATATAGTATGGGTGTTACATAATTTTAGTTACATAATCCTATGGTATCTTAAAATTTATAATTGTGACACATAAAAGTGTAATATATGTGTATAATTCACAGTCCTATTACAATCTATAACTTATACATAACAATGCTAAATTAAGAAGTAAAAGTGTTGAAGATAATCATGCATAACAGTGATACATGAAAATTGTAGACAGGTACAAAATGCTTTGGTAGTTAATATGATGTAACTGTGTTACCAAATATTGTTATAATGCAATAAAATACTGCAGCTGTGTACAATATAAACCGTATTCATTTCCTTTAATTATTACTATGTCATATAACACTTTATGAGCATTGCGCATATTAATGTAATACTTGCAGAGGTGTAGCAGGGTTCCTTATGTAGGACTCTAAGGAACCCCAGGATCGTTAGAGTGATTTTGGTGCATGAGAAATTCTATTCCTGGTATTGTAGCAGGAAGTGTCTGCTTGTCGACGTCTGTTAGTAGCACTTACCTGTCCGAAGATGGATCATTCCATGAAGGTTGCCACCACCGCTGAAACTTTGGCCCCTGAGAAGACACTGTTTCTCATTTTTTGAAAGCCTTAATCCCTAAAGATTCATAATCAGTTGGTCCGGAAATGTCAATTTAAATTGGCACCATTTTTTAGTCAATCAGGACTTCTTCCAATAAACAATGACAGTTTGTCACAGTGAGCAAATCATGGATTGCGTGTTATTGAGTCTCTTTTTCACTCTTTCATTTCTTATCTAATACTAGTAGGAAAAGCTCAGTCCAACAGTGGCGGTCAAAAACATAAAAACTTTAAAAGGAGTGGACATTTTAATCGAACTCAAAACTATGCATAAACACAATATCTAACAATTATATGTAATGTAAGGCCACATTTCAACAATGCATAGGCCTTGAACATCATTTTAGAGCTTCAGCAAGTAACAGTGTATTAACCTAATACTTAAAAATGCTATAACCTAAGGCATAGCAATGCTTTATACGGTGTCAACAATACTTAAATCAACAACATATAGTATGTGTGTTACATAATTTTAGTTACATAATCCTATGGTATCTTAAAACTTATAATTTTGACACATAAAAGTGTAATATATGTGTATAATTCACAGTACTATTGCAATCTATAACTTATACATAACAATGCTAAATCAAGAAGTAAAAGTGTTGAAGATAATCATGCATAACAGTGATACATGAAAATTGTAGACAGGTACAAAATGCTTTGGTAGTTAATATGATGTAACTGTGTTACCAAATATTGTTATAATGCAATAAAATACTGCAGCTGTGTACAATATAAACCGTATTAATTTCCTTTATTTATCACTATGTCATATAACAGTTTATAAGCATTGCGCGTATTAATGTAATACTTGAAAAGGTGTGGCAGGGTTCCTTATGTAGGACTCTATGGAACCCCAGGATCGTTAGGATGATTTTGGTGCTTGAGAAATTCTTTTCCTGGTATTGTAGCAGGAAGTGTCTGCTTGTCGACGTCTGTTAGTAGCACTTACCTGTCCAAAGAAGGATTATTCCATGAAGGTTGCCACCACCGCAGAAACTTTGGCCCCTGAGAAGACACTGTTTCTCATTTTTTGAAAGCCTTAATCCCTAAAGATTCATACTCAGTTGGTCAGGAAATGTCATTTTAAATTGGCACCATTTTTTAGTCAATCAGGACTTTTTCCAATAAACAATGACAGTTTGTCACAGTGAGCAATCACGGATTGCGTGTTATTGAGTCTCTTTTTCACTCTTTCATTTCTTATCTAATACTAGTAGGAAAAGCACAGACCAACAGTGGCGGTCAAAAACATAAATTCTTTAAAAGAAGTGGACATTATAATCAAACCCAAAACTATGCATAAACACAAAATTGTCATGCTCGGCGTAAGTTGGGGTTCCGACAAACGAGTTTTGGCTGAAGGGACAGCTACCTGTGAGGAGAGTAAACAAGGTGGTTGAATGTAATTCCTCCTCATGGGGTGGAAGCCAAACTAAGTGTTAACGTTGGCCAGAGTGCGTAAAGAAAAGGAGGACTTTGCAGGGAGATTACTGTAGTTTTAATGAATAATCAGGCTGTACACGAATATTGGAGAAATTGAAGAAACTGGAAGAATTAGAGCGTATGGTTAAACCCCTGAAGAGTGAAGCTGAAGAACTCCGGTAAAGAAGAACTGATGACTGTGTTTTATGATTAAAAGATGAGGCTGAAGTACTTGGACTTTGAAGAAATGAAGACGTGGTCTGTGATTGAAAGACGAGGCTGAAGAACTTGGACTTTGAAGAAATGAAGACTGTGGTTTTTGATTGAAAGACGAGGCTGAAGAACTTGGACTTTGAAGAAATGAAGACTGTGGTTTGTGATTGAAAGACGAGGCTGAAGAACTTGGAATTTGAAGAAATTAAGACTGTGGTTTGTGATTGAAAGACGAGCTGAAGAACTTGAACCTTGAAGAAATGAAGACTGTGGTTTGTGATTGAAAGACGAGGCTGAAGAACTTGGACTTTGAAGAAATTAAGACTGTGGTTTGTGATTGAAAGACGAGGCTGAAGAACTTGGACTTTGAAGAAATGAAGATTTCTGCTGGATCCGCCGTTAGCACCTGGAGCTCCTCTACGACCTGGGACCCCGTGAGCGCTTCCACGAGTGGCAACAGACTTAGACAGCAGGACTGCAGCAGCGTTTAGGTAACCAATGGATGAGAGCAACCAGGACCAGGGACCAGAAGTAACCTGGGAGCACATAGCTGGAGAACCTTTCACAAGGAGGTAACTAGAAGCACTGGCACTCTCCCTCTGAGCCAGCTCCCTTTCGTAAGGGGAGAACACGCAGGATTAGCTGGACATAGATTGGGAACTTAATTGGTAATACTCAGGCCTCCAACATGGCTGACCACAGGACAGGAGACATACTTACCTGTAAGCACACAGCTTTACCCAGCTTCTGTCTCTGACACATTATACAGTGTCACCACCAGAGGATCTTACCGCCGCGATCCCCACCGCAGCGCCCGACTCTCCAGACCCCCGGCCCTTGGCAGTCGCACATCCGTCCAGGAGGACCCGGCGCAAGCAGCTCCCTGCCGCCGCAGCCGCACCAACCAGAGGGACGGTCACCCGTGGAAGCACCCGCCGGAGGTAAGGCTCTGGAGCCTGACAAATATCTAACCATTATATGCAATGTAAGGCAACATTTCAACAATGCATAGGCCTGGTACATCATTTTAGAGCTTCAGCAAATAACAGTGTATTAACCTATTACTTAAAAATGCTATAACCTAAGGCATAGCCATGCTTTATACGGTGTCAACAATAATTAAATCAACAACATATAGTATGGGTGTTACATAATTTTAGTTACGTAATCCTATGGTATCTTAAAACTTATAATTGTGACACATAAAAGTGTAATATATGTGTATAATTCACAGTCCTATTGCAATCTATAACTTATACATAACAATGCTAAATCAAGAAGTAAAAGTGTTGAAGATAATCATGCAAAACAGTGATACATGAAAATTGTAGACAGGTACAAAATGCTTTGGTAGTTAATATGATATATCTGTGTTACCAAATAATGTTATAATGCAATAAAATACTGCAGCTGTGTACAATATAAACCGTATTCATTTCCTTTATTTATCACTATGTCATATAACACTTTATGAGCATTGCGCATATTAATGTAATACTTGAAGAGGTATGGCAGGGTTCCTTATGTAGGACTCTATGGAACCCCAGGATCGTTAGGATGATTTTGGTGCTTGAGAAACTCTATTCCTGGTATTGTAGCAGGAAGTGTCTGCTTGTCAACGTCTGTTAGTAGCACTTACCTGTCCGAAGAAGGATCTTTCCATGAAGGTTGCCACCACCGCTGAAACTTTGGCCACTGAGAAGACACTGTTTCTCATTTTTTGAAAGCCTTAATCCCTAAAGATTCATACTCAGTAGGTCAGGAAATGTCATTTTAAATTGGCACCATTTTTGAGAAAATCAGGACTTCTTCCAATAAACAATGACAGTTTGTCACAGTGAGCAAATCATGGATTGCGTGTTATTGAGTTTCTTTTTCACTCTTTCATTTCTTATCTAATACTAGTAGTAAAAGCTCAGTCCAACAGTAGCGGTCAAAAATATAAAATCTTCAAAAGAAGTGGACATTTTAATCGAACTCAAGACTATGTATAAACACAATATCTAACAATTATTTGTAATGTAAGGCCACATTTCAACAATGCATAGGCCTTGAACATCATCTTAGAGCTTCAACAAGTAACAGTGTATTAACCTGATACTTAAAAATGCTATGACCTAAGGCATAGCAATACTTAATACGGTGTCAACAATAATTAAATCAGCAACATATAGTATGGGTGTTACATAATTTTAGTTACATAATCCTATGGTATCTTAAAACTTATAATTGTGACACATAAAAGTGTAATATATGTGTATAATTAACAGTACTATTGCAATCTATAACTTTTACATAACAATGCTAAATCAAGAAGTAAAAGTGTTGAAGATAATAATGCAAAACAGTGATACATGAAAATTGTAGACAGGTACAAAATGCTTTGGTAGTTAATATGATATATCTGTGTTACCAAATATTGTTATAATGCAATAAAATACTGCAGCTGTGTACAATATAAACCGTATTCATTTCCTTTATTTATCACTATGTCATATAACACTTTATGAGCTTTGCGCATATTAATGTAATACTTGAAGAGGTATGGCAGGGTTCCTTATGTAGGACTCTATGGAACCCCAGGATCGTTAGGATGATTTTGGTGCTTGAGAAACTCTATTCCTGGTATTGTAGCAGGAAGTGTCTGCTTGTCGACGTCTGTTAGTAGCACTTACCTGTCCGAAGAAGGATCTTTCCATGAAGGTTGCCACCACCGCTGAAACTTTGGCCCCTGAGAAGACACTGTTTCTCATTTTTTGAAAGCTTTAATCCCTAAAGATTCATACTCAGTAGGTCAGGAAATGTCATTTTAAATTGGCACCATTTTTGAGAAAATCAGGACTTCTTCCAATAAACAATGACAGTTTGTCACAGTGAGCAAATCATGGATTGCGTGTTATTGAGTCTCTTTTTCACTCTTTCATTTCTTATCTAATACTAGTAGTAAAAGCTCAGTCCAACAGTAGCGGTCAAAAATATAAAATCTTCAAAAGAAGTGGACATTTTAATCGAACTCAAGACTATGTATAAACACAATATCTAACAATTATTTGTAATGTAAGGCCACATTTCAACAATGCATAGGCCTTGAACATCATCTTAGAGCTTCAACAAGTAACAGTGTATTAACCTGATACTTAAAAATGCTATGACCTAAGGCATAGCAATACTTAATACGGTGTCAACAATAATTAAATCAGCAACATATAGTATGGGTGTTACATAATTTTAGTTACATAATCCTATGGTATCTTAAAACCTATAATTGTGACACATAAAAGTGTAATATATGTGTATAATTAACAGTACTATTGCAATCTATAACTTTTACATAACAATGCTAAATCAAGAAGTAAAAGTGTTGAAGATAATAATGCAAAACAGTGATACATGAAAATTGTAGACAGGTACAAAATGCTTTGGTAGTTAATATGATATATCTGTGTTACCAAATATTGTTATAATGCAATAAAATACTGCAGCTGTGTACAATATAAACCGTATTCATTTCCTTTATTTATCACTATGTCATATAACACTTTATGAGCTTTGCGCATATTAATGTAATACTTGAAGAGGTATGGCAGGGTTCCTTATGTAGGACTCTATGGAACCCCAGGATCGTTAGGATGATTTTGGTGCTTGAGAAACTCTATTCCTGGTATTGTAGCAGGAAATGTCTGCTTGTCGACGTCTGTTGGTAGCACTTACCTGTCCGAAGAAGGATCATTCCATGAAGGTTGCCACAACCGCTGAAACTTTGGCCCCTGAGAAGACACTGTTTCTCGTTTTTTGAAAGCCTTAATCCCTAAAGATTCATACTCAGTTGGTCAGGAAATGTCATTTTAAATTGGCACCATTTTTGAGCCAATCAGGACTTCTTCCAATAAACAATGACAGTTTGTCACAGTGAGCAAATCATGTATTGCGTGTTATTGAGTCTCTTTTCACTCTTTCATTTCTTATCTAATACTAGTAGTAAAAGCTCAGTCCAACAGTGGCGGTCAAAAATATAAAATCTTTAAAAGAAGTGGACATTTTAATCGAACTCAAGACTATGCATAAACACAATATCTAACAATTATATGTAATGTAAGGCCACATTTCAACAATGCATAGGCCTTGAATATCATTTTAGAGCTTCAACAAGTAACAGTGTATTAACCTAATACTTAAAAATGCTATAACCTAAGGCATAGCAATGCTTTATACGGTGTCAACAATAATTAAATCAACAACATATAGTATGGGTGTTACATCATTTTAGTTACATAATCCTATGGTATCCTAAAACCTATAATTGTGACACATAAAAGTGTAATATATGTGTATAATTCACAGTCCTATTGCCATCTATAACTTTTACATAACAATGCTAAATCAAGAAGTAAAAGTGTTGAAGATAATCATGCATAACAGTGATACATGAAAATTGTAGACAGGTACAAAATGCTTTGGTAGTTAATATGATATAACTGTGTTACCAAATATTGTTAAAATGCCGAAAAAAACTGCAGCTGTGTAAAATATAAAACGTATTAATTTCCTTTATTTATCACTATGTCATATAACACTTTATGAGCATTGCGCATATTAATGTAATACTTGAAGAGGTGTGGAAGGTTTCCTTATGTAGGACTCTATGGAACCCCAGGATCGTTAAGATGATTTTGGTGCTTGAGAAATTCTATTCCTGGTATTGTAGCAGGAAGTGTCTGCTTGTCGACGTCTGTTAGTAGCACTTACCTGTCCGAAGAAGGATCTTTCCATGAAGGTTGCCACCACCGCTGAAACTTTGGCCCCTGAGAAGACACTGTTTCTCATTTTTTGAAAGCCTTAATCCCTAAAGATTCATACTCAGTTGGTCAGGAAATGTCATTATAAATTTGCACCATTTTTGAGCCAATCAGGACTTCTTCCAATAAACAATGAGTTTGTCACAGTGAGCAAATCATGGATTGCGTGTTATTGAGTCTCTTTTTCACTCTTTAATTTCTTATCTAATACTAGTAGGGTAAGCTAAGTCCAACAGTGGCGGTAAAAAACATAAAAACTTTAAAAGGAGTGGACATTTTAATCGAACTCAAAACTATGCATAAACACAATATCTAACAATTATATGTAACGTAAGGCCACATTTCAACAATGCATAGGCCTTGAACATCATTTTAGAGCTTCAGCAAGTAACAGTGTATTAACCTAATACTTAAAAATGCTATAACCTAAGGCATAGCAATGCTTTATATGGTGTCAACAATACTTAAATCAACAACAAATAGTATGGGTGTTACATAATTTTAGTTACATAATCCTATGGTATCTTAAAACTTATAATTGTGACACATAAAAGTGTAATATATGTGTATAATTCACAGTCCTATTTCAATCTATAACTTTTACATAACAATGCTAAATCAAGAAGTAAAAGTGTTGAAGATAATCATGCATAACAGTGATACATGAAAATTGTAGACAGGTACAAAATGCTTTGGTAGTTAATATGATGTGCAGTAACTGTGTTACCAAATATTGTTATAATGCAATAAAATACTGCAGCTGTGTACAATATAAACCGTATTCATTTCCTTTATTTATCACTATGTCATATAACACTTTATGAGCATTGCGCATATTAATGTAATACTTGCAGAGGTGTAGCAGGGTTCCTTATGTAGGACTCTATGGAACGCCAGGATCGTTAGGATGATTTTGGTGCATGAGAAATTCTATTCCTGGTATTGTAGCAGGAAGTGTCTGCTTGTCGACGTCTGTTAGTAGCACTTACCTGTCCGAAGATGGATCATTCCATGAATGTTGCCACCACCGCAGAAACTTTGGCCCCTGAGAAGACACTGTTTCTCATTTTTTGAAAGCCTTAATCCCTAAAGATTCATACTCAGTTGGTCAGGAAATGTCATTTTAAATTGGCACCATTTTTGAGAAAATCAGGACTTCTTCCAATAAACAATGACAGTTTGTCATAGTGAGCAAATCATGGATTGCGTGTTATTGAGTCACTTTTTCACTCTTTCATTTCTTATCTAATACTAGTAGGAAAAACTCAGTCCAACAGTGGCGGTCAAAAACATAAAATCTTTAAAAGGAGTGGACATTATAATCAAACCCAAAACTATGCATAAACACAATATTGTCATGCTCGGCGTAAGTTGGGGTTCTGACAACCGAGTTTTGGCTGAAGGGACAGCTACCTGTGAGGAGAGTAAACGAGGTGGTTGAATGTAATTCCTCCTCATGGGGTGGAAGCCAAACTAAGTGTTAACGTTGGCCAGAGGGTGTAAAGAAAAGGAGGCCTTCGTTGGAAGATAACTGTAGTTTTAATGAATAATTAGGCTGTACACGAATATTGGAGAAATTGAAGAAACTGGAAGAATTAGAGCGTATGGTTAAATGACTTGTAGAGTGAAGCTGAAGAACTCCGGTAAAGAAGAACTGATGACTGTGTTTTATGATTAAAAGATGAGGCTGAAGTACTTGGACTTTGAAGAAATGAAGACGTGGTTTGTGATTGAAAGACGAGGCTGAAGAACTTGGACTTTGAAGAAATGAAGACTATGGTTTGTGATTGAAAGACGAGGCTGAAGAACTTGGACTCTGAAGAAATGAAGATGTCTGCCGGAACCGCCGTTAGCACCTGGAGCTCCTCTACGACCTTGGACCCCGTAAGCGCTTCCACGAGTGGCAACAGACTTAGACAGCAGGACTGCAACAGCGTTTAGGTAACCGATGGATGAGAGCAACCAGGACCAGGGACCAGAAGTAACCTGGGAGCACATAGCTGGAGAACCTTTCACAAGGAGGTAACTAGAAGCACTGGCACTCTCCCTCTGAGCCAGCTCCCTTTCGTAAGGGGAGAACACGCAGGATTGGCTGGACATAGATTGGGAACTTAATTGGTAATACTCAGGCCTCCAACATGGCTGACCACAGGACAGGAGACATACTTAGCTGTAAGCACACAGCTTTACCCAGCTTCTGTCTCTGACACACAATACAGTGTCACCACCAGAGGATCTTACCTCCGCGATCCCCACCGCAGCACCCGACTTTCCAGACCCACGGCCTTTGGCAGCCGCACATCCGTCCAGGAGGACCCGGCGCAAGCAGCTCCCTGCCGCTGCAGCCGCACCAACCAGAGGGACGGTCACCCGTGGGAGCACCAGCCGGAGGTAAGGCTCCGGAGCCTGACAAATATCTAACCATTATATGCAATGTAAGGCAACATTTCAACAATGCATAGGCCTGGTACATCATTTTAGAGCTTCAGCAAATAACAGTGTATTAACCTATTACTTAAAAACGCTCTAACCTAAGGCATAGCAATGCTTTATACGGTGTCAACAATACTTAAATCAACATATAGTATGGGTGTTACATAATTTTAGTTACATAATCCTATGGTATCTTAAAATTTATAATTGTGACACATAAAAGTGTAATATATGTGTATAATTCACAGTCCTATTACAATCTATAACTTATACATAACAATGCTAAATTAAGAAGTAAAAGTGTTGAAGATAATCATGCATAACAGTGATACATGAAAATTGTAGACAGGTACAAAATGCTTTGGTAGTTAATATGATGTAACTGTGTTACCAAATATTGTTATAATGCAATAAAATACTGCAGCTGTGTACAATATAAACCGTATTCATTTCCTTTAATTATTACTATGTCATATAACACTTTATGAGCATTGCGCATATTAATGTAATACTTGCAGAGGTGTAGCAGGGTTCCTTATGTAGGACTCTAAGGAACCCCAGGATCGTTAGAGGGATTTTGGTGCATGAGAAATTCTATTCCTGGTATTGTAGCAGGAAGTGTCTGCTTGTCGACGTCTGTTAGTAGCACTTACCTGTCCGAAGATGGATCATTCCATGAAGGTTGCCACCACCGCTGAAACTTTGGCCCCTGAGAAGACACTGTTTCTCATTTTTTGAAAGCCTTAATCCCTAAAGATTCATAATCAGTTGGTCCGGAAATGTCAATTTAAATTGGCACCATTTTTTAGTCAATCAGGACTTCTTCCAATAAACAATGACAGTTTGTCACAGTGAGCAAATCATGGATTGCGTGTTATTGAGTCTCTTTTTCACTCTTTCATTTCTTATCTAATACTAGTAGGAAAAGCTCAGTCCAACAGTGGCGGTCAAAAACATAAAAACTTTAAAAGGAGTGGACATTTTAATCGAACTCAAAACTATGCATAAACACAATATCTAACAATTATATGTAATGTAAGGCCACATTTCAACAATGCATAGGCCTTGAACATCATTTTAGAGCTTCAGCAAGTAACAGTGTATTAACCTAATACTTAAAAATGCTATAACCTAAGGCATAGCAATGCTTTATACGGTGTCAACAATACTTAAATCAACAACATATAGTATGTGTGTTACATAATTTTAGTTACATAATCCTATGGTATCTTAAAACTTATAATTTTGACACATAAAAGTGTAATATATGTGTATAATTCACAGTACTATTGCAATCTATAACTTATACATAACAATGCTAAATCAAGAAGTAAAAGTGTTGAAGATAATCATGCATAACAGTGATACATGAAAATTGTAGACAGGTACAAAATGCTTTGGTAGTTAATATGATGTAACTGTGTTACCAAATATTGTTATAATGCAATAAAATACTGCAGCTGTGTACAATATAAACCGTATTAATTTCCTTTATTTATCACTATGTCATATAACAGTTTATAAGCATTGCGCGTATTAATGTAATACTTGAAAAGGTGTGGCAGGGTTCCTTATGTAGGACTCTATGGAACCCCAGGATCGTTAGGATGATTTTGGTGCTTGAGAAATTCTTTTCCTGGTATTGTAGCAGGAAGTGTCTGCTTGTCGACGTCTGTTAGTAGCACTTACCTGTCCAAAGAAGGATTATTCCATGAAGGTTGCCACCACCGCAGAAACTTTGGCCCCTGAGAAGACACTGTTTCTCATTTTTTGAAAGCCTTAATCCCTAAAGATTCATACTCAGTTGGTCAGGAAATGTCATTTTAAATTGGCACCATTTTTTAGTCAATCAGGACTTTTTCCAATAAACAATGACAGTTTGTCACAGTGAGCAATCACGGATTGCGTGTTATTGAGTCTCTTTTTCACTCTTTCATTTCTTATCTAATACTAGTAGGAAAAGCACAGACCAACAGTGGCGGTCAAAAACATAAATTCTTTAAAAGAAGTGGACATTATAATCAAACCCAAAACTATGCATAAACACAAAATTGTCATGCTCGGCGTAAGTTGGGGTTCCGACAAACGAGTTTTGGCTGAAGGGACAGCTACCTGTGAGGAGAGTAAACAAGGTGGTTGAATGTAATTCCTCCTCATGGGGTGGAAGCCAAACTAAGTGTTAACGTTGGCCAGAGTGCGTAAAGAAAAGGAGGACTTTGCAGGGAGATTACTGTAGTTTTAATGAATAATCAGGCTGTACACGAATATTGGAGAAATTGAAGAAACTGGAAGAATTAGAGCGTATGGTTAAACCCCTGAAGAGTGAAGCTGAAGAACTCCGGTAAAGAAGAACTGATGACTGTGTTTTATGATTAAAAGATGAGGCTGAAGTACTTGGACTTTGAAGAAATGAAGACGTGGTCTGTGATTGAAAGACGAGGCTGAAGAACTTGGACTTTGAAGAAATGAAGACTGTGGTTTTTGATTGAAAGACGAGGCTGAAGAACTTGGACTTTGAAGAAATGAAGACTGTGGTTTGTGATTGAAAGACGAGGCTGAAGAACTTGGAATTTGAAGAAATTAAGACTGTGGTTTGTGATTGAAAGACGAGCTGAAGAACTTGAACCTTGAAGAAATGAAGACTGTGGTTTGTGATTGAAAGACGAGGCTGAAGAACTTGGACTTTGAAGAAATTAAGACTGTGGTTTGTGATTGAAAGACGAGGCTGAAGAACTTGGACTTTGAAGAAATGAAGATTTCTGCTGGATCCGCCGTTAGCACCTGGAGCTCCTCTACGACCTGGGACCCCGTGAGCGCTTCCACGAGTGGCAACAGACTTAGACAGCAGGACTGCAGCAGCGTTTAGGTAACCAATGGATGAGAGCAACCAGGACCAGGGACCAGAAGTAACCTGGGAGCACATAGCTGGAGAACCTTTCACAAGGAGGTAACTAGAAGCACTGGCACTCTCCCTCTGAGCCAGCTCCCTTTCGTAAGGGGAGAACACGCAGGATTAGCTGGACATAGATTGGGAACTTAATTGGTAATACTCAGGCCTCCAACATGGCTGACCACAGGACAGGAGACATACTTAGCTGTAAGCACACAGCTTTACCCAGCTTCTGTCTCTGACACATTATACAGTGTCACCACCAGAGGATCTTACCGCCGCGATCCCCACCGCAGCGCCCGACTCTCCAGACCCCCGGCCCTTGGCAGTCGCACATCCGTCCAGGAGGACCCGGCGCAAGCAGCTCCCTGCCGCCGCAGCCGCACCAACCAGAGGGACGGTCACCCGTGGAAGCACCCGCCGGAGGTAAGGCTCTGGAGCCTGACAAATATCTAACCATTATATGCAATGTAAGGCAACATTTCAACAATGCATAGGCCTGGTACATCATTTTAGAGCTTCAGCAAATAACAGTGTATTAACCTATTACTTAAAAATGCTATAACCTAAGGCATAGCCATGCTTTATACGGTGTCAACAATAATTAAATCAACAACATATAGTATGGGTGTTACATAATTTTAGTTACATAATCCTATGGTGTCTTAAAACTTATAATTGTGATACATAAAAGTTTAATATATGTGTATAATTCACAGTCCTATTGCAATCTATAACTTATACATAACAATGCTAAATCAAGAAGTAAAAGTGTTGAAGATAATCATGCAAAACAGTGATACATGAAAATTGTAGACAGGTACAAAATGCTTTGGTAGTTAATATGATATATCTGTGTTACCAAATAATGTTATAATGCAATAAAATACTGCAGCTGTGTACAATATAAACCGTATTCATTTCCTTTATTTATCACTATGTCATATAACACTTTATGAGCATTGCGCATATTAATGTAATACTTGAAGAGGTATGGCAGGGTTCCTTATGTAGGACTCTATGGAACCCCAGGATCGTTAGGATGATTTTGGTGCTTGAGAAACTCTATTCCTGGTATTGTAGCAGTAAGTGTCTGCTTGTCGACGTCTGTTAGTAGCACTTACCTGTCCGAAGAAGGATCTTTCCATGAAGGTTGCCACCACCGCTGAAACTTTGGCCACTGAGAAGACACTGTTTCTCATTTTTTGAAAGCCTTAATCCCTAAAGATTCATACTCAGTAGGTCAGGAAATGTCATTTTAAATTGGCACCATTTTTGAGAAAATCAGGACTTCTTCCAATAAACAATGACAGTTTGTCACAGTGAGCAAATCATGGATTGCGTGTTATTGAGTCTCTTTTTCACTCTTTCATTTCTTATCTAATACTAGTAGTAAAAGCTCAGTCCAACAGTAGCGGTCAAAAATATAAAATCTTCAAAAGAAGTGGACATTTTAATCGAACTCAAGACTATGTATAAACACAATATCTAACAATTATTTGTAATGTAAGGCCACATTTCAACAATGCATAGGCCTTGAACATCATCTTAGAGCTTCAACAAGTAACAGTGTATTAACCTGATACTTAAAAATGCTATGACCTAAGGCATAGCAATACTTAATACGGTGTCAACAATAATTAAATCAGCAACATATAGTATGGGTGTTACATAATTTTAGTTACATAATCCTATGGTATCTTAAAACCTATAATTGTGACACATAAAAGTGTAATATATGTGTATAATTAACAGTACTATTGCAATCTATAACTTTTACATAACAATGCTAAATCAAGAAGTAAAAGTGTTGAAGATAATAATGCAAAACAGTGATACATGAAAATTGTAGACAGGTACAAAATGCTTTGGTAGTTAATATGATATATCTGTGTTACCAAATATTGTTATAATGCAATAAAATACTGCAGCTGTGTACAATATAAACCGTATTCATTTCCTTTATTTATCACTATGTCATATAACACTTTATGAGCTTTGCGCATATTAATGTAATACTTGAAGAGGTATGGCAGGGTTCCTTATGTAGGACTCTATGGAACCCCAGGATCGTTAGGATGATTTTGGTGCTTGAGAAACTCTATTCCTGGTATTGTAGCAGGAAGTGTCTGCTTGTCGACGTCTGTTAGTAGCACTTACCTGTCCGAAGAAGGATCTTTCCATGAAGGTTGCCACCACCGCTGAAACTTTGGCCCCTGAGAAGACACTGTTTCTCATTTTTTGAAAGCTTTAATCCCTAAAGATTCATACTCAGTAGGTCAGGAAATGTCATTTTAAATTGGCACCATTTTTGAGAAAATCAGGACTTCTTCCAATAAACAATGACAGTTTGTCACAGTGAGCAAATCATGGATTGCGTGTTATTGAGTCTCTTTTTCACTCTTTCATTTCTTATCTAATACTAGTAGTAAAAGCTCAGTCCAACAGTAGCGGTCAAAAATATAAAATCTTCAAAAGAAGTGGACATTTTAATCGAACTCAAGACTATGTATAAACACAATATCTAACAATTATTTGTAATGTAAGGCCACATTTCAACAATGCATAGGCCTTGAACATCATCTTAGAGCTTCAACAAGTAACAGTGTATTAACCTAATACTTAAAAATGCTATGACCTAAGGCATAGCAATGCTTAATACGGTGTCAACAATAATTAAATCAGCAACATATAGTATGGGTGTTACATAATTTTAGTTACATAATCGTATGGTATCTTAAAACTTATAATTGTGACACATAAAAGTGTAATATATGTGTATAATTCACAGTCCTATTTCAATCTATAACTTTTACATAACAATGCTAAATCAAGAAGTAAAAGTGTTGAAGATAATCATGCATAAAAGTGATACATGAAAATTGTAGACAGGTACAAAATGCTTTGGTAGTTAATATGATGTAACTGTGTTACCAAATATTGTTAAAATGCAATAAAATACTGCAGCTGTGTACAATATAAACCGTATTCATTTCCTTTATTTATCACTATGTCATATAACACTTTATGAGCCTTGCGCATATTAATGTAATACTTGCAGAGGTGTAGCATGGTTCCTTATGTAGGACTCTATGGAACCCCAGGATCGTTAGGATGATTTTGGTGCATGAGAAATTCTATTCCTGGTATTGTAGCAGGAAGTGTCTGCTTGTCGACATCTGTTAGTAGCACTTACCTGTCCGAAGAAGGATATTTCCATGAAGGTTACCACAACCGCTGAAACTTTGGCCCCTGAGAAGACACTGTTTCTCATTTTTTGAAAGCCTTAATCCCTAAAGATTCATACTCAGTTGGTCAAGAAATGTCATTATAAATTGGCACCATTTTTGAGCCAATCAGGACTTCTTCCAATAAACAATGACAGTTTGTCACAGTGAGCAAATCTTTGATTGCGTGTTATTGAGTCTCTTTTTCACTCTTTCATTTTTTATCTAATACTAGTAGGAAAAGCTAAGTCCAACAGTGGCGGTCAAAAACATAAAATCTTTAAAAGGAGTGGACATTTTAATCGAACTCAAAACTATGCATAAACACAATATATAACAATTATATGTAATGTAAGGCCACATTTCAACAATGCATAGGCCTTGAACATCATTTTAGAGCTTCAGCAAGTAACAGTGTATTAACCTAATACTTAAAAATGCTATAACCTAAGGCATAGCAATGCTTTATACGGTGTCAACAATACTTAAATCAACAACATATAGTATGGGTGTTACATAATTTTAGTTACATAATCCTATGGTATCTTAAAACTTATAATTTTGACACATAAAAGTGTAATATATGTGTATAATTAACAGTCCTATTGCAATCTATAACTTATACATAACAATGCTAAATCAAGAAGTAATAGTGTTGAAGATAATCATGCAAAACAGTGATACATGAAAATTTTAGACAGGTACAAAATGCTTTGGTAGTTAATATGATGTAACTGTGTTACCAAATATTGTTATAATGCAATAAAATACTGCAGCTGTGTACAATATAAACCGTATTAATTTCCTTTATTTATCACTATGTCATATAACACTTTATGAGCATTGCGCATATTAATGTAATACTTGAAGAGGTGTGGCAGGGTTCCTTATGTAGGACTCTATGGAACCCCAGTATCGTTAGGATGATTTTGGTGCTTGAGAAACTCTATTCCTGGTATTGTAGCAGGAAGTGTCTGCTTGTCGACGTCTGTTAGTAGCACTTACCTGTCCGAAGAAGGATCTTTCCATGAAGGTTGCCACCACTGCTGAAACTTTGGCCCCTGAGAAGACACTGTTTCTCATTTTTTGAAAGCCTTAATCCCTAAAGATTCATACTCAGTTGGTCAGGAAATGTCATTTTAAATTGGCACCATTTTTGAGCCAATCAGGACTTCTTCCAATAAACAATGACAGTTTGTCACAGTGAGCAAATCATGGATTGCGTGTTATTGAGTCTTTTTTTCACTCTTTCATTTCTTATCTAATACTAGTAGTAAAAGCTCAGTCCAACAGTGGCGGTCAAAAATATAAAATCTTCAAAAGAAGTGGACATTTTAATCGAACTCAAGACTATGTATAAACACAATATCTAACAATTATTTGTAATGTAAGGCCACATTTCAACAATGCATAGGCCTTGAACATCATTTTAGAACTTCAACAAGTAACAGTGTATTAACCTAATACTTAAAAATGCTATAACCTAAGGCATAGCAATGCTTTTTACGGTGTCAACAATAATTAAATCAGCAACATATAGTATGGGTGTTACATAATTTTAGTTACATAATCCTATGGTATCTTAAAACCTATAATTGTGACACATAAAAGTGTAATATATGTGTATAATTAACAGTACTATTGCAATCTATAACTTTTACATAACAATGCTAAATCAAGAAGTGAAAGTGTTGAAGATAATCATGCAAAACAGTGATACATGAAAATTGTAGACAGGTACAAAATGCTTTGGTAGTTAATATGATATATCTGTGTTACCAAATATTGTTTTAATGCAATAAAATACTGCAACTGTGTACAATATAAACCGTATTCATTTCCTTTATTTATCACTATGTCATATAACACTTTATGAGCATTGCGCATATTAATGTAATACTTGAAGAGGTGTGGCAGGGTTCCTTATGTAGGACTCTATGGAACCCCAGGATCGTTAGGATGATTTTGGTGCTTGAGAAACTCTATTCCTGGTATTGTAGCAGGAAATGTCTGCTTGTCGACGTCTGTTAGTAGCACTTACCTGTCCGAAGAAGGATCTTTCCATGAAGGTTGCCACCACTGCTGAAACTTTGGCCCCTGAGAAGACACTGTTTCTCATTTTTTGAAAGCCTAAATCCCTAAAGATTCATACTCAGTTGGTCAGGAAATGTCATTTTAAATTGGCACCATTTTTGAGCCAATCAGGACTTCTTCCAATAAACAATGACAGTTTGTCACAGTGAGCAAATCATGGATTGCGTGTTATTGAGTCTTTTTTTCACTCTTTCATTTCTTATCTAATACTAGTAGTAAAAGCTCAGTCCAACAGTGGCGGTCAAAAATATAAAATCTTCAAAAGAAGTGGACATTTTAATCGAACTCAAGACTATGTATAAACACAATATCTAACAATTATTTGTAATGTAAGGCCACATTTCAACAATGCATAGGCCTTGAACATCATTTTAGAACTTCGACAAGTAACAGTGTATTAACCTAATACTTAAAAATGCTATAACCTAAGGCATAGCAATGCTTTATACGGTGTCAACAATAATTAAATCAGCAACATATAGTTTGGGTGTTACATAATTTTAGTTACATAATCCTATGGTAGCTTAAAACCTATAATTGTGACACATAAAAGTGTAATATATGTGTATAATTAACAGTACTATTGCAATCTATAACTTTTACATAACAATGCTAAATCAAGAAGTGAAAGTGTTGAAGATAATCATGCAAAACAGTGATACATGAAAATTGTAGACAGGTACAAAATGCTTTGGTAGTTAATATGATATATCTGTGTTACCAAATATTGTTTTAATGCAATAAAATACTGCAACTGTGTACAATATAAACCGTATTAATTTCCTTTATTTATCACTATGTCATATAACACTTTATGAGCATTGCGCATATTAATGTAATACTTGAAGAGGTATGGCAGGGTTCCTTATGTAGGACTCTATGGAACCCCAGGATCATTAGGATGATTTTGGTGCTTGAGAAACTCTATTCCTGGTATTGTAGCAGGAAGTGTCTGCTTGTCGACGTCTGTTAGTAGCACTTACCTGTCCGAAGAAGGATCTTTCCATGAAGGTTGCCACCACCGCTGAAACTTTGGCCCCTGAGAAGACACTGTTTCTCAATTTTTGAAAGCCTTAATCCCTAAAGATTCATACTCAGTAGGTCAGGAAATGTCATTTTAAATTGGCACCATTTTTGAGAAAATCAGTACTTCTTCCAATAAACAATGACAGTTTGTCACAGTGAGCAAATCATGGATTGCGTGTTATTGAGTCTCTTTTTTACTCTTTCATTTCTTATCTAATACTAGTAGTAAAAGCTCAGTCCAACAGTAGCGGTCAAAAATATAAAATCTTCAAAAGAAGTGGACATTTTAATCGAACTCAAGACTATGTATAAACACAATATCTAACAATTATTTGTAATGTAAGGCCACATTTCAACAATGCATAGGCCTTGAACATCATCTTAGAGCTTTAACAAGTAACAGTGTATTAACCTGATACTTAAAAATGCTATGACCTAAGGCATAGCAATGCTTAATACGGTGTCAACAATAATTAAATCAGCAACATATAGTATGGGTGTTACATAATTTTAGTTACATAATCCTATGGTATCTTAAAACTTATAATTGTGATACATAAAAGTGTAATATATGTGTATAATTCACAGTCCTATTTCAATCTATAACTTTTACATAACAATGCTAAATCAAGAAGTAAAAGTGTTGAAGATAATCATGCATAACAGTGATACATGAAAATTGTAGACAGGTACAAAATGCTTTGGTAGTTAATATGATGTAACTGTGTTACCAAATATTGTTAAAATGCAATAAAATACTGCAGCTGTGTACAATATAAACCGTATTCATTTCCTTTATTTATCACTATGTCATATAACACTTTATGAGCCTTGCGCATATTAATGTAATACTTGCAGAGGTGTAGCATGGTTCCTTATGTAGGACTCTATGGAACCCCAGGATCGTTAGGATGATTTTGGTGCATGAGAAATTCTATTCCTGGTATTGTAGCAGGAAGTGTCTGCTTGTCGACATCTGTTAGTAGCACTTACCTGTCCGAAGAAGGATCTTTCCATGAAGGTTACCACAACCGCTGAAACTTTGGCCCCTGAGAAGACACTGTTTCTCATTTTTTGAAAGCCTTAATCCCTAAAGATTCATACTCAGTTGGTCAGGAAATGTCATTATAAATTGGCACCATTTTTGAGCCAATCAGGACTTCTTCCAATAAACAATGACAGTTTGTCACAGTGAGCAAATCTTGGATTGCGTGTTATTGAGTCTCTTTTTCACTCTTTAATTTCTTATCTAATACTAGTAGGAAAAGCTAAGTCCAACAGTGGCGGTCAAAAACATAAAATCTTTAAAAGGAGTGGACATTTTAATCGAACTCAAAACTATGCATAAACACAATATATAACAATTATATGTAATGTAAGGACACATTTCAACAATGCATAGGCCTTGAACATAATTTTAGAGCTTCAGCAAGTAACAGTGTATTAACCTAATACTTAAAAATGCTATAACCTAAGGCATAGCAATGCTTTATACGGTGTCAACAATACTTAAATCAACAACATATAGTATGGGTGTTACATAATTTTAGTTACATAATCCTATGGTATCTTAAAACTTATAATTTTGACACATAAAAGTGTAATATATGTGTATAATTAACAGTCCTATTGCAATCTATAACTTATACATAACAATGCTAAATCAAGAAGTAATAGTGTTGAAGATAATCATGCAAAACAGTGATTCATGAAAATTGTAGACAGGTACAAAATGCTTTGGTAGTTAATATGATGTATCTGTGTTACCAAATATTGTTATAATGCAATAAAATACTGCAGCTGTGTACAATATAAACCGTATTAATTTCCTTTATTTATCACTATGTCATATAACACTTTATGAGCATTGCGCATATTAATGTAATACTTGAAGAGGTGTGGCAGGGTTCCTTATGTAGGACTCTATGGAACCCCAGGATCGTTAGGATGATTTTGGTGCTTGAGAAACTCTATTCCTGGTATTGAGGCAGGAAGTGTCTGCTTGTCGACGTCTGTTAGTAGCACTTACCTGTCCGAAGAAGGATCTTTCCATGAAGGTTGCCACCACTGCTGAAACTTTGGCCCCTGAGAAGACACTGTTTCTCATTTTTTGAAAGCCTTAATCCCTAAAGATTCATACTCAGTTGGTCAGGAAATGTCATTTTAAATTGGCACCATTTTTGAGCCAATCAGGACTTCTTCCAATAAACAATGACAGTTTGTCACAGTGAGCAAATCATGTATTGCGTGTTATTGAGTCTCTTTTTCACTCTTTCATTTCTTATCTAATACTAGTAGTAAAAGCTCAGTCCAACAGTGGCGGTCAAAAATATAAAATCTTCAAAAGAAGTGGACATTTTAATCGAACTCAAGACTATGTATAAACACAATATCTAACAATTATATGTAATGTAAGGCCACATTTCAACAATGCATAGGCCTTGAACATCACTTTAGAGCTTTAACAAGTAACAGTGTATTAACCTAATACTTAAAAATGCTATAACCTAAGGCATAGCAATGCTTTATACGGTGTCAACAATACTTAAATCAACAACATATAGTATGGGTGTTACATAATTTTAGTTACATAATCCTATGGTATCTTAAAACTTATAATTGTGACAAATAAAAGTGTAATATATGTGTATAATTCACAGTCCTATTTCAATCTCTAACTTTTACATAACAATGCTAAATCAAGAAGTAAAAGTGTTGAAGATAATCATGCATAACAGTGATACATGAAAATTGTAGACAGGTACAAAATGCTTTGGTAGTTAATATGATATATCTGTGTTACCAAATATTGTTAAAATGCAATAAAATACTGCAGCTGTGTACAATATAAACCATATTCCTTTCCTTTATTTATCACTATGTCATATAACACTTTATGAGCATTGCGCATATTAATGTAATACTTGCAGAGGTGTAGCATGGTTCCTTATGTAGGACTCTATGGAACCCCAGGATCGTTAGGATGATTTTGGTGCATGAGAAATTCTATTCCTGGTATTGTAGCAGGAAGTGTCTGCTTGTCGACATCTGTTAGTAGCACTTACCTGTGTGAAAAAGGATCTTTCCATGAAGGTTGCCACAACCGCTGAAACTTTGGCCCCTGAGAAGACACTGTTTCTCATTTTTTGAAAGCCTTAATCCCTAAAGATTCATACTCAGTTGGTCAGGAAATGTCATTTTAAATTGGCACCATTTTTGAGCCAATCAGGACTTCTTCCAATAAACAATGAGTTTGTCACAGTGAGCAAATCATGGATTGCGTGTTATTGAGTCTCTTTTTCACTCTTTCATTTCTTATCTAATACTAGTAGGAAAAGCTAAGTCCAACAGTGGCGGTCAAAAACATAAAAACTTTAAAAGGAGTGGACATTTTAATCGAACTCAAAACTATGCATAAACACAATATCTAACAATTATATGTAATGTAAGGCCACATTTCAACAATGCATAGGCCTTGAATATCATTTTAGAGCTTCAACAAGTAACAGTGTATTAACCTAACACTTAAAAATGCTATAACCTGAGGCATAGCAATGCTTTATACGGTGTCAACAATAATTAAATCAACAACATATAGTATGGGTGTTACATCATTTTAGTTACATAATCCTATGGTATCCTAAAACCTATAATTGTGACACATAAAAGTGTAATACATGTGTATAATTCACAGTCCTATTGCCATCTATAACTTTTACATAACAATGCTAAATCAAGAAGTAAAAGTGTTGAAGATAACCATGCATAACAGTGATACAAGAAAATTGTAGACAAGTACAAAATGATTTGGTAGTTAATATGATATAACTGTGTTACCAAATATTGTTAAAATGCCGAAAAAAACTGCAGCTGTGTAAAATATAAAACGTATTCATTTCCTTTATTTATCACTATGTCATATAACACTTTATGAGCATTGCGCATATTAATGTAATACTTGCAGAGGTGTACCAGGGTTCCTTATTTAGGACTCTATGGAACCCCAGGATCGTTAGAATGATTTTGGTGCTTGAGAAATTCTATTCCTGGTATTGTAGTAGGAAGTGTCTGCTTGTCGACGTCTGTTAGTAGCACTTACCTGTCCGAAGAAGGATCTTTCCGTAGAGGTTGCCACAACCGCTGAAACTTTGGCCCCTGAGAAGACACTGTTTCTCATTTTTTGAAAGCCTTAATCCCTAAAGATTCATACTCAGTTGGTCAGGAAATGTCATTTTAAATTGGCACCATTTTTGAGCCAATCAGGACTTCTTCCAATAAACAATGACAGTTTGTCACAGTGAGCAAATCATGTATTGCGTGTTATTGAGTCTCTTTTTCACTCTTTCATTTCTTATCTAATACTAGTAGTAAAAGCTCAGTCCAACAGTGGCGGTCAAAAATATAAAATCTTCAAAAGAAGTGGACATTTTAATCGAACTCAAGACTATGTATAAGCACAATATCTAACAATTATTTGTAATGTAAGGCCACATTTCAACAATGCATAGGCCTTGAACATCATTTTAGAGCTTCAACAAGTAACAGTGTATTAAACTAATACTTAAAAATGCTATAACCTAAGGCATAGCAATGATTTATACGGTGTCAACAATAATTAAATCAGCAACATATAGTATGGGTGTTACATAATTTTAGTTACATAATCCTATGGTATCTTAAAACTTATAATTGTGACACATAAAAGTGTAATATATGTGTATAATTCACAGTCCTATTTCAATCTATAACTTTTACATAACAATGCTAAATCAAGAAGTAAAAGTGTTGAAGATAATCATGCATAACAGTGATACATGAAAATTGTAGACAGGTACAAAATGCTTTGGTAGTTAATATGATGTAACTGTGTTACCAAATATTGTTAAAATGCAATAAAATACTACAGCTGTGTACAATATAAACCGTATTCATTTCTTTATTTATCACTATGTCATATAACACTTTATGAGCATTGTGCATATTAATGTAATACTTGCAGAGGTGTAGCATGGTTCCTTATGTAGGACTCTATGGAACCCCAGGATCGTTAGGATGATTTTGTTGCATGAGAAATTCTATTCCTGGTATTGTAGCAGGAAATGTCTGCTTGTCGACGTCTGTTGGTAGCACTTACCTGTCCGAAGAAGGATCATTCCATGAAGGTTGCCACAACCGCTGAAACGTTGGCCCCTGAGAAGACACTGTTTCTCGTTTTTTGAAAGCCTTAATCCCTAAAGATTCATACTCAGTTGGTCAGGAAATGTCATTTTAAATTGGCACCATTTTTGAGCCAATCAGGACTTCTTCCAATAAACAATGACAGTTTGTCACTGTGAGCAAATCATGTATTGCGTGTTAGTGAGTCTCTTTTCACTCTTTCATTTCTTATCTAATACTAGTAGGAAAAGCTAAGTCCAACAGTGGCGGTCAAAAACATAAAAACTTTAAAAGGAGTGGACATTTTAATCGAACTCAAAACTATGCATAAACACAATATCTAACAATTATATGTAATGTAAGGCCACATTTCAACAATGCATAGGCCTTGAACATCATTTTAGAGCTTCAACAAGTAACAGTGTATTAAACTAATACTTAAAAATGCTATAACCTAAGGCATAGCAATGATTTATACGGTGTCAACAATAATTAAATCAGCAACATATAGTATGGGTGTTACATAATTTTAGTTACATAATCCTATGGTATCTTAAAACTTATAATTGTGACACATAAAAGTGTAATATATGTGTATAATTCACAGTCCTATTTCAATCTATAACTTTTACATAACAATGCTAAATCAAGAAGTAAAAGTGTTGAAGATAATCATGCATAACAGTGATACATGAAAATTGTAGACAGGTACAAAATGCTTTGGTAGTTAATATGATGTAACTGTGTTACCAAATATTGTTAAAATGCAATAAAATACTACAGCTGTGTACAATATAAACCGTATTCATTTCTTTATTTATCACTATGTCATATAACACTTTATGAGCATTGTGCATATTAATGTAATACTTGCAGAGGTGTAGCATGGTTCCTTATGTAGGACTCTATGGAACCCCAGGATCGTTAGGATGATTTTGTTGCATGAGAAATTCTATTCCTGGTATTGTAGCAGGAAATGTCTGCTTGTCGACGTCTGTTGGTAGCACTTACCTGTCCGAAGAAGGATCATTCCATGAAGGTTGCCACCACCGCTGAAACTTTGGCCCCTGAGAAGACACTGTTTCTCATTTTTTGAAAGCCTTAATCCCTAAAGATTCATACTCAGTTGGTCAGGAAATGTCATTTTAAATTGGCACCATTTTTGAGCCAATCAGGACTTCTTCCAATAAACAATGACAGTTTGTCACAGTGAGCAAATCATGTATTGCGTGTTATTGAGTCTCTTTTTCACTCTTTCATTTCTTATCTAATACTAGTAGTAAAAGCTCAGTCCAACAGTGGCGGTCAAAAATATAAAATCTTCAAAAGAAGTGGACATTTTAATCGAACTCAAGACTATGTATAAACACAATATCTAACAATTATATGTAATGTAAGGCCACATTTCAACAATGCATAGGCCTTGAACATCATTTTAGAGCTTTACCAAGTAACAGTGTATTAACCTAATACTTAAAAATGCTATAACCTAAGGCATAGCAATGCTTTATACGGTGTCAACAATACTTAAATCAACAACATATAGTATGGGTGTTACATAATTTTAGTTACATAATCCTATGGTATCTTAAAACTTATAATTGTGACAAATAAAAGTGTAATATATGTGTATAATTCACAGTCCTATTTCAATCTCTAACTTTTACATAACAATGCTAAATCAAGAAGTAAAAGTGTTGAAGATAATCATGCATAACAGTGATACATGAAAATTGTAGACAGGTACAAAATGCTTTGGTAGTTAATATGATATATCTGTGTTACCAAATATTGTTAAAATGCAATAAAATACTGCAGCTGTGTACAATATAAACCATATTCCTTTCCTTTATTTATCACTATGTCATATAACACTTTATGAGCATTGCGCATATTAATGTAATACTTGCAGAGGTGTAGCATGGTTCCTTATGTAGGACTCTATGGAACCCCAGGATCGTTAGGATGATTTTGGTGCATGAGAAATTCTATTCCTGGTATTGTAGCAGGAAGTGTCTGCTTGTCGACATCTGTTAGTAGCACTTACCTGTGCGAAAAAGGATCTTTCCATGAAGGTTGCCACAACCGCTGAAACTTTGGCCCCTGAGAAGACACTGTTTCTCATTTTTTGAAAGCCTTAATGCCTAAAGATTCATACTCAGTTGGTCAGGAAATGTCATTTTAAATTGGCACCATTTTTGAGCCAATCAGGACTTCTTCCAATAAACAATGAGTTTGTCACAGTGAGCAAATCATGGATTGCGTGTTATTGAGTCTCTTTTTCACTCTTTCATTTCTTATCTAATACTAGTAGGAAAAGCTAAGTCCAACAGTGGCGGTCAAAAACATAAAAACTTTAAAAGGAGTGGACATTTTAATCGAACTCAAAACTATGCATAAAGACAATATCTAACAATTATATGTAATGTAAGGCCACATTTCAACAATGCATAGGCCTTGAACATCATTTTAGAGCTTCAGCAAGTAACAGTGTATTAACCTAACACCTAAAAATTCTATAACCTAAGGCATAGCAATGCTTTATACGGTGTCAACAATACTTAAATCAACAACAAATAGTATGGGTGTTACATAATTTTAGTTACATAATCCTATGGTATCTTAAAACTTATAATTGTGACACATAAAAGTGTAATATATGTGTATAATTCCCAGTCCTATTGCAATCTATAACTTTTACATAACAATGCTAAATCAAGAAGTAAAAGTGTTGAAGATAATCATGCATAACAGTGATACATGAAAATTGTAGACAGGTACAAAATGCTTTGGTAGTTAATATGATGTGCAGTAACTGTGTTACCAAATATTGTTATAATGCAATAAAATACTGCAGCTGTGTACAATATAAACCGTATTAATTTCCTTTATTTATCACTATGTCATATAACACTTCATGAGCATTGCGCATATTAATGTAATACTTGCAGAGGTGTACCAGGGCTCCTTATGTAGGACTCTATGGAACCCCAGGATCGTTAGAATGATTTTGGTGCTTGAGAAATTCTATTCCTGGTATTGTAGTAGGAAGTGTCTGCTTGTCGACGTCTGTTAGTAGCACTTACCTGTCCGAAGAAGGATCTTTCCATAAAGGTTGCCACCACCGCTGAAACTTTGGCCCCTGAGAAGACACTGTTTCTCATTTTTTGAAAGCCTTAATCCCTAAAGATTCATACTCAGTTGGTCAGGAAATGTCATTTTAAATTGGCACCATTTTTGAGCCAATCAGGACTTCTTCCAATAAACAATGACAGTTTGTCACAGTGAGCAAATCATGTATTGCGTGTTATTGAGTCTCTTTTTCACTCTTTCATTTCTTATCTAATACTAGTAGTAAAAGCTCAGTCCAACAGTGGCGGTCAAAAATATAAAATCTTCAAAAGAAGTGGACATTTTAATCGAACTCAAGACTATGTATAAGCACAATATCTAACAATTATTTGTAATGTAAGGCCACATTTCAACAATGCATAGGCCTTGAACATCATTTTAGAGCTTCAACAAGTAACAGTGTATTAACCTAATACTTAAAAATGCTATAACCTAAGGCATAGCAATGATTTATACGGTGTCAACAATAATTAAATCAGCAACATATAGTATGGGTGTTACATAATTTTAGTTACATAATCCTATGGTATCTTAAAACTTATAATTGTGACACATAAAAGTGTAATATATGTGTATAATTCACAGTCCTATTTCAATCTATAACTTTTACATAACAATGCTAAATCAAGAAGTAAAAGTGTTGAAGATAATCATGCATAACAGTGATACATGAAAATTGTAGACAGGTACAAAATGCTTTGGTAGTTAATATGATGTAACTGTGTTACCAAATATTGTTAAAATGCAATAAAATACTACAGCTGTGTACAATATAAACCGTATTCATTTCTTTATTTATCACTATGTCATATAACACTTTATGAGCATTGTGCATATTAATGTAATACTTGCAGAGGTGTAGCATGGTTCCTTATGTAGGACTCTATGGAACCCCAGGATCGTTAGGATGATTTTGTTGCATGAGAAATTCTATTCCTGGTATTGTAGCAGGAAATGTCTGCTTGTCGACGTCTGTTGGTAGCACTTACCTGTCCGAAGAAGGATCATTCCATGAAGGTTGCCACCACCGCTGAAACTTTGGCCCCTGAGAAGACACTGTTTCTCGTTTTTTGAAAGCCTTAATCCCTAAAGATTCATACTCAGTTGGTCAGGAAATGTCATTTCAAATTGGCACCATTTTTGAGCCAATCAGGACTTCTTCCAATAAACAATGACAGTTTGTCACAGTGAGCAAATCATGTATTGCGTGTTATTGAGTCTCTTTTCACTCTTTCATTTCTTATCTAATACTAGTAGTAAAAGCTCAGTCCAACAGTGGCGGTCAAAAATATAAAATCTTTAAAAGAAGTGGACATTTTAATCGAACTCAAGACTATGCATAAACACAATATCTAACAATTATATGTAATGTAAGGCCACATTTCAACAATGCATAGGCCTTGAATATCATTTTAGAGCTTCAACAAGTAACAGTGTATTAACCTAATACTTAAAAATGCTATAACCTGAGGCATAGCAATGCTTTATACGGTGTCAACAATAATTAAATCAACAACATATAGTATGGGTGTTACATCATTTTAGTTACATAATCCTATGGTATCCTAAAACCTATAATTGTGACACATAAAAGTGTAATACATGTGTATAATTCACAGTCCTATTGCCATCTATAACTTTTACATAACAATGCTAAATCAAGAAGTAAAAGTGTTGAAGATAACCATGCATAACAGTGATACAAGAAAATTGTAGACAAGTACAAAATGATTTGGTAGTTAATATGATATAACTGTGTTACCAAATATTGTTAAAATGCCGAAAAAAACTGCAGCTGTGTAAAATATAAAACGTATTCATTTCCTTTATTTATCACTATGTCATATAACACTTTATGAGCATTGCGCATATTAATGTAATACTTGCAGAGGTGTACCAGGGTTCCTTATTTAGGACTCTATGGAACCCCAGGATCGTTAGAATGATTTTGGTGCTTGAGAAATTCTATTCCTGGTATTGTAGTAGGAAGTGTCTGCTTGTCGACGTCTGTTAGTAGCACTTACCTGTCCGAAGAAGGATCTTTCCGTAGAGGTTGCCACAACCGCTGAAACTTTGGCCCCTGAGAAGACACTGTTTCTCATTTTTTGAAAGCCTTAATCCCTAAAGATTCATACTCAGTTGGTCAGGAAATGTCATTTTAAATTGGCACCATTTTTGAGCCAATCAGGACTTCTTCCAATAAACAATGACAGTTTGTCACAGTGAGCAAATCATGTATTGCGTGTTATTGAGTCTCTTTTTCACTCTTTCATTTCTTATCTAATACTAGTAGTAAAAGCTCAGTCCAACAGTGGCGGTCAAAAATATAAAATCTTCAAAAGAAGTGGACATTTTAATCGAACTCAAGACTATGTATAAGCACAATATCTAACAATTATTTGTAATGTAAGGCCACATTTCAACAATGCATAGGCCTTGAACATCATTTTAGAGCTTCAACAAGTAACAGTGTATTAAACTAATACTTAAAAATGCTATAACCTAAGGCATAGCAATGATTTATACGGTGTCAACAATAATTAAATCAGCAACATATAGTATGGGTGTTACATAATTTTAGTTACATAATCCTATGGTATCTTAAAACTTATAATTGTGACACATAAAAGTGTAATATATGTGTATAATTCACAGTCCTATTTCAATCTATAACTTTTACATAACAATGCTAAATCAAGAAGTAAAAGTGTTGAAGATAATCATGCATAACAGTGATACATGAAAATTGTAGACAGGTACAAAATGCTTTGGTAGTTAATATGATGTAACTGTGTTACCAAATATTGTTAAAATGCAATAAAATACTACAGCTGTGTACAATATAAACCGTATTCATTTCTTTATTTATCACTATGTCATATAACACTTTATGAGCATTGTGCATATTAATGTAATACTTGCAGAGGTGTAGCATGGTTCCTTATGTAGGACTCTATGGAACCCCAGGATCGTTAGGATGATTTTGTTGCATGAGAAATTCTATTCCTGGTATTGTAGCAGGAAATGTCTGCTTGTCGACGTCTGTTGGTAGCACTTACCTGTCCGAAGAAGGATCATTCCATGAAGGTTGCCACAACCGCTGAAACTTTGGCCCCTGAGAAGACACTGTTTCTCGTTTTTTGAAAGCCTTAATCCCTAAAGATTCATACTCAGTTGGTCAGGAAATGTCATTTTAAATTGGCACCATTTTTGAGCCAATCAGGACTTCTTCCAATAAACAATGACAGTTTGTCACAGTGAGCAAATCATGTATTGCGTGTTATTGAGTCTCTTTTCACTCTTTCATTTCTTATCTAATACTAGTAGTAAAAGCTCAGTCCAACAGTGGCGGTCAAAAATATAAAATCTTTAAAAGAAGTGGACATTTTAATCGAACTCAAGACTATGCATAAACACAATATCTAACAATTATATGTAATGTAAGGCCACATTTCAACAATGCATAGGCCTTGAATATCATTTTAGAGCTTCAACAAGTAACAGTGTATTAACCTAATACTTAAAAATGCTATAACCTGAGGCATAGCAATGCTTTATACGGTGTCAACAATACTTAAATCAACAACAAATAGTACGGGTGTTACATAATTTTAGGTACATAATCCTATGGTATCTTAAAACTTATAATTGTGACACATAAAAGTGTAATATATGTGTATAATTCCCAGTCCTATTGCAATCTATAACTTTTACATAACAATGCTAAATCAAGAAGTAAAAGTGTTGAAGATAATCATGCATAACAGTGATACATGAAAATTGTAGACAGGTACAAAATGCTTTGGTAGTTAATATGATGTGCAGTAACTGTGTTACCAAATATTGTTATAATGCAATAAAATACTGCAGCTGTGTACAATATAAACCGTATTCATTTCCTTTATTTATCACTATGTCATATAACACTTTATGAGCATTGCGCATATTAATGTAATACTTGCAGAGGTGTACCGGGGCTCCTTATGTAGGACTCTATGGAACCCCAGGATCGTTAGAATGATTTTGGTGCTTGAGAAATTCTATTCCTGGTATTGTAGTAGGAAGTGTCTGCTTGTCGACGTCTGTTAGTAGCACTTACCTGTCCGAAGAAGGATCTTTCCATAAAGGTTGCCACCACCGCTGAAACTTTGGCCCCTGAGAAGACACTGTTTCTCATTTTTTGAAAGCCTTAATCCCTAAAGATTCATACTCAGTTGGTCAGGAAATGTCATTTTAAATTGGCACCATTTTTGAGCCAATCAGGACTCCTTCCAATAAACAATGACAGTTTGTCACAGTGAGCAAATCATGTATTGCGTGTTATTGAGTCTCTTTTTCACTCTTTCATTTCTTATCTAATACTAGTAGTAAAAGCTCAGTCCAACAGTGGCGGTCAAAAATATAAAATCTTCAAAAGAAGTGGACATTTTAATCGAACTCAAGACTATGTATAAGCACAATATCTAACAATTATTTGTAATGTAAGGCCACATTTCAACAATGCATAGGCCTTGAACATCATTTTAGAGCTTCAACAAGTAACAGTGTATTAAACTAATACTTAAAAATGCTATAACCTAAGGCATAGCAATGATTTATACGGTGTCAACAATAATTAAATCAGCAACATATAGTATGGGTGTTACATAATTTTAGTTACATAATCCTATGGTATCTTAAAACTTATAATTGTGACACATAAAAGTGTAATATATGTGTATAATTCACAGTCCTATTTCAATCTATAACTTTTACATAACAATGCTAAATCAAGAAGTAAAAGTGTTGAAGATAATCATGCATAACAGTGATACATGAAAATTGTAGACAGGTACAAAATGCTTTGGTAGTTAATATGATGTAACTGTGTTACCAAATATTGTTAAAATGCAATAAAATACTACAGCTGTGTACAATATAAACCGTATTCATTTCTTTATTTATCACTATGTCATATAACACTTTATGAGCATTGTGCATATTAATGTAATACTTGCAGAGGTGTAGCATGGTTCCTTATGTAGGACTCTATGGAACCCCAGGATCGTTAGGATGATTTTGTTGCATGAGAAATTCTATTCCTGGTATTGTAGCAGGAAATGTCTGCTTGTCGACGTCTGTTGGTAGCACTTACCTGTCCGAAGAAGGATCATTCCATGAAGGTTGCCACCACCGCTGAAACTTTGGCCCCTGAGAAGACACTGTTTCTCATTTTTTGAAAGCCTTAATCCCTAAAGATTCATACTCAGTTGGTCAGGAAATGTCATTTTAAATTGGCACCATTTTTGAGCCAATCAGGACTTCTTCCAATAAACAATGACAGTTTGTCACAGTGAGCAAATCATGTATTGCGTGTTATTGAGTCTCTTTTTCACTCTTTCATTTCTTATCTAATACTAGTAGTAAAAGCTCAGTCCAACAGTGGCGGTCAAAAATATAAAATCTTCAAAAGAAGTGGACATTTTAATCGGACTCAAGACTATGTATAAACACAATATCTAACAATTATATGTAATGTAAGGCCACATTTCAACAATGCATAGGCCTTGAACATCATTTTAGAGCTTTAACAAGTAACAGTGTATTAACCTAATACTTAAAAATGCTATAACCTAAGGCATAGCAATGCTTTATACGGTGTCAACAATACTTAAATCAACAACATATAGTATGGGTGTTACATAATTTTAGTTACATAATCCTATGGTATCTTAAAACTTATAATTGTGACAAATAAAAGTGTAATATATGTGTATAATTCACAGTCATATTTCAATCTCTAACTTTTACATAACAATGCTAAATCAAGAAGTAAAAGTGTTGAAGATAATCATGCATAACAGTGATACATGAAAATTGTAGACAGGTACAAAATGCTTTGGTAGTTAATATGATATATCTGTGTTACCAAATATTGTTAAAATGCAATAAAATACTGCAGCTGTGTACAATATAAACCATATTCCTTTCCTTTATTTATCACTATGTCATATAACACTTTATGAGCATTGCGCATATTAATGTAATACTTGCAGAGGTGTAGCATGGTTCCTTATGTAGGACTCTATGGAACCCCAGGATCGTTAGGATGATTTTGGTGCATGAGAAATTCTATTCCTGGTATTGTAGCAGGAAGTGTCTGCTTGTCGACATCTGTTAGTAGCACTTACCTGTGCGAAAAAGGATCTTTCCATGAAGGTTGCCACAACCGCTGAAACTTTGGCCCCTGAGAAGACACTGTTTCTCATTTTTTGAAAGCCTTAATGCCTAAAGATTCATACTCAGTTGGTCAGGAAATGTCATTTTAAATTGGCACCATTTTTGAGCCAATCAGGACTTCTTCCAATAAACAATGACAGTTTGTCACAGTGAGCAAATCATGTATTGCGTGTTATTGAGTCTCTTTTCACTCTTTCATTTCTTATCTAATACTAGTAGTAAAAGCTCAGTCCAACAGTGGCGGTCAAAAATATAAAATCTTTAAAAGAAGTGGACATTTTAATCGAACTCAAGACTACGCATAAACACAATATCTAACAATTATATGTAATGTAAGGCCACATTTCAACAATGCATAGGCCTTGAATATCATTTTAGAGCTTCAACAAGTAACAGTGTATTAACCTAATACTTAAAAATGCTATAACCTGAGGCATAGCAATGCTTTATACGGTGTCAACAATACTTAAATCAACAACAAATAGTACGGGTGTTACATAATTTTAGTTACATAATCCTATGGTATCTTAAAACTTATAATTGTGACACATAAAAGTGTAATATATGTGTATAATTCCCAGTCCTATTGCAATCTATAACTTTTACATAACAATGCTAAATCAAGAAGTAAAAGTGTTGAAGATAATCATGCATAACAGTGATACATGAAAATTGTAGACAGGTACAAAATGCTTTGGTAGTTAATATGATGTAACTGTGTTACCAAATATTGTTAAAATGCAATAAAATACTACAGCTGTGTACAATATAAACCGTATTCATTTCTTTATTTATCACTATGTCATATAACACTTTATGAGCATTGTGCATATTAATGTAATACTTGCAGAGGTGTAGCATGGTTCCTTATGTAGGACTCTATGGAACCCCAGGATCGTTAGGATGATTTTGTTGCATGAGAAATTCTATTCCTGGTATTGTAGCAGGAAATGTCTGCTTGTCGACGTCTGTTGGTAGCACTTACCTGTCCGAAGAAGGATCATTCCATGAAGGTTGCCACCACCGCTGAAACTTTGGCCCCTGAGAAGACACTGTTTCTCATTTTTTGAAAGCCTTAATCCCTAAAGATTCATACTCAGTTGGTCAGGAAATGTCATTTTAAATTGGCACCATTTTTGAGCCAATCAGGACTTCTTCCAATAAACAATGACAGTTTGTCACAGTGAGCAAATCATGTATTGCGTGTTATTGAGTCTCTTTTTCACTCTTTCATTTCTTATCTAATACTAGTAGTAAAAGCTCAGTCCAACAGTGGCGGTCAAAAATATAAAATCTTCAAAAGAAGTGGACATTTTAATCGAACTCAAGACTATGTATAAACACAATATCTAACAATTATATGTACTGTAAGGCCACATTTCAACAATGCATAGGCCTTGAACATCATTTTAGAGCTTTAACAAGTAACAGTGTATTAACCTAATACTTAAAAATGCTATAACCTAAGGCATAGCAATGCTTTATACGGTGTCAACAATACTTAAATCAACAACATATAGTATGGGTGTTACATAATTTTAGTTACATAATCCTATGGTATCTTAAAACTTATAATTGTGACAAATAAAAGTGTAATATATGTGTATAATTCACAGTCCTATTTCAATCTCTAACTTTTACATAACAATGCTAAATCAAGAAGTAAAAGTGTTGAAGATAATCATGCATAACAGTGATACATGAAAATTGTAGACAGGTACAAAATGCTTTGGTAGTTAATATGATATATCTGTGTTACCAAATATTGTTAAAATGCAATAAAATACTGCAGCTGTGTACAATATAAACCATATTCCTTTCCTTTATTTATCACTATGTCATATAACACTTTATGAGCATTGCCCATATTAATGTAATACTTGCAGAGGTGTAGCATGGTTCCTTATGTAGGACTCTATGGAACCCCAGGATCGTTAGGATGATTTTGGTGCATGAGAAATTCTATTCCTGGTATTGTAGCAGGAAGTGTCTGCTTGTCGACATCTGTTAGTAGCACTTACCTGTGCGAAAAAGGATCTTTCCATGAAGGTTGCCACAACCGCTGAAACTTTGGCCCCTGAGAAGACACTGTTTCTCATTTTTTGAAAGCCTTAATGCCTAAAGATTCATACTCAGTTGGTCAGGAAATGTCATTTTAAATTGGCACCATTTTTGAGCCAATCAGGACTTCTTCCAATAAACAATGAGTTTGTCACAGTGAGCAAATCATGGATTGCGTGTTATTGAGTCTCTTTTTCACTCTTTCATTTCTTATCTAATACTAGTAGTAAAAGCTCAGTCCAACAGTGGCGGTCAAAAATATAAAATCTTCAAAAGAAGTGGACATTTTAATCGAACTCAAGACTATGTATAAGCACAATATCTAACAATTATTTGTAATGTAAGGCCACATTTCAACAATGCATAGGCCTTGAACATCATTTTAGAGCTTCAACAAGTAACAGTGTATTAAACTAATACTTAAAAATGCTATAACCTAAGGCATAGCAATGATTTATACGGTGTCAACAATAATTAAATCAGCAACATATAGTATGGGTGTTACATAATTTTAGTTACATAATCCTATGGTATCTTAAAACTTATAATTGTGACACATAAAAGTGTAATATATGTGTATAATTCACAGTCCTATTTCAATCTATAACTTTTACATAACAATGCTAAATCAAGAAGTAAAAGTGTTGAAGATAATCATGCATAACAGTGATACATGAAAATTGTAGACAGGTACAAAATGCTTTGGTAGTTAATATGATGTAACTGTGTTACCAAATATTGTTAAAATGCAATAAAATACTACAGCTGTGTACAATATAAACCGTATTCATTTCTTTATTTATCACTATGTCATATAACACTTTATGAGCATTGTGCATATTAATGTAATACTTGCAGAGGTGTAGCATGGTTCCTTATGTAGGACTCTATGGAACCCCAGGATCGTTAGGATGATTTTGTTGCATGAGAAATTCTATTCCTGGTATTGTAGCAGGAAATGTCTGCTTGTCGACGTCTGTTGGTAGCACTTACCTGTCCGAAGAAGGATCATTCCATGAAGGTTGCCACCACCGCTGAAACTTTGGCCCCTGAGAAGACACTGTTTCTCGTTTTTTGAAAGCCTTAATCCCTAAAGATTCATACTCAGTTGGTCAGGAAATGTCATTTCAAATTGGCACCATTTTTGAGCCAATCAGGACTTCTTCCAATAAACAATGACAGTTTGTCACAGTGAGCAAATCATGTATTGCGTGTTATTGAGTCTCTTTTCACTCTTTCATTTCTTATCTAATACTAGTAGTAAAAGCTCAGTCCAACAGTGGCGGTCAAAAATATAAAATCTTTAAAAGAAGTGGACATTTTAATCGAACTCAAGACTATGCATAAACACAATATCTAACAATTATATGTAATGTAAGGCCACATTTCAACAATGCATAGGCCTTGAATATCATTTTAGAGCTTCAACAAGTAACAGTGTATTAACCTAATACTTAAAAATGCTATAACCTGAGGCATAGCAATGCTTTATACGGTGTCAACAATAATTAAATCAACAACATATAGTATGGGTGTTACATCATTTTAGTTACATAATCCTATGGTATCCTAAAACCTATAATTGTGACACATAAAAGTGTAATACATGTGTATAATTCACAGTCCTATTGCCATCTATAACTTTTACATAACAATGCTAAATCAAGAAGTAAAAGTGTTGAAGATAACCATGCATAACAGTGATACAAGAAAATTGTAGACAAGTACAAAATGATTTGGTAGTTAATATGATATAACTGTGTTACCAAATATTGTTAAAATGCCGAAAAAAACTGCAGCTGTGTAAAATATAGAACGTATTCATTTCCTTTATTTATCACTATGTCATATAACACTTTATGAGCATTGCGCATATTAATGTAATACTTGCAGAGGTGTACCAGGGTTCCTTATTTAGGACTCTATGGAACCCCAGGATCGTTAGAATGATTTTGGTGCTTGAGAAATTCTATTCCTGGTATTGTAGTAGGAAGTGTCTGCTTGTCGACGTCTGTTAGTAGCACTTACCTGTCCGAAGAAGGATCTTTCCGTAAAGGTTGCCACAACCGCTGAAACTTTGGCCCCTGAGAAGACACTGTTTCTCATTTTTTGAAAGCCTTAATCCCTAAAGATTCATACTCAGTTGGTCAGGAAATGTCATTTTAAATTGGCACCATTTTTGAGCCAATCAGGACTTCTTCCAATAAACAATGACAGTTTGTCACAGTGAGCAAATCATGTATTGCGTGTTATTGAGTCTCTTTTTCACTCTTTCATTTCTTATCTAATACTAGTAGTAAAAGCTCAGTCCAACAGTGGCGGTCAAAAATATAAAATCTTCAAAAGAAGTGGACATTTTAATCGAACTCAAGACTATGTATAAGCACAATATCTAACAATTATTTGTAATGTAAGGCCACATTTCAACAATGCATAGGCCTTGAACATCATTTTAGAGCTTCAACAAGTAACAGTGTATTAAACTAATACTTAAAAATGCTATAACCTAAGGCATAGCAATGATTTATACGGTGTCAACAATAATTAAATCAGCAACATATAGTATGGGTGTTACATAATTTTAGTTACATAATCCTATGGTATCTTAAAACTTATAATTGTGACACATAAAAGTGTAATATATGTGTATAATTCACAGTCCTATTTCAATCTATAACTTTTACATAACAATGCTAAATCAAGAAGTAAAAGTGTTGAAGATAATCATGCATAACAGTGATACATGAAAATTGTAGACAGGTACAAAATGCTTTGGTAGTTAATATGATGTAACTGTGTTACCAAATATTGTTAAAATGCAATAAAATACTACAGCTGTGTACAATATAAACCGTATTCATTTCTTTATTTATCACTATGTCATATAACACTTTATGAGCATTGTGCATATTAATGTAATACTTGCAGAGGTGTAGCATGGTTCCTTATGTAGGACTCTATGGAACCCCAGGATCGTTAGGATGATTTTGTTGCATGAGAAATTCTATTCCTGGTATTGTAGCAGGAAATGTCTGCTTGTCGACGTCTGTTGGTAGCACTTACCTGTCCGAAGAAGGATCATTCCATGAAGGTTGCCACAACCGCTGAAACTTTGGCCCCTGAGAAGACACTGTTTCTCGTTTTTTGAAAGCCTTAATCCCTAAAGATTCATACTCAGTTGGTCAGGAAATGTCATTTCAAATTGGCACCATTTTTGAGCCAATCAGGACTTCTTCCAATAAACAATGACAGTTTGTCACAGTGAGCAAATCATGTATTGCGTGTTATTGAGTCTCTTTTCACTCTTTCATTTCTTATCTAATACTAGTAGTAAAAGCTCAGTCCAACAGTGGCGGTCAAAAATATAAAATCTTTAAAAGAAGTGGACATTTTAATCGAACTCAAGACTATGCATAAACACAATATCTAACAATTATATGTAATGTAAGGCCACATTTCAACAATGCATAGGCCTTGAATATCATTTTAGAGCTTCAACAAGTAACAGTGTATTAACCTAATACTTAAAAATGCTATAACCTGAGGCATAGCAATGCTTTATACTGTGTCAACAATAATTAAATCAACAACATACAGTATGGGTGTTACATCATTTTAGTTACATAATCCTATGGTATCCTAAAACCTATAATTGTGACACATAAAAGTGTAATATATGTGTATAATTCACAGTCCTATTGCCATCTATAACTTTTACATAACAATGCTAAATCAAGAAGTAAAAGTGTTGAAGATAACCATGCATAACAGTGATACAAGAAAATTGTAGACAAGTACAAAATGATTTGGTAGTTAATATGATATAACTGTGTTACCAAATATTGTTAAAATGCCGAAAAAAACTGCAGCTGTGTAAAATATAAAACGTATTCATTTCCTTTATTTATCACTATGTCATATAACACTTTATGAGCATTGCGCATATTAATGTAATACTTGCAGAGGTGTACCAGGATTCCTTATTTAGGACTCTATGGAACCCCAGGATCGTTAGAATGATTTTGGTGCTTGAGAAATTCTATTCCTGGTATTGTAGTAGGAAGTGTCTGCTTGTCGACGTCTGTTAGTAGCACTTACCTGTCCGAAGAAGGATCTTTCCATAAAGGTTGCCACCACCGCTGAAACTTTGGCCCCTGAGAAGACACTGTTTCTCATTTTTTGAAAGCCTTAATCCCTAAAGATTCATACTCAGTTGGTCAGGAAATGTCATTTTAAATTGGCACCATTTTTGAGCCAATCAGGACTTCTTCCAATAAACAATGACAGTTTGTCACAGTGAGCAAATCATGTATTGCGTGTTATTGAGTCTCTTTTTCACTCTTTCATTTCTTATCTAATACTAGTAGTAAAAGCTCAGTCCAACAGTGGCGGTCAAAAATATAAAATCTTCAAAAGAAGTGGACATTTTAATCGAACTCAAGACTATGTATAAGCACAATATCTAACAATTATTTGTAATGTAAGGCCACATTTCAACAATGCATAGGCCTTGAACATCATTTTAGAGCTTCAACAAGTAACAGTGTATTAAACTAATACTTAAAAATGCTATAACCTAAGGCATAGCAATGATTTATACGGTGTCAACAATAATTAAATCAGCAACATATAGTATGGGTGTTACATAATTTTAGTTACATAATCCTATGGTATCTTAAAACTTATAATTGTGACACATAAAAGTGTAATATATGTGTATAATTCACAGTCCTATTTCAATCTATAACTTTTACATAACAATGCTAAATCAAGAAGTAAAAGTGTTGAAGATAATCATGCATAACAGTGATACATGAAAATTGTAGACAGGTACAAAATGCTTTGGTAGTTAATATGATGTAACTGTGTTACCAAATATTGTTAAAATGCAATAAAATACTACAGCTGTGTACAATATAAACCGTATTCATTTCTTTATTTATCACTATGTCATATGACACTTTATGAGCATTGTGCATATTAATGTAATACTTGCAGAGGTGTAGCATGGTTCCTTATGTAGGACTCTATGGAACCCCAGGATCGTTAGGATGATTTTGTTGCATGAGAAATTCTATTCCTGGTATTGTAGCAGGAAATGTCTGCTTGTCGACGTCTGTTGGTAGCACTTACCTGTCCGAAGAAGGATCATTCCATGAAGGTTGCCACCACCGCTGAAACTTTGGCCCCTGAGAAGACACTGTTTCTCGTTTTTTGAAAGCCTTAATCCCTAAAGATTCATACTCAGTTGGTCAGGAAATGTCATTTTAAATTGGCACCATTTTTGAGCCAATCAGGACTTCTTCCAATAAACAATGACAGTTTGTCACAGTGAGCAAATCATGTATTGCGTGTTATTGAGTCTCTTTTCACTCTTTCATTTCTTATCTAATACTAGTAGTAAAAGCTCAGTCCAACAGTGGCGGTCAAAAATATAAAATCTTTAAAAGAAGTGGACATTTTAATCGAACTCAAGACTATGCATTAACACAATATCTAACAATTATATGTAATGTAAGGCCACATTTCAACAATGCATAGGCCTTGAATATCATTTTAGAGCTTCAACAAGTAACAGTGTATTAACCTAATACTTAAAAATGCTATAACCTAAGGCATAGCAATGCTTTATACGGTGTCAACAATAATTAAATCAACAACATATAGTATGGGTGTTACATCATTTTAGTTACATAATCCTATGGTATCCTAAAACCTATAATTGTGACACATAAAAGTGTAATATATGTGTATAATTCACAGTCCTATTGCCATCTATAACTTTTACAGAACAATGCTAAATCAAGAAGTAAAAGTGTTGAAGATAATCATGCATAACAGTGATACATGAAAATTGTAGACAGGTACAAAATGCTTTGGTAGTTAATATTATATAACTGTGTTACCAAATATTGTTAAAATGCCGAAAAAAACTGCAGCTGTGTAAAATATAAAACGTATTAATTTCCTTTATTTATCACTATGTCATATAACACTTTATGAGCATTGCGCATATTAATGTAATACTTGAAGAGGTGTGGAAGGTTTCCTTATGTAGGACTCTATGGAACCCCAGGATCGTTAAGATGATTTTGGTGCTTGAGAAATTCTATTCCTGGTATTGTAGCAGGAAGTGTCTGCTTGTCGACGTCTGTTAGTAGCACTTACCTGTCCGAAGAAGGATCTTTCCATGAAGGTTGCCACCACCGCTGAAACTTTGGCCCCTGAGAAGACACTGTTTCTCATTTTTTGAAAGCCTTAATCCCTAAAGATTCATACTCAGTTGGTCAGGAAATGTCATTATAAATTTGCACCATTTTTGAGCCAATCAGGACTTCTTCCAATAAACAATGAGTTTGTCACAGTGAGCAAATCATGGATTGCGTGTTATTGAGTCTCTTTTTCACTCTTTAATTTCTTATCTAATACTAGTAGGGAAAGCTAAGTCCAACAGTGGCGGTAAAAAACATAAAAACTTTAAAAGGAGTGGACATTTTAATCGAACTCAAAACTATGCATAAACACAATATCTAACAATTATATGTAATGTAAGGCCACATTTCAACAATGCATAGGCCTTGAACATCATTTTAGAGCTTCAGCAAGTAACAGTGTATTAACCTAATACTTAAAAATGCTATAACCTAAGGCATAGCAATGCTTTATATGGTGTCAACAATACTTAAATCAACAACAAATAGTATGGGTGTTACATAATTTTAGTTACATAATCCTATGGTATCTTAAAACTTATAATTGTGACACATAAAAGTGTAATATATGTGTATAATTCACAGTCCTATTTCAATCTATAACTTTTACATAACAATGCTAAATCAAGAAGTAAAAGTGTTGAAGATAATCATGCATAACAGTGATACATGAAAATTGTAGACAGGTACAAAATGCTTTGGTAGTTAATATGATGTGCAGTAACTGTGTTACCAAATATTGTTATAATGCAATAAAATACTGCAGCTGTGTACAATATAAACCGTATTCATTTCCTTTATTTATCACTATGTCATATAACACTTTATGAGCATTGCGCATATTAATGTAATACTTGCAGAGGTGTAGCAGGGTACCTTATGTAGGACTCTATGGAACGCCAGGATCGTTAGGATGATTTTGGTGCATGAGAAATTCTATTCCTGGTATTGTAGCAGGAAGTGTCTGCTTGTCGACGTCTGTTAGTAGCACTTACCTGTCCGAAGATGGATCATTCCATGAATGTTGCCACCACCGCTGAAACTTTGGCCCCTGAGAAGACACTGTTTCTCATTTTTTGAAAGCCTTAATCCCTAAAGATTCATACTCAGTTGGTCAGGAAATGTCATTTTAAATTGGCACCATTTTTGAGAAAATCAGGACTTCTTCCAATAAACAATGACAGTTTGTCATAGTGAGCAAATCATGGATTGCGTGTTATTGAGTCACTTTTTCACTCTTTCATTTCTTATCTAATACTAGTAGGAAAAACTCAGTCCAACAGTGGCGGTCAAAAACATAAAATCTTTAAAAGGAGTGGACATTATAATCAAACCCAAAACTATGCATAAACACAATATTGTCATGCTCGGCGTAAGTTGGGGTTCTGACAACCGAGTTTTGGCTGAAGGGACAGCTACCTGTGAGGAGAGTAAACAAGGTGGTTGAATGTAATTCCTCCTCATGGGGTGGAAGCCAAACTAAGTGTTAACGTTGGCCAGAGGGTGTAAAGAAAAGGAGGCCTTCGTAGGAAGATAACTGTAGTTTTAATGAATAATTAGGCTGTACACGAATATTGGAGAAATTGAAGAAACTGGAAGAATTAGAGCGTATGGTTAAATGACTTGTAGAGTGAAGCTGAAGAACTCCGGTAAAGAAGAACTGATGACTGTGTTTTATGATTAAAAGATGAGGCTGAAGTACTTGGACTTTGAAGAAATGAAGACGTGGTTTGTGATTGAAAGACGAGGCTGAAGAACTTGGACTTTGAAGAAATGAAGACTGTGGTTTGTGATTGAAAGACGAGGCTGAAGAACTTGGACTTTGAAGAAATGAAGATGTCTGCCGGAACCGCCGTTAGCACCTGGAGCTCCTCTACGACCTGGGACCCCGTAAGCGCTTCCACGAGTGGCAACAGACTTAGACAGCAGGACTGCAACAGCGTTTAGGTAACCGATGGATGAGAGCAACCAGGACCAGGGACCAGAAGTAACCTGGGAGCACATAGCTGGAGAACCTTTCACAAGGAGGTAACTAGAAGCACTGGCACTCTCCCTCTGAGCCAGCTCCCTTTCGTAAGGGGAGAACACGCAGGAATGGCTGGACATAGATTGGGAACTTAATTGGTAATACTCAGGCCTCCAACATGGCTGACCACAGGACAGGAGACATACTTAGCTGTAAGCACACAGCTTTACCCAGCTTCTGTCTCTGACACACAATACAGTGTCACCACCAGAGGATCTTACCTCCGCGATCCCCACCGCAGCGCCCGACTCTCCAGACCCCCGGCCATTGGCAGCCGCACATCCGTCCAGGAGGACCCGGCGCAAGCAGCTCCCTGCCGCTGCAGCCGCACCAACCAGAGGGACGGTCACCCGTGGGAGCACCAGCCGGAGGTAAGGCTCCGGAGCCTGACAAATATCTAACCATTATATGCAATGTAAGGCAACATTTCAACAATGCATAGGCCTGGTACATCATTTTAGAGCTTCAGCAAATAACAGTGTATTAACCTATTACTTAAAAATGCTCTAACCTAAGGCATAGCAATGCTTTATACGGTGTCAACAATACTTAAATCAACATATAGTATGGGTGTTACATAATTTTAGTTACATAATCCTATGGTATCTTAAAATTTATAATTGTGACACATAAAAGTGTAATATATGTGTATAATTCACAGTCCTATTACAATCTATAACTTATACATAACAATGCTAAATTAAGAAGTAAAAGTGTTGAAGATAATCATGCATAACAGTGATACATGAAAATTGTAGACAGGTACAAAATGCTTTGGTAGTTAATATGATGTAACTGTGTTACCAAATATTGTTATAATGCAATAAATACTGCAGCTGTGTACAATATAAACCATATTCATTTCCTTTATTTATCACTATGTCATATAACAGTTTATAAGCATTGCGCATATTAATGTAATACTTGAAAAGGTGTGGCAGGGTTCCTTATGTAGGACTCTATGGAACCCCAGGATCGTTAAGATGATTTTGGTGCTTGAGAAATTCTATTCCTGGTATTGTAGCAGGAAGTGTCTGCTTGTCGACGTCTGTTAGTAGCACTTACCTGTACAAAGAAGGATTATTCCATGAAGGTTGCCACCACCGCAGAAACTTTGGCCCCTGAGAAGACACTGTTTCTCAATTTTTGAAAGCCTTAATCCCTAAAGATTCATACTCAGTTGGTCAGGAAATGTCTTTTTAAATTGGCACCATTTTTTAGTCAATCAGGACTTCTTCCAATAAACAATGACAGTTTGTCACAGTGAGCAATCATGGATTGCGTGTTATTGAGTCTCTTTTTCACTCTTTCATTTCTTATCTAATACTAGTAGGAAAAGCACAGACCAACAGTGACGGTCATAAACATAAAATCTTTAAAAGGAGTGGACATTATAATCAAACCCAAAACTATGCATAAACACAATATTGTCATGCTCCGCGTAAGTTGGGGTTCCGACAACCGAGTTTTGGCTGAAGGGAGAGCTACCTGTGAAGAGAGAAAACGATGTGATTGAATGTAATTCCTCCTCATGGGGTGGAAGCCAAACTAAGTGTTAACGTTGGCCAGAGGGCGTAAAGAAAAGGAGGACTTCGTAGGAAGATAACTGTAGTTTTAATGAATAATCAGGCTGCACACGAATATTGGAGAAATTGAAGAAACTGGAAGAATTAGAGCGTATGGTTAAATGATTTGAAGAGAAAAGCTGAAGAACTCCGGTAAAGAAGAACTGATGACTGTGTTTTATGATTAAAAGACGAGGCTGAAGAACTTGGACTTTGAAGAAATGAAGACTGTGGTTTGTGATTGAAAGACGAGGCTGAAGAATTTGGACTTTGAAGAAATGAAGACTGTGGTTTGTGATTGAAAGACGAGGCTGAAGAACTTGGACTTTGAAGAAAAGAAGACTGTGGTTTGTGATTGACAGACAAGGCTGAAGAACTTGGACTTTGAAGAAATGAAGATGTCTGCCGGAACCGCCGTTAGCACCTGGAGCTCCTCTATGACCTGGGACCCCGTGAGCCCTTCCACGAGTGGCAACGGACTTAGACAGCAGGACTGCAGCAGCATTTAGGTAACCGATGGATGAGAGCAACCAGGACCAGGGAACCAGAAGTAACCTGGGAGCACATAGCTGGAGAACCTTTCACAAGGAGGTAACTAGAAGCACTGGCACTCTCCCTCTGAGCCAGCCCCCTTTTGTAAGGGAAGAACACGCAGGATTGGCTGGACATAGATTGGGAACTTCATTGCTAATACTCTGGTCTCCAACATGGCTGACCACAGGACAGGAGACATACTTAGCTGTTAGCACACAGCTTTACCCAGCTTCTGTCTCTGAGACACTATACAGTGTCACTACCAGGGGACCTTACCGCAGCGATCCCCACCGCAGCGCCCGGCTCTCCAGACTCCCGGACCTTGGCAGCCGCACATCCGTCCAGGAGGCCCCGGCGCAAGCAGCTCCCTGCCGCCGCAGCCGCACCAACCAGAGGGACGGTCACCCGTGGGAGCACCAGCCGGAGGTAAGGCTCCGGAGCCTGACAAATATCTAACCATTATATGCAATGTAAGGCAACATTTCAACAATGCATAGGCCTGGTACATCATTTTAGAGCTTCAGCAAATAACAGTGTATTAACCTATTACTTAAAAATGCTATAACCTAAGGCATAGCAATGCTTTATACGGTGTCAACAATAATTAAATCAACAACATATAGTATGGGTGTTACATAATTTTAGTTACATAATCCTATGGTATCTTAAAACTTATAATTGTGACACATAAAAGTGTAAAATATGTGTATAATTCAAAGTCCTATTGCAATCTATAACTTATACATAACAATGCTAAATTAAGAAGTAAAAGTGTTGAAGATAATCATACATAACAGTGATACATGAAAATTGTAGACAGGTACAAAATGCTTTGGTAGTTAATATGATGTAACTGTGTTACCAAATATTGTTATAATGCAATAAAATACTACAGCTGTGTACAATATAAACCGTATTCATTTCCTTTATTAATCACTATGTCATATAACACTTTATGAGCATTGCGCATATTAATGTAATACTTGCAGAGGTGTAGCAGGGTTCCTTATGTAGGACTCTATGGAACCCCAGGATCGTTAGAATAATTTTGGTGCATGAGAAATTCTATTCCTGGTATTGTAGCAGGAAGTGTCTGCTTGTCGACGTCTGTTAGTAGCACTTACCCGTCCGAAGAAAGATCTTTCCATGAAGGTTGCCACCACCACTGAAATTTTGGCCCCTGAGAAGACACTGTTTCTCATTTTTTGAAAGCCTTAATCCCTAAAGGTTCATACTCAGTTGGTCAGGAAATGTCAATTTAAATTGGCACCATTTTTTAGTCAATCAGGACTTCTTCCAATAAACAATGACAGTTTGTCACAGTGAGCAAATCATGGATTGCGTGTTATTGAGTCTCTTTTTCACTCTTTCATTTCTTATCTAATACTAGTAGGAAAAGCTCAGTCCAACAGTGGCGGTCAAAAACATAAAATCTTTAAAAGGAGTGGACATTTTAATCGAACTCAAAACTATGCATAAACACAATATCTAACAATTATATGTAATGTAAGGCCACATTTCAACAATGCATAGGCCTTGAACATCATTTTAGAGCTTCAGCAAGTAACAGTGTATTAACCTAATACTTAAAAATGCTATAACCTAAGGCATAGCAATGCTTTATACGGTGTCAACAATACTTAAATCAACAACATATAGTATGTGTGTTACATAATTTTAGTTACATAATCCTATGGTATCTTAAAACTTATAATTTTGACACATAAAAGTGTAATATATGTGTATAATTCACAGTACTATTGCAATCTATAACTTATACATAACAATGCTAAATCAAGAAGTAAAAGTGTTGAAGATAATCATGCATAACAGTGATACATGAAAATTGTAGACAGGTACAAAATGCTTTGGTAGTTAATATGATGTAACTGTGTTACCAAATATTGTTATAATGCAATAAAATACTGCAGCTGTGTACAATATAAACCGTATTAATTTCCTTTATTTATCACTATGTCATATAACAGTTTATAAGCATTGCGCGTATTAATGTAATACTTGAAAAGGTGTGGCAGGGTTCCTTATGTAGGACTCTATGGAACCCCAGGATCGTTAGGATGATTTTGGTGCTTGAGAAATTATTTTCCTGGTATTGTAGCAGGAAGTGTCTGCTTGTCGACGTCTGTTAGTAGCACTTACCTGTCCAAAGAAGGATTATTCCATGAAGGTTGCCACCACCGCAGAAACTTTGGCGCCTGAGAAGACACTGTTTCTCATTTTTTGAAAGCCTTAATCCCTAAAGATTCATACTCAGTTGGTCAGGAAATGTCATTTTAAATTGGCACCATTTTTTAGTCAATCAGGACTTTTTCCAATAAACAATGACAGTTTGTCACAGTGAGCAATCACGGATTGCGTGTTATTGAGTCTCTTTTTCACTCTTTCATTTCTTATCTAATACTAGTAGGAAAAGCACAGACCAACAGTGGCGGTCAAAAACATAAATTCTTTAAAAGAAGTGGACATTATAATCAAACCCAAAACTATGCATAAACACAAAATTGTCATGCTCGGCGTAAGTTGGGGTTCCGACAAACGAGTTTTGGCTGAAGGGACAGCTACCTGTGAGGAGAGTAAACAAGGTGGTTGAATGTAATTCCTCCTCATGGGGTGGAAGCCAAACTAAGTGCTAACGTTGGCCAGAGTGCGTAAAGAAAAGGAGGACTTTGCAGGGAGATTACTGTAGTTTTAATGAATAATCAGGCTGTACACGAATATTGGAGAAATTGAAGAAACTGGAAGAATTAGAGCGTATGGTTAAACCCCTGAAGAGTGAAGCTGAAGAACTCCGGTAAAGAAGAACTGATGACTGTGTTTTATGATTAAAAGATGAGGCTGAAGTACTTGGACTTTGAAGAAATGAAGACGTGGTCTGTGATTGAAAGACGAGGCTGAAGAACTTGGACTTTGAAGAAATGAAGACTGTGGTTTTTGATTGAAAGACGAGGCTGAAGAACTTGGACTTTGAAGAAATGAAGACTGTGGTTTGTGATTGAAAGACGAGGCTGAAGAACTTGGAATTTGAAGAAATTAAGACTGTGGTTTGTGATTGAAAGACGACCTGAAGAACTTGAACTTTGAAGAAATGAAGACTGTGGTTTGTGATTGAAAGACGAGGCTGAAGAACTTGGACTTTGAAGAAATTAAGACTGTGGTTTGTGATTGAAAGACGAGGCTGAAGAACTTGGACTTTGAAGAAATGAAGATTTCTGCTGGAACCGCCGTTAGCACCTGGAGCTCCTCTACGACCTGGGACCCCGTGAGCGCTTCCACGAGTGGCAACAGACTTAGACAGCAGGACTGCAGCAGCGTTTAGGTAACCAATGGATGAGAGCAACCAGGACCAGGGACCAGAAGTAACCTGGGAGCACATAGCTGGAGAACCTTTCACAAGGAGGTAACTAGAAGCACTGGCACTCTCCCTCTGAGCCAGCTCCCTTTCGTAAGGGGAGAACACGCAGGATTAGCTGGACATAGATTGGGAACTTAATTGGTAATACTCAGGCCTCCAACATGGCTGACCACAGGACAGGAGACATACTTAGCTGTAAGCACACAGCTTTACCCAGCTTCTGTCTCTGACACATTATACAGTGTCACCACCAGAGGATCTTACCGCCGCGATCCCCACCGCAGCGCCCGACTCTCCAGACCCCCGGCCCTTGGCAGTCGCACATCCGTCCAGGAGGACCCGGCGCAAGCAGCTCCCTGCCGCCGCAGCCGCACCAACCAGAGGGACGGTCACCCGTGGAAGCACCCGCCGGAGGTAAGGCTCTGGAGCCTGACAAATATCTAACCATTATATGCAATGTAAGGCAACATTTCAACAATGCATAGGCCTGGTACATCATTTTAGAGCTTCAGCAAATAACAGTGTATTAACCTATTACTTAAAAATGCTATAACCTAAGGCATAGCCATGCTTTATACGGTGTCAACAATAATTAAATCAACAACATATAGTATGGGTGTTACATAATTTTAGTTACATAATCCTATGGTGTCTTAAAACTTATAATTGTGATACATAAAAGTGTAATATATGTGTATAATTCACAGTCCTATTGCAATCTATAACTTATACATAACAATGCTAAATCAAGAAGTAAAAGTGTTGAAGAAAATCATGCAAAACAGTGATCCATGAAAATTGTAGACAGGTACAAAATGCTTTGGTAGTTAATATGATGTAACTGTGTTACCAAATATTGTTATAATGCAATAAATACTGCAGCTGTGTACAATATAAACCATATTCATTTCCTTTATTTATCACTATGTCATATAACAGTTTATAAGCATTGCGCATATTAATGTAATACTTGAAAAGGTGTGGCAGGGTTCCTTATGTAGGACTCTATGGAACCCCAGGATCGTTAAGATGATTTTGGTGCTTGAGAAATTCTATTCCTGGTATTGTAGCAGGAAGTGTCTGCTTGTCGACGTCTGTTAGTAGCACTTACCTGTACAAAGAAGGATTATTCCATGAAGGTTGCCACCACCGCAGAAACTTTGGCCCCTGAGAAGACACTGTTTCTCAATTTTTGAAAGCCTTAATCCCTAAAGATTCATACTCAGTTGGTCAGGAAATGTCATTTTAAATTGGCACCATTTTTTAGTCAATCAGGACTTCTTCCAATAAACAATGACAGTTTGTCACAGTGAGCAATCATGGATTGCGTGTTATTGAGTCTCTTTTTCACTCTTTCATTTCTTATCTAATACTAGTAGGAAAAGCACAGACCAACAGTGACGGTCATAAACATAAAATCTTTAAAAGGAGTGGACATTATAATCAAACCCAAAACTATGCATAAACACAATATTGTCATGCTCCGCGTAAGTTGGGGTTCCGACAACCGAGTTTTGGCTGAAGGGAGAGCTACCTGTGAAGAGAGAAAACGATGTGATTGAATGTAATTCCTTCTCATGGGGTGGAAGCCAAACTAAGTGTTAATGTTGGCCAGAGGGCGTAAAGAAAAGGAGGACTTCGTAGGAAGATAACTGTAGTTTTAATGAATAATCAGGCTGCACACGAATATTGGAGAAATTGAAGAAACTGGAAGAATTAGAGCGTATGGTTAAATGATTTGAAGAGAAAAGCTGAAGAACTCCGGTAAAGAAGAACTGATGACTGTGTTTTATGATTAAAAGACGAGGCTGAAGAACTTGGACTTTGAAGAAATGAAGACTGTGGTTTGTGATTGAAAGACGAGGCTGAAGAATTTGGACTTTGAAGAAATGAAGACTGTGGTTTGTGATTGAAAGACGAGGCTGAAGAACTTGGACTTTGAAGAAAAGAAGACTGTGGTTTGTGATTGACAGACGAGGCTGAAGAACTTGGACTTTGAAGAAATGAAGATGTCTGCCGGAACCGCCGTTAGCACCTGGAGCTCCTCTATGACCTGGGACCCCGTGAGCCCTTCCACGAGTGGCAACGGACTTAGACAGCAGGACTGCAGCAGCATTTAGGTAACCGATGGATGAGAGCAACCAGGACCAGGGAACCAGAAGTAACCTGGGAGCACATAGCTGGAGAACCTTTCACAAGGAGGTAACTAGAAGCACTGGCACTCTCCCTCTGAGCCAGCCCCCTTTTGTAAGGGAAGAACACGCAGGATTGGCTGGACATAGATTGGGAACTTCATTGCTAATACTCTGGTCTCCAACATGGCTGACCACAGGACAGGAGACATACTTAGCTGTTAGCACACAGCTTTACCCAGCTTCTGTCTCTGAGACACTATACAGTGTCACTACCAGGGGACCTTACCGCAGCGATCCCCACCGCAGCGCCCGGCTCTCCAGACTCCCGGACCTTGGCAGCCGCACATCCGTCCAGGAGGCCCCGGCGCAAGCAGCTCCCTGCCGCCGCAGCCGCACCAACCAGAGGGACGGTCACCCGTGGGAGCACCAGCCGGAGGTAAGGCTCCGGAGCCTGACAAATATCTAACCATTATATGCAATGTAAGGCAACATTTCAACAATGCATAGGCCTGGTACATCATTTTAGAGCTTCAGCAAATAACAGTGTATTAACCTATTACTTAAAAATGCTATAACCTAAGGCATAGCAATGCTTTATACGGTGTCAACAATAATTAAATCAACAACATATAGTATGGGTGTTACATAATTTTAGTTACATAATCCTATGGTATCTTAAAACTTATAATTGTGACACATAAAAGTGTAAAATATGTGTATAATTCAAAGTCCTATTGCAATCTATAACTTATACATAACAATGCTAAATTAAGAAGTAAAAGTGTTGAAGATAATCATACATAACAGTGATACATGAAAATTGTAGACAGGTACAAAATGCTTTGGTAGTTAATATGATGTAACTGTGTTACCAAATATTGTTATAATGCAATAAAATACTGCAGCTGTGTACAATATAAACCGTATTCATTTCCTTTATTAATCACTATGTCATATAACACTTTATGAGCATTGCGCATATTAATGTAATACTTGCAGAGGTGTAGCAGGGTTCCTTATGTAGGACTCTATGGAACCCCAGGATCGTTAGAATAATTTTGGTGCATGAGAAATTCTATTCCTGGTATTGTAGCAGGAAGTGTCTGCTTGTCGACGTCTGTTAGTAGCACTTACCCGTCCGAAGAAAGATCTTTCCATGAAGGTTGCCACCACCACTGAAATTTTGGCTCCTGAGAAGACACTGTTTCTCATTTTTTGAAAGCCTTAATCCCTAAAGGTTCATACTCAGTTGGTCAGGAAATTTCATTTTAAGTTGGTACCATTTTTGAGAAAATCAGGACTTCTACCAATAAACAATGACAGTTTGTCACAGTGAGCAAATCATGGATTGCGTGTTATTGAGTCTCTTTTTCACTCTTTCATTTCTAATCTAATACTAGTAGGAAAAGCTCAGTCCAACAGTGGCGGTCAAAAACATAAAATCTTTAAAAGGAGTGGACATTTTAATCGAACTCAAAACTATGCATAAACACAATATCTAACAATTATATGTAATGTAAGGCAACATTTCAACAATGCATAGGCCTTGAACATCATTTTAGAGCTTCAGCAAGTAACAGTGTATTAACCTAATACTTAAAAATGCTATAACCTAAGGCATAGCAATGCTTTATACGGTGTCAACAATACTTAAATCAACAACATATATAATATGGGTGTTACATAATTTTAGTTACATAATCCTATGGTATCTTAAAACTTATAATTGTGACACATAAAAGTGTAATATATGTGTATAATTCACAGTCCTATTGCAATCTATAACTTATATATAACAATGCTAAATCAAGAAGTAAAAGTGTTGAAGATAATCATGCAAAACAGTGATACATGAAAATTGTAGACAGGTACAAAACGTTTTAGTAGTTAATATGATGTAAGTATGTTACCAAATATTGTTATAATGCAATAAAATACTGCAGCTGTGTACAATGTAAACCGTATTTATTTCCTTTATTTATCACTATGTCATATAACACTTTATGAGCATTGCGCATATTAATATAATACTTGCAGAGGTGTAGCAGGGTTCCTTATGTTAGGACTCTATGGAACCACAGGATCGTTAGGATGATTTTGGTGCATGAGAAATTCTATTCCTGGTATTGTAGCAGGAAGTGTCTGCTTGTCGACGTCTGTTAGTAGCACTTACCTGTCCGAAGAAGGATCATTCCATGAAGGTTGCCACAACCGCTGAAACTTTGGCCCCTTAGAAGACACTGTTTCTCATTTTTTAAAACCTTAAACTCTAAAGATTCATACTCAGTTGGTCAGGAAATGTCAATTTAAATTGGCACCATTTTTGAGCCAATCAGGACTTCTTCCAATAAACAATGACAGTTTGTCACAGTGATCAAATCATGGATTGCGTGTTATTGAGTCTCTTTTTCACTTTTTCATTTCTTATCTAATACTAGTAGGAAAAGCTCAGTCCAACAGTGGCGGTCAAAAACATAAAATCTTTAAAAGGAGTGGACATTATAATCAAACCCAAAACTATGCATAAACACAATATTGTCATGCTTGGCGTAAGTTGGGGTTCCGACAACCGAGTTTTGGCTAAAGGGACAGCTACCTGTGAGGAGAGTAAACAAGGTGTTTGAATGTAATTCCTCCTCATGGGGTGGAAGCCAAACTAAGTGTTAACATTGGCCAGAGGACGTAAAGAAAAGGAGGACTTCGTAGGAAGATAACTGTAGTTTTAATGAATAATCAGGCTGTACACGAATATTGTAGAAATTGAAGAAACTGGAAGAATTAGAGCGTATGGTTAAATGACTTGAAGAGTGAAGCTGAAGATCTCCGGTAAAGAAGAACTGATGACTGTGTTTTATGATTAAAAGATGAGGCTGAAGTACTTGGACTTTGAAGATATGAAGACGTGGTTTGTGATTGAAAATCGAGGCTGAAGAACTTGGACTTTGAAGAAATGAAGACTGTGGTTTGTGATTGAAAGACGAGGCTGAAGAACTTGGACTTTGAAGAAATGAAGACTGTGGTTTGTGATTGAAAGATGAGGCTGAAGAACTTGGACTTTGAAAAAAAAATGAAGATGTCTGCCGGAACTCCCGTTAGCACCTGGAGCTCCTCTACGACCTGGGACCCCGTGAGCGCTTCCACGAGTGGAAACGGACTTAGACAGCAGGACTGCAGCAGCGTTTAGGTAACCAATGAATGAGAGCAACCAGGACCAGGGAACCAGAAGTAACCTGGGAGCACATAGCTGGAGAACCTTTCACAAGGAGGTAACTAGAAGCACTGGCACTCTCACTCTGAGCCAGCCCCCTTTTGTAAGGAGAGAACACGCAGGATTGGCTGGATATAGATTGGGAACTTCATTGGTAATACTCTGGTCTCCAACATGGCTGACCACAGGACAGGATACATACTTAGCTGTTAGCACACAGCTTTACCCAGCTTCTGTCTCTGAGACACTATACAGTGTCACTACCAGGGGACCTTACCGCAGCGATCCCCACCGCAGCGCCCGGCTCTCCAGACTCCCGGACCTTGGCAGCCGCACATCCGTCCAGGAGGCCCCGGCGCAAGCAGCTCCCTGCCGCCGCAGCCGCACCAACCAGAGGGACGGTCACCCGTGGGAGCACCAGCCGGAGGTAAGGCTCCGGAGCCTGACAAATATCTAACCATTATATGCAATGTAAGGCAACATTTCAACAATGCATAGGCCTGGTACATCATTTTAGAGCTTCAGCAAATAACAGTGTATTAACCTATTACTTAAAAATGCTATAACCTAAGGCATAGCAATGCTTTATACGGTGTCAACAATAATTAAATCAACAACATATAGTATGGGTGTTACATAATTTTAGTTACATAATCCTATGGTATCTTAAAACTTATAATTGTGACACATAAAAGTGTAAAATATGTGTATAATTCAAAGTCCTATTGCAATCTATAACTTATACATAACAATGCTAAATTAAGAAGTAAAAGTGTTGAAGATAATCATACATAACAGTGATACATGAAAATTGTAGACAGGTACAAAATGCTTTGGTAGTTAATATGATGTAACTGTGTTACCAAATATTGTTATAATGCAATAAAATACTGCAGCTGTGTACAATATAAACCGTATTCATTTCCTTTATTAATCACTATGTCATATAACACTTTATGAGCATTGCGCATATTAATGTAATACTTGCAGAGGTGTAGCAGGGTTCCTTATGTAGGACTCTATGGAACCCCAGGATCGTTAGAATAATTTTGGTGCATGAGAAATTCTATTCCTGGTATTGTAGCAGGAAGTGTCTGCTTGTCGACGTCTGTTAGTAGCACTTACCCGTCCGAAGAAAGATCTTTCCATGAAGGTTGCCACCACCACTGAAATTTTGGCTCCTGAGAAGACACTGTTTCTCATTTTTTGAAAGCCTTAATCCCTAAAGGTTCATACTCAGTTGGTCAGGAAATTTCATTTTAAGTTGGTACCATTTTTGAGAAAATCAGGACTTCTACCAATAAACAATGACAGTTTGTCACAGTGAGCAAATCATGGATTGCGTGTTATTGAGTCTCTTTTTCACTCTTTCATTTCTAATCTAATACTAGTAGGAAAAGCTCAGTCCAACAGTGGCGGTCAAAAACATAAAATCTTTAAAAGGAGTGGACATTTTAATCGAACTCAAAACTATGCATAAACACAATATCTAACAATTATATGTAATGTAAGGCAACATTTCAACAATGCATAGGCCTTGAACATCATTTTAGAGCTTCAGCAAGTAACAGTGTATTAACCTAATACTTAAAAATGCTATAACCTAAGGCATAGCAATGCTTTATACGGTGTCAACAATACTTAAATCAACAACATATATAATATGGGTGTTACATAATTTTAGTTACATAATCCTATGGTATCTTAAAACTTATAATTGTGACACATAAAAGTGTAATATATGTGTATAATTCACAGTCCTATTGCAATCTATAACTTATATATAACAATGCTAAATCAAGAAGTAAAAGTGTTGAAGATAATCATGCAAAACAGTGATACATGAAAATTGTAGACAGGTACAAAACGTTTTAGTAGTTAATATGATGTAAGTATGTTACCAAATATTGTTATAATGCAATAAAATACTGCAGCTGTGTACAATGTAAACCGTATTTATTTCCTTTATTTATCACTATGTCATATAACACTTTATGAGCATTGCGCATATTAATATAATACTTGCAGAGGTGTAGCAGGGTTCCTTATGTTAGGACTCTATGGAACCACAGGATCGTTAGGATGATTTTGGTGCATGAGAAATTCTATTCCTGGTATTGTAGCAGGAAGTGTCTGCTTGTCGACGTCTGTTAGTAGCACTTACCTGTCCGAAGAAGGATCATTCCATGAAGGTTGCCACAACCGCTGAAACTTTGGCCCCTTAGAAGACACTGTTTCTCATTTTTTAAAACCTTAAACTCTAAAGATTCATACTCAGTTGGTCAGGAAATGTCAATTTAAATTGGCACCATTTTTGAGCCAATCAGGACTTCTTCCAATAAACAATGACAGTTTGTCACAGTGATCAAATCATGGATTGCGTGTTATTGAGTCTCTTTTTCACTTTTTCATTTCTTATCTAATACTAGTAGGAAAAGCTCAATCCAACAGTGGCGGTCAAAAACATAAAATCTTTAAAAGGAGTGGACATTATAATCAAACCCAAAACTATGCATAAACACAATATTGTCATGCTTGGCGTAAGTTGGGGTTCCGACAACCGAGTTTTGGCTAAAGGGACAGCTACCTGTGAGGAGAGTAAACAAGGTGTTTGAATGTAATTCCTCCTCATGGGGTGGAAGCCAAACTAAGTGTTAACATTGGCCAGAGGACGTAAAGAAAAGGAGGACTTCGTAGGAAGATAACTGTAGTTTTAATGAATAATCAGGCTGTACACGAATATTGTAGAAATTGAAGAAACTGGAAGAATTAGAGCGTATGGTTAAATGACTTGAAGAGTGAAGCTGAAGATCTCCGGTAAAGAAGAACTGATGACTGTGTTTTATGATTAAAAGATGAGGCTGAAGTACTTGGACTTTGAAGATATGAAGACGTGGTTTGTGATTGAAAATCGAGGCTGAAGAACTTGGACTTTGAAGAAATGAAGACTGTGGTTTGTGATTGAAAGACGAGGCTGAAGAACTTGGACTTTGAAGAAATGAAGACTGTGGTTTGTGATTGAAAGATGAGGCTGAAGAACTTGGACTTTGAAAAAAAAATGAAGATGTCTGCCGGAACTCCCGTTAGCACCTGGAGCTCCTCTACGACCTGGGACCCCGTGAGCGCTTCCACGAGTGGAAACGGACTTAGACAGCAGGACTGCAGCAGCGTTTAGGTAACCAATGAATGAGAGCAACCAGGACCAGGGAACCAGAAGTAACCTGGGAGCACATAGCTGGAGAACCTTTCACAAGGAGGTAACTAGAAGCACTGGCACTCTCACTCTGAGCCAGCCCCCTTTTGTAAGGAGAGAACACGCAGGATTGGCTGGACATAGATTGGGAACTTCATTGGTAATACTCTGGTCTCCAACATGGCTGACCACAGGACAGGATACATACTTAGCTGTTAGCACACAGCTTTACCCAGCTTCTGTCTCTGACACACTATACAGTGTCACCACCAGAGGACCTTACCGCAGCGATCCCCACTGCTGCGCCCGTCTCAACAGACCCCCGGCCCTTTGCAGCTGCACATCCGTTCAGGAGGACCCGGCGCCAGCAGCTCCCTGCCGCCGCACCCGCACCAACCAGAGGGACGGTCACCCGTGGGAGCACCCGCCGGAGGTAAGGCTCCGGAGCCTGACAAATATCTAACCATTATATGCAATGTAAGGCCACATTTCAACAATGCATAGGCCTGGTACATCATTTTAGAGCTTCAGCAAATAACAGTGTATTAACCTATTACTTAAAAATGCTATAACCTAAGGCATAGCAATGCTTTATACGGTGTCAACAATAATTAAATCAACAACATATAGTATGGGTGTTACATAATTTTAGTTACATAATCCTATGGTATCTTAAAACTTATAATTGTGATACATAAAAGTGTAATATATGTGTATAATTCACAGTCCTATTGCAATCTATAACTTATACATAACAATGCTAAATTAAGAAGTAAAAGTGTTGAAGATAATAATACATAACAGTGATACATGAAAATTGTAGACAGGTACAAAATGCTTTGGTAGTTAATATGATGTAACTGTGTTACCAAATATTGTTATAATGCAATAAAATACTGCAGCTGTGTACAATATAAACCATACTCATTTCCTTTACTTATCACTATGTCATATAACACTTTATGAGCATTGCGCATATTAATGTAATACTTGCAGTGTTGTAGCAGGGTTCCTTATGTAGGACTCTATGGAACCCCAGGATCGTTAGATGATTTTGGTGCATGAGAAATTCTATTCCTGGTATTGTAGCAGGAAGTGTCTGCTTGTCGACGTCTGTAAGTGCTACTACCTGTCCGAAGAAGGATCTTTCCATGAAGGTTGCCACCACCGCTGAAACTTTGGCCCCTGAGAAGACACTGTTTCTCATTTTTTGAAAACCTTAATCCCTAAAGGTGTTAGGTGCCGCGGTCCGTGGCGCCGCTCGGTCTGTTTCCGAGCGACGACCGCTGCCGCTGAACCTTCCTCCCTGCCCGCCCGGCGCCTAGCAACGCTAGAACGCCGTGCGCGCCGAGCCGCCGGGTCCATAGCAACGGGGACGCCACAGGCGGACCGCGTTCCCCGTTGCAGTAATTAATTATTCACACATGTTTTCTCTGATCGTGCAGCAAGGCAGCTGCACGACATTTTGTGTAATTAGGATCTGTACTCTTATTGGAGGGTTCCCTGTTATATGCCTCCTCAGTGCCTCACACAAACGCCGGTGATAGCTTCCTGTTTTGCTGTTCCTGCCTTGCAGAACTCTGTTCCTGTCAGCTGTATTTGGTGGATCTTGCTCCCTGCTCTCTTGTACCTTGGAGATCCGAAGCCGGTGCTGGGAATCCTTCTAGTCCTTGTGAACCTGTTGCTGTCATCTGGGGTTCTCGCCCGGTTTCGTGAGTAGCGGCATCTGCCGCGTGTTGCAGCCTATGCCGCTTAGTATTTACTTTTTTGAATTGGTGCATTTGCGGAGGTTTCCGCTTTCACTGTCCTCCCCGGAACTCGGCGGTGCCGTGTGGGGGAGTGGACGGTGGTTTTCCTTGTAGTTCTTTTCCTTTGGCGGCGTGCCGCGCATACTTTTAGTTTTAGGTTAGCCAGTAGCCCCTGGCCTTGTTGTTTCAGTTAGAGGGCCCCTTGTTATTACCCTGTCTCAGTTCACTCTTTGTCTCTCCTTAAGACCTGAGGGGGCATCAGAGTTGGGCAGACTTAATCCGCCCTTCAAACGCGGCTGCCATGGGCCCAAGAAACCATAGTCTCGCAAGAGTGAATTGACAGCACGGGTAAAACAACGGAGGTAGGGTGCCAGGGGCTATTCCCATTCCTTTTCCTTTTCCCAGCATCACGTCCTGGTACTCAGGTCTCACCGTATAAGACATCCCCTGTCCTGAGCATCAGGATCATAACAAAAGGTTCATACGCGGTCAGGAAATTTCATTTTAAGTTGGCACCATTTTTGAGCCACTAAGGACTTCTTCCAATAAACAATGACAGTTTGTCACAGTGAGCAAATCATGGATTGCGTGTTATTGAGTCTCTTTTTCACTCTTTCATTTCTTATCTAATACTTGTAGGAAAAGCTCAGTCCAACAGTGGCGGTCAAAAACATAAAATCTTTAAAAGGAGTGGACATTTTAATCGAACTCAAAACTATGCATAAACACAATATCTAACAATTATATGTAATGTAAGGCCACATTTCAACAATGCATAGGCCTTGAACATCATTTTAGAGCTTCAGCAAGTAACAGTGTATTAACCTAACACTTAAAAATGCTACAACCTAAGGCAGAGCAATGCTTTATACGGTGTCAACAATACTTAAATCAACAACATATAGTATGGGTGTTACATCATTTTAGTTACATAATCCTATGGTATCTTAAAACTTAGAATTGTGACACATAAAAGTGTAATATATGTGTATAATTCACAGTCCCATTGCAATCTATAATTTATACATAACAATGCTAAATTAAGAAGTAAAAGTGTTGAAGATAATCATGCAAAACAGTGATACATTAAAATTGTAGACAGGTAGAAAATGCTTTGGTAGTTAATATGATGTATCTGTGTTACCAAATATTGTTTTAATGCAATAAAATACTGCAGCTGTGTACAATGTAAACCGTATTCATTTCCTGTATTTATTACTATGTCATATAACACTTTATGAGCATTGCGCATATTAATGTAATACTTGCAGAGGTGTAGCAGGGTTCCTTATGTAGGACTCTATGGAACCACAGGATCGTTAGGATGATTTTGGTGCATGAGAAATTCTTTTCCTGGTATTGTAGCAGGAAGTGTCTGCTTGTCGACGTCTGTTAGTAGCACTTACCTGTCCGAAGAAGGATCATTCCATGAAGGTTGCCACCACCGCTGAAACTTTGGCCCCTGAGAAGACACTGTTTCTCATTTTTTGAAAGCCTTAATCCCTAAAGATTCATACTCGGTCAGGAAATGTCAATTTAAATTGGCACCATTTTTGAGCCAATCAGGACTTCTTCCAATAAACAATGACAGTTTGTCACAGTGAGCAAATCATGGATTGCATGTTATTGAGTCTCTTTTTCACTCTTTCATTTCTTATCTAATACTAGTAGGAAAAGCTCAGTCCAACAGTGGCGGTCAAAAACATAAAATCTTTAAAAGGAGTGAACATTATAATCAAACCCAAAACTATGCATAAACACAATATTGTCATGCTCAGCGTAAGTTGGGGTTCCGACACCCGAGTTTTGGCTGAAGGGACAGCTATCTGTGAGGGGAGTAAACGAGGTGGTTGAATGTAATTCTTCCTCATGGGGTGGAAGCAAAACTAAGTGTTAACGTTGGTCAGAGGGCGTAAAGAAAAGGAGGACTTCGTAGGAAGATAACTGTAGTTTTAATGAATAATCAGGCTGTACACGAATATTGGAGAAATTGAAGAAACTGGAAGAATTAGAGCGTATGGTTAAATGACTTGAAGAGTGAAGCTGAAGAACTCCGGTAAAGAAGAACTGATGACTGTGTTTTATGATTAAAAGATGAGGCTGAAATACTTGGACTTTGAAGAAATGAAGACGTGGTTTGTGATTGAAAGACGAGGCTGAAGAACTTGGACTTTGAAGAAATGAAGACTGTGGTTTGTGATTGAAAGACGAGGCTGAAGAACTTGGACTTTGAAGAAATGAAGACTGTGGTTTGTGATTGAAAGACGAGGCTGAAGAACTTGGACTTTGAAGAAATGAAGATGTCAGCCGGAACCGCCGTTAGCACCTGGAGCTCCTCTACGACCTGGGACCCCGTGAGCGCTTCCACGAGTGGCAACGGACTTAGACAGCAGGACTGCAGCAGCGTTTATGTAACCGATGGATGAGAGCAACCAGGACCAGGGAACCAGAAGTAAACTGGGAGCACATAGCTGGAGAACCTTTCACAAGGAGGTAACTAGAAGCACTGGCACTCTCACCCTGAGCCAGCTCCCTTTTGTAAGGGGAGCACAAGTAGGATTGGCTGGACATAGATTGGGAACTTCATTGGTAATACTCTGGTCTCCAACATGGCTGACCACAGGACAGGAGACATACTTAGCTGTTAGCGCACAGCTCTCCCAGCTTCTGTCTCTGACACAATATACAGTGTCACCACCAGAGGATCTTACCGCAGCGATCCCCACCGCAGCACCTGGTTCTCCAGACCCCCGGCCCTTGGCAGCCGCACAGCCGTCCAGGAGGACCCGGCGCAAGCAGCTCAGTGCCGCTGCAGCCGCACCAACCAGAGGGACGGTCACCCGTGGGAGCACCCGACGGAGGTAATGCTCCGGAGCCTGACAAATATCTAACCATTATATGCAATGTAAGGCAACATTTCAACAATGCATAGGTCTGGTACATCATTTTAGAGCTTCAGCAAATAACAGTGTATTAACCTATTACTTAAAAATGCTATAACCTAAGGCATAGCAATGCTTTATACGGTGTCAATAATAAATAAATCAACAACATATAGTATGGGTATTACATAATTTTAGTTACATAATCCTATGGTATCTTCAAACTTATAATTGTGACACATAAAAGTGTTTTATATGTGTATAATTCACAGTCCTATTGCCATCTATAACTTATACATAACAATGCTAAATCAAGAAGTAAAAGTGTTGAAGATAATCATTCAAAACAGTGATACGTGAAAATTGTAGACTGGTATAAAATGCTTTGGTAGTTAATATGATGTATCTGTGTTACCAAATATTGTTATAATGCAATAAAATACTGCAGCTGTGTACAATGTAAACCGCATTCATTTCCTGTATTTATCACTATGTCATATAACACTTTATGAGCATTGTGCATATTAATGTAATACTTGCAGAGGTGTAGCAGGGTTCCTTATGTAGGACTCTATGGAACCACAGGATCGTTAGGATGATTTTGGTGCATGAGAAATTCTATTCCTGGTATTGTAGCAGGAAGTGTCTGCTTGTCGACGTTTGTTAGTAGCACTTACCTGTCCGAAGATGGATCATTCCATGAAGGTTGTGTTATGCACACCAGTGCCAGCAGGAATGTACTGGTGTCTGACCGGAGAGGGATGCAAAACAAATGAACTCACAGACAGACTGGGGAATATGACATTACATACATAGAAGTTGATAGGGTAACAAAATAACCACAAAGTGAACAGAGAAGCCCAAAGGCTAAGAAACTGGGTGTTTCCCTAGTATTAGGAATGCTCAGATGGAAAGAAGCGAGATGTTGTGATTTAATACGTAGAGAACCCGAAATGCTGTTGCTAAGGGCAACAGCAAAACCCTAAAGGGTTACCAACGGGTGTGGCAGTAAACTCCTTGGTCAGAGATGGAATAATAGACACAAGGAGAGTCTCCACAATCCTAGTCCTCACTTGCAGTGCACTGGTTCAGCTTACTGCCACTAAACTGACACCTGAACACCTTGCACAGTGAGAAAGGATTTTGGCAGGCAAGTCTGAGAATACAGCCGCAAACTTGCTAGGTTCACAGAGTAGCAAAAGAACCCCAGCAGGTTAAACGACTGACTCCAGTCTTACTGCTAGGTCTGGATTGGCAGAGTGTAATACCAAATCCCAAGGCCTATTTGCAGTAAGCAACAAACAAATACAAAGTTTACACAGTACTAGCTAGCTTTCAGGAACTGACTAACCAACAAAGATTCAGCAGCATCTGCCTAACCTGAGAAGAGGGTTTATATAGCAGGTGCTGTCCACGCCCCACTCAGACCTCACAGACTGTGAGCACAAAAACCAGCACCGGATCCCCTGCCGTGCACAGAGCCTGTAACCACTGCACAGCAAAAGACCCGAACCGGAGTATCAGCTACGCTCAGGTTACTCCGCTAGCACTTGTCTCCCGGTTGCCATGACGACGTGGCAGCACAGAGCAGGAGACCCTAACAGTACCCCCCCCCTCTGACGAGGGGTCAAAGAACCCCTACCACCGGGTTTATCAGGGAACTGCGAGAAGAAAGAGCGTAACAGTCTGGGGGCATGAAGATCACAACTGCACACCCACGACCGCTCCTCCGGGCCATACCCCTTCCAGTGCACCAAAAATGACAGCCGACCCCGAACCATCTTGGAGTCAAGAATCCTTTCAACAACAAACTCCCTCTGGCCACGTATCAGAAGAGGGGAAGGTCTTCCACTGGAAGAAGGATTACTAATCGCCCGTTTTAAAAGGGAACAATGAAATGTTTTATTGATACCCAAAGAACGGGGTAGATCTAACTGAAATGCCTCCGGATTGATAACCCTAGTGATCTTATAAGGACCGATGAACCGGGGGCCTAACTTATGAGATGGCTGTCTCAACTTCAAATTCTTGGTAGACAACCAGACGAAGTCTCCTAATTTGAAGCTGCAGGGTCTTTTCCGCTTATCAAAAACCCTTTTGGTCACTAATGATACAGACACAAGGGCTTTCTTCACTTTCCTCCAAATACCTCTAAGGACCGAAACCACAGAGGAACCACCAGGCGTGGAGTCCTGGGGGTCAAAAGAATTGGCCTTAGGATGATGCCCATACACACAAAGGAAGGGAGAGATCCCTGTAGCAGAGTGAGCCGCGTTGTTATAGGCAAACTCCGCCATGGACAGATGAGCAACCCAGTCAGTCTGACACTTGGAGACATAACACCTGAGGAACTGCTCCAAGGACTGGTTCACCCTTTCAGTCTGCCCATTAGACTGCGGATGGTAGCCTGACGACAAGCTGACAGAAATCTGGAGATCGGAACAAAATGCCCTCCAGAATTTGGCCACAAACTGGGATCAGCGGTCAGAGACCACATCAAGTGGCAACCCGTGGAGGCGCACAACATGCAGCATAAATAATTCAGACAGGCGTCTGGCCGATGGCAGCCCAACCAATGGAACGAAGTGCGCCATCTTCGAAAACCTGTCCACGACAACCCAGATGGCTGTCATCCCCGAGGATTTGGGCAAATCCACCACAAAATCCATTGAAATGTGGGTCCATGGCTTAGATGGAATAGAGAGTGGATGTAATGGGCCAACAGGAACCCCTCTAGGAGTCTTATTTCGGGCACAGATGTCACATGCCCGAACCCACTGATCCACATCCCTAGCCACAGAGGGCCACCACACCGCCCTAGATAGCAACTCCCGAGTTCTGGCAATACCCGGGTGACCTGCCGACTTCTTGGCATGGAATTCCAGGAACACTCGCTGTCTTAACCTAGGAGGCACAAACAAAAGACCTACCGGAAGGTCTGGAGGAGCCTGCTCCTGTGCTCTAAGGACTAATGACAAGAGGTCCTGGGTAATGCCCACTTTAATACATGATGGGGACACAATGGGCAATGGCTCCTCGGTGGTCTCCTGGATTGGAGCAAAACTCTGCGAGAGCGCATCAGCCTTGATGTTTTTTGACCCAGGGCGATATGTTATCAAAAAATTAAAGCGAGCAAAAAACAAAGCCCATCGTGCCTACCTGGCATTGAGGCGCTTCGCTGACTCTAAATATGCCAAATTCTTATGGTCGGTGAGAATTGAGACCACAAACTTAGCCCCCTCAAGCCAGTGTCTCCACTCCTCGAGTGCATCCTTAATAGCCAACAATTCCCGGTTACCCACGTCATAATTCATCTCGGCAGCGAAAATTTACGGGAAAAGTAAGCACAGGGATGAAGGCGATTATCAGACACCCCCATCTGAGAGAGCACTGCCCTAATACCCATCTCAGAGGCATCCACCTCCACCACAAAAGGACGCTCTGGATCTGGGTGTCGCAGCACCTTGGCCGAGACAAATGCCCTTTTGAGACGAGCAAAAGCCGCTTTGGCCTCACAAGACCAGTGAGCAACATCCGCCCCTTTCTTAGTGAGTGCCACCAAGGGCGCCACTATAGATGAAAATCCAGCGATAAATCGTCTATAAAAATTCGCAAAGCCCAGAAAACGCTGAAGCGCCTTCAAACTAGTGGGCTGCACCCAATCCAGGACTGCCTGTACCTTGGAACCCTCCATTTGGAAACCTTCTGGGGAGATAATATATCCTAGAAATGCGATTTGCTGAACTTCAAATTCGCACTTCTCCAGCTTCGCCCCAAGCCGGTGGTCTCTGAGTTTCTGGAGGACTAAGCGTACATGCTTCCGATGTTCCTCCAGGGAATGGGAGAAGATTAGGATGTCATCTAAGTATACAACTAAGAATCTATCCAAATATTCCCTGAGCACATCGTTCATGAAGTCCTGGAAGACTGCCGGGGCATTACAGAGCCCAAAAGGCATCACCAAATATTCATAATGCCCTGAGTGGGTATTAAAGGCAGTCTTCCATTCATCCCCCTCTCTTATTCGGATTAGATTGTACGCACCGCGTAGGTCAATCTTAGAAAAAATGGTGGCAGTACGAAGCTGGTCAAACAAGACCGAAATGAGAGGCAGTGGGTATGAGTTTTTAATCGTGATATAGTTCAATTCCCTGAAGTCGATGCAGGGTCGCAACGAACCGTCCTTTTTACCCACGAAGAAGAACCCCGACCCAACTGGAGACTGTGAAGGTCTGATAAATCCCTTAGCCAAGTTCTCCTGAATGTACTCTGCCATAGCCTGAGTCTCAGGACGTGACAGGGAGTACAACCTTCTCTTGGGAAGCTTAGCATTCGGCAACAAATCAATGGCACAGTCATAGGGGCGATGGGGAGGTAGTACCTCTGCAACTCTTTTGGAGAACACGTCCGCAAAATCTGCATAACATCCTGGCAATCCTGGCAAACTTAGCTGCGAAAGCCTGACTGGAAGGCTCAAGCAACTCCTGAAACAATCAGTACCCCAACTAAGAATCTCCCCAGAGACCCAGTCAAATTGAGGATTGTGGGCCCTTAACCAGGGTAACCCCAACACCAATGGGGCAAAAGTACAGACAGTCACATAAAAGGACAATTTTTCAGAGTGTGTGGCACTAATAAACAAAGAAATCTGGCTAGTGCAAGAGGTCATTTTACCCTGGGATAATGGTTCCCCGTTTAACCCACAAATCTCAATTTCCGATGCTAAGGGTACTAAGGGAACAGAGTGACTCAGGGCGAATTGGCGGTCCATAAAAACCCCGTCGGCCCCACTGTCCACAAAGGCCTCAGTCTTGACAGTTTGACCGAGGATCTTCAAGGTCACCGGAATGATAAAAGTCTTCTTGGGAAATTCTGACTTCTGGCCTGACAGGATATTTCCCATCACCCTCAGGCCCTGAAGTTTTCCGGCTTTTCTGGGCATGATACTACCACATGACCTTTATTCCCACAGTACAAACATAACCCCTGCTGTCTCCTCCGCGTCTTCTCACGCGAGGAGAGGCGGGTAGCCCCAATCTGCATAGGCTCCTCGGAAAATTCCTCAGAGTCTGAGGTTCCCTTGGGAAAGAAGGAAACCTCGGTCTCCCTTTCAAGCCTGCACTCTCTCAGCCGTCTATCCACCCGAATGGATAACTGCATAAGCTGATCCAAGCTATCAGGCAAGGGATATTTTACCAGTTTTTACCAGGTCTTTTAACTGGTTAGAAAGACCTCTTCGGTACTGGTGTCTCAGGGATGGGTCATTCCACTTGGTATCATGGGCCAACCTCCGAAACTCCGTACAATAAACCTCAACTGGCCTTCGCCCTTGCTTAAGGATCGAAATCTGAGCCTCGGCTGAGGCCGTCTTGTCAGGGTCATCATACAACATGCCCAGTGCCGTAAAAAAAGCATCAACACTTTTAAGCGACGGACAGTCAGGCTGCAACCCATATGCCCAGACCTGTGGGTCTCCTTGTAGCAAGGAAATCACTATGCCCACCCGCTGAATCTCCGACCCAGAAGACTGAGGCCTAAGCTGGAAATATAGCTTGCAGCTCTCCTTGAAACAAAAGAACTGCGAGCGATCTCCAGAAAAACGATCCGGGAGATTTACTTTTGGCTCCTTAACCCCTGAAGGCACTGCTGCTGCGGGAGCTCCGCCAGTGGCCTGCGAGGTGTGCATTTTAATGGACAAATCATTAAATTGTCGAGTCAGGACCTGCACCTGATCGACCACCTGTTGCAAAGTATTTTGAGGGGTATGCTCCATATTCCCACAAAATTTCAACAGGAGTATTAGGCTGCTGAATATGTTATGCACACCAGTGCCAGCAGGAATGTACTGGTGTCTGAACGGAGAGGGATGCAAAACAAATGAACTCACAGACAGACTGGGGAATATTACATTACATACATAGAAGGTGATAGGGTAACAAAATAACCACAAAGTGAACAGAGAAGCCCAAAGGCTAAGAAACTGGGTGTCTCCCTAGTATTAGGAATGCTCAGATGGAAAGAAGCGAGATGTTGTGATTTAATACGTAGAGAACCCGAAATGCTGTTGCTAAGGGCAACAGCAAAACCCTAAAGGGTTACCAACGGGTGTGGCAGTAAACTCCTTGGTCAGAGATGGAATAATAGACACAAGGAGAGTCTCCACAATCCTAGTCCTCACTTGCAGTGCACTGGTTCAGCTTACTGCCACTAAACTGACACCTGAACACCTTGCACAGTGAGAAAGGATTTTGGCAGGCAAGTCTGAGAATACAGCCGCAAACTTGCTAGGTTCACAGAGTAGCAAAAGAACCCCAGCAGGTTAAACGACTGACTCCAGTCTTACTGCTAGGTCTGGATTGGCAGAGTGTAATACCAAATCCCAAGGCCTATTTGCAGTAAGCAACAAACAAATACAAAGTTTACACAGTACTAGCTAGCTTTCAGGAACTGACTAACCAACAAAGATTCAGCAGCATCTGCCTAACCTGAGAAGAGGGTTTATATAGCAGGTGCTGTCCACGCCCCACTCAGACCTCACAGACTGTGAGCACAAAAACCAGCACCGGATCCCCTGCCGTGCACAGAGCCTGTAACCACTGCACAGCAAAAGACCCGAACCGGAGTATCAGCTACGCTCAGGTTACTCCGCTAGCACTTGTCTCCCGGTTGCCATAACGACGTGGCAGCACAGAGCAGGAGACCCTAACAGGTTGCCACCACCGCTGAAACTTTGGCCCCTGAGAAGACACTGTTTCTCATTATTTGAATGCCTTTGTCCCTAAAGATTCATACTCAGTTGGTCAGGAAATGTCATTTTAAATTGGCACCATTTTTGAGCCAATCAGGACTTCTTCCAATAAACAATGACAGTTTGTCACAGTGAGCAAATCATGGATTGCGTGTTATTGAGTCTCTTTTTCACTCTTTCATTTCTTATCTAATACTAGTAGGAAAAGCTCAGTCCAACAGTGGCGGTCAAAAAAAAAAATTCTTTAAAAGGAGTGGACATTATAATCAAACCCAAAACTATTGTCATGCTCGGCGTAAGTTGGGGTTCTGACAACCGCGTTTTGGCTGAAGGGACAGCTACCTGTGAGGAGAGTAAATGAGGTGGTTGAATGTAATTCTTCCTCATGGGGTGGAAGCCAAACTAAGTGTTACTGTTGGCCAGAGTGCATAAAGAAAAGGAGGACTTCGTAGGAAGATAACTGTAGTTTTAATGAATAATCAGGCTGTACACGAATATTGGAGAAATTGAAGAAACTGGAAGAATTAGAGCGTATGGTTAAATGACTTTGTCGAATACTGTGACAGAGGCAACCTGCTGAAGGCCTAACAGTTATATATATGTACTACGGGATAGTACGTATATTATGCATACACCTAATAATCACAATATCAAAGGTGATCTACATTCACTAGTATAGTATAAAAGCATAAGAGAATCCATTTTGTTTCTAGCTAGATGATACAGCAGATTCATCTTGAACTTTGTACACACTAAGAAAGACGAAAAACAACTTTGTTGGCTAGTATTGATTCCACATACGCACATCCGAAAAGCTCATAGTGTCCAGCTTAATTCCTAATATGGACACATAGTTGAAGATCACGAGTATCTTTTAGTTTTCTTTGCCAATTGTTCTAATATTGCATAACACTGTATTCCAGATGAATGAACTCATATGGGAGGGTTATAAGAATGGGGCGTAACTGTATATTATAAAACTCATTGTTTTTACATGTATCTGTTGTTGAAGCATTTTGACCCAGGCTTGAGAGGATGTTCCCTCTCAACCTGTATACGGGCGTGGCCTTTTTAATAAATAATTATTGATTTTGCTAAATCTATTTTCAATTAATTCTTTTACCTAACAACTCAAACAGCAACATGAGGGTTAATTTAATTAACCCTGAAACAGGTATCCAAGAGGTGGGGGCTCGTATACGTGCGACCTCGAATTGGTCCTTTCATCGACTTCTCACAAAGGGTGGAGATGACCAGCCAGACGAGCTGAGGACGGCACCAATCCTAACATCACTACTACGGGCACTGGTAAGTATAAAATATGACATGCTAATATGTTATGCATGGTGCTTTTATACTTACTGGTTACCTGTGTGATGTACTTAGTAATTGCATTACTGATTAGTTGTGCTCAAGTCGGTTGAAGGACCAGGTAGCGAGGAATAGTAACTCGGGAATGATGATTGACAGATGCTGTTGCATGAAAATAGAATAAATAAGAATACTAAAATTAATTAATTAATTCAAAGTTTGTATTTGGGCAGAGAAATAGTGACCTGGGTTTTTCACTCTATGAGTAATTTGAGTAATTGTGTGAATAAGTGCTATGGACCATCTTCATGAGGTCTGAATGAGTTCCAATCTGAATTTGCAGTATTACGTGCCCTCGTTAACGCTGTGAGTGTCAGATAAGATAGGAGCCAAATTAAGTAAAAGCACATAGACCACCTTCCCTTTTTAGTCAGCTACACGTGTGCAAGAAGGGTAAATGAAATAAATAAGGTAATTACCCGAGGTTATAGTTGATTATATGTAATTGAGTGTAACTATATTGTAATACTGAGCTAGAAAGAGCTGCTGATTGTTTTAATCATATATGGATTCTGGTAAATAACGGAATCTACGGACTAAAGTCCCAAGTATATTCTGAGTCTGTTTATTAACAATGTTTATTGTGCACAAAAGAACTGAGCAACTCAAAAGAGGTATTGTTTTAACCATAACCTAAGTCTGTGTGCTAACATTGTAGTTGGCATGTTGCTTTGTGATTGTAGTTTGTGATAAGAGGGATTACTGCAGTTTCCCAATTGACAGATGTGTCGCGTGTGTGAAAGATTGCAGAGATTGCAAATTTTTCAGCATATGGGAAGGGCAGGGAGGATTAACCCTAAGTGTGCATATCATGTTATGGAAGAAATATTCCATATATGCATAGAGTTTGTACAGTACTGTGACCTAAGGGTACAGTCTACAGAAAATGTGAAAGAAAAACAAACTATGTTTCAATTATGCATTTCAATTATGCTGCATAATATTGGCCTGATCAACCAATACTAAGCGTATTTTGAAATCGGCAAAACTGTTGAAATCTGCAAGATATTAAAGCCTGCAAACGGTTAAAATTTGCAAACTGATTTTCATTATTTAAATCATGGGCGTCCAACTTATGAAACTATAAAACTATGGTATTCAACAGGTACCAAAGGAACATGACCTTGCGCTGGCGAATCTGTATGTTTTGTGTTTTATGGTGTCTTGTGTGTGGGACATAAAAGTTCAGTGTTTGTTCCATTAAGTATATTCTCAGATCTGTGTCTAATAGAAACCTTCTGTATGTGACTGTTTGGCATGGTTACAAGTTTTGTAAATAAGGTATATATATATATATGTGGTGAACTGAGGAAACAAAAGAGTTAATGTCCGTGTTCAAATGGCTTTTGGCAGATCTGTAGTTAAAAATATGTGTTCATGTGATGTTTATCTGATGTTAGTATTTAACTATGAAGCAAAGTTTCCCATATGGGTTTAATACATAAATATTCTTTAATGCAATATATTGTGAGAAGGTCTGCCAGCAAATGAATGGCTGGATGCCGTGTGTTGTATTGCAATATAAAGAAGGAAAAAAAAAAAGTTTTTTTTCTTCCCTGTAAAATAAGTAAAAAGCCTTCAGTTTCCAACGCTGTGTATCACGGAGAAGCTAGGGAGCTGTGACAGCCCAACTCGTGTGCCTAACCCCCCCTTCCAGCAGCAGCATAAGCCATGAAAAAAAGAAAAAGGGTTCAGTGAGCTTTGATTTTTTTTTCCATCTAATAAGATGGATCATATTAAGCAGCACTCTAAATATATTTTGTGCTACAAATGCTGTCAGAAGACAATAATTTGCAATTTTAAATGTTTGTTATACAAATGATCTACTCTAGTTTTAATATAAGAACTAATATCTTAAACAGATAGTCTGTAGAGAAAGCTGCCAATAATAATAAAAAAAAAGTGTAGTTACGGGAGCATAACTGTAATCAGGAAAAATCCCAGCAACATATACAGGCTAGAGATGTCAGCGCTAACAGCGTTAAAGCTAACAGATCTGCATCTGACACAGTCAAGAAGACAACGCCCTATTGCTGCACACAATACCAATTTCTCCCTCTCAGATGTGGGCTATACGGGGGGAGAGTTTTTCAAAGCTGCAGCTAGAATCATAGGGAAAGATAAAGGTATCATTCTGTAAAGTATATGCTGTAAATCACAGATTGCTACAAGCAATTAATCACTACGATTCCAGTATTAACATACTTTAAGGCAATTCTTCAAATTTATTCGGAAGAAACCTAATTTGTAAGTTACAGTGTAAAATATACTACATCACGGATGGGGTATTTCTATAGATTCCAGGAAGTTTAAAGTAGGGACAGATTCAGTTGGATACATAGCATATATATATATATATATATATCTATCACTTACCCTGTGTTTCTATGAATAGAGGTAAAGGATACGCTTGCTAAAATCCATAACAAAGTATAGGCATTGATATTATAGATATAGATTGCAGAGGTTCTTAGTGGACTGCACAATATGCAGTGATGAACCAGGTTCCGTAGCCATAAAGTGTGGGGATATGATTGTATAAAAAAAGTTATACAGATAATGTGAGCGGTGTTGTTAAGTTTGTAAGTTGATAAGTTTGTAAGTTTTCAGGGAATCCGTGTATGTGGCAAGGCATTCCATAGAATGGTTGCAGTCCAAGGAAAGTTTATAGTCATGGAAGCAAGTAAGGAGTGTGGATGAGAGAAATAGATCTTGTGAAAAGTGGATTGAGTGGAATGGCCAGTCTGAAAGATATTTTGAGATAAGCAAAGAAATGTATAGTATGTTGATGTAGTATGATTACTAACCTGGTGTGTAAGTAACGGTAGGATACAGACTACCCAATGAGAAAAATGTAATGTTGATGGAATAAATTACACTGTATTGGACTAGATTATGCTAAAGATTTATAGACAATCTTTCTTTGTACTTGCAAAAATAACCTACATTCTTTTGTACCTACAGATTATGTACCTGATGTACCCAGTATGTGGATGATCTACTGTGGTGCTATAAATTATTTGAAGTATTGGTGTCAGATACTAAACAGTTGTGTTTTCTTGCAGAACAGGACACAAGGTTCGCAAGACAAAAGTCAACGGTGTGCTGACATAGTTAACTACCTAGGTCATTATTTGGCGCTAGGCCAAAGATAGTTAAAACCCTTAGAGGGTGGAGCCTTGGTATACATTTGTTGATAGATATATATGTATGACCAGATGATAAATCTCTAGATACAGTAATTTTTTTTTGTAAATGCTATGTGCATGGATTCAAGTTCATAACCAAAGAAATTATAGAAGGTAATACAATATTACACTTTATCATGAATAAGACATTATGGATACAAAGTCAGAGCCAAACCATCAACTTATGTATAAGCAAGAACAAAAGAAAAAAAAATATGTTTAAGACTGAGGTTAAGCAGTAGATTTTGTATAATGTGTACATTTTACCTCTGACAGTATACAACTTAGATACAGCTGTATACTTGTCTTCCTCACCCCCAAAAGTGGGGAGTATAAGGAATATAATGTGGATGAGTAAGACAATTATAATGATTACATCGCATTTTACATTGCATAAAAAAAAAACTGACAGTAACAGGAGAATAATTTCTCGAGCATCCATAGGGGATAATGGGATGGTGAATTACAGTGTGTTAACTGAAATGAGTATGTGAATTAGTGACTTAGTATTAGTAATAATAAAGTGTTGCTGCCAACTTTTATTAAGGGGAAATGTCATGAGTTATGCAAATCTAAGGGTAACTAGCATGAAATAGATTCACAAACTTTCTATAGTAGTATGAAGTTTAATGGAGAAGTGTACATTGTGTTTTGGCATGTGACCAGAATAACAAATTATGTGATAATGAGAGGGATAGTGATGGTGATAAAGAAAGCTATAGCATGTTTACTGCAGATGTTTGGGTTGATTAAAAACAACATTGTTTTAATACAACATAGTTTAATGTTAAAAAAGGAACTATAGTATGTGTAACAGGTGTTAACGGGTAAAGTTAAAGTAAAGCAACGGAGTTTGCTGCGCTATTTGAGAAATGGATAATGGATAATAAGGCCAGATGTGTGATCTATTGTTTCAAAGACAGTAAAGTTTCTTTACTGATAGAAAGAGTTATAGGAGTTTGGAAAATATTTTGTGTTTAATATGTGTAATGCTAGGAATAAAAAGTCATAATATGACAGGGAAGGTTTAAAGAATTAAGCATTATTAATGTACAAAAGAGACAGGAAAGGCAGAATTTGAATCATGGCATGGTCCAATCGTTGGTTCAATAGTGGTAGAATTACACCTAAGCCTCTGCTTAGTCTCTCTTCTATATAATTTTTTTGTTATTCTTTTTGGAATCCAGCAAAGATATATTATCCAGAGCAAAGATATATTATCTAGAGCAAAGATATATTATCCAGAGACTGATTCAAACTACAAAATGATTTGACGGTTCAAATGTGTCACACAAATTATGTAAACAGTTACAAGAATATCAAAAGCTGCAAGAACCTTGGAAAGATATTTAACCGACACGAAAACACACAGTCCGGCACAGGACAATCACTAAAGAGAGTGAAGACGGTGTTATGGTGGGAAGTTGTTTATGTTTCGGTTCCATTACAGATCGCATAGGATGGTCCTGGGCAAGTACCGCTGACTACTGATACAGCCGTTGCAAAGGCTGCAGAAGAAGGACACCTAGATCCATGAGCTTGCAATGAAATGAAAAGGTCAGAGACCAGAGCTTAAAGGAACCTAAAACAAAAAAACAATTGTATGGAGATACAGAGACTTTTACTACTGTTACTACAACAGAGTATATTTGAATGAACCCTTCAATCGAGATGGAGATGATTATGATCATTGATAATAGACTATGTGCTTATAAGCTAATATCCTAGAGAACTTTTAACATTTCTGAAAGTATACGGGAGCGACGTTATTTATAACAGCATTAGGACTTAATTTCTTTTTCTTTGAAGAGAGAGCGAGCAAACGTGTGGTGTAGGTATGAGTACTCATCCATTATTGTGGATGGGAATTATTTCAATAAGACCCTTCCTTCCTCTTTTCTTTTCTAAGCAGGAAATCCAGAGAGATTTATGACCGGTGTAACGAACACACTTTGAAAAACATGGTTGTGAGTATTATACTCCACTTGAAGAGAGATGTATAGATTAATGTATGGATAATTTAAATAATTTAGGATATTATTCTGAGGAGTATCCAGTCCAGCAATACCATTAATTGTTGGAAAGATTTTGGGTACTGCTGCTAAATAAATATTATTGCTAATTATTATTATTATTATTATAATAATTGTTAGATATGTATACATAAACACTAGCATTGTATAGTAACAGGCCAAAGTTCTCTATGTAAGTTACATTTGATGTGATTACCAAAACTTTATAGAGTTGTGATAATAGTGAAACAGGTACATGTGTATAGATATAACAGTATCTCAAGAAAAAACCACTGGTGATAATATCAGCTACACATATCGGGTGTATTTCAGTTAGTGGAAATAAAATAGGTCAATAATACAGGAAAAATTAACTTATGATGAAGATAGGAAAGATTGATTTAAGGGAATGTGAAAGGATTGTTACCGTATACAAACCTAATGTTTCTAGATGTGCTAGATATAACGAGTTAGGTATATAAATAGTAATGGTTACATATGATGTTCATTAAAGTTTATGATTTAATAAATGTATTTTAACAGGAGTAGATTCAAAAGCTAAAGAAGATATCATACATAACGGGGAATGTTAGTTGTCACTATGTCCTTAGGATATGATATATAATTGGTTACCTATTAATTCTGAAGATGTTTGTTATTTAAGAAGATTGATTTAGCAATTTTATACAAAAACACATAATAACTTGAGAAAAGTTTTCTTGCAGGATGAACTATTCCTAAAAAGAGTAATTGACTCAGTAATCAGGAAACATGTTCCTGCCACCAGAGCATCAATAAAACCTCGAATTGGTAAAGGTGGCTAATAAGTTCTCCTATGGCTAATGAAGTCGTGTGATTAATCAACTGGGAGTTGACGTTTTATTTCATTTAAGTTATTGATAACATGATTGAACTTTATGATAGGACATTTATGATGATTCCAGGACATTGGACATGAACTATTACGATACCACATTGTTCTACATTCTTTAATACCACAAATTGGAGGATATTGTTGATTTCCGGAAACAGCACTTTGAGCTCACTGCTGTGCTTATTTGACCAAAGACATTACGGATCCTGATACGTGTATTGCCAAGTATATAAAATAGGTCCATGATATAAAAGAAGAACTTTAACCAAGGCATTATGATATGGACTGGAAAAGATAAATGTTTAAATTCTAGTATTCAATTTTCAGGATTAGGAAAATGTTTTTTAAGTATATTGTATGTGATTGTATGTGATGATGTATTCTGTGATGAGGTTTATTCTTTGGTGACCCCGATGTGATTATAGCCATTCATTTGATGTTCACTGCCTACAGGTGCGGCCTATGTTGTATTTAGAAGGCTACTGTCAGACGCAGAATAGCAATACTTCATGAAATGATTATTAGCGAACTATACGTTCCCAGAAATTCTCCTGAGATGACAGGGCACATGGATAATGTCCCTGATCAAAGGGTGGAGCTGTCGAATACTGTGACAGAGGCAACCTGCTACAAGGCCTAACAGTTATATATATGTACTACGGGATAGTACGTATATTATGCATACACCTAATAATCACAATATCAAAGGTGATCTACATTCACTAGTATAGTATAAAAGCATAAGATAATCCATTTTGTTTCTAGCTAGATGATACAGCAGATTCATCTTGAACTTTGTACACACTAAGAAAGACGAAAAACAACTTTGTTGGCTAGTATTGATTCCACATACGCACATCCGAAAAGCTCATAGTGTCCAGCTTAATTCCTAATATGGACACATAGTTGAAGATCATGAGTATCTTTTAGTTTTCTTTGCCAATTGTTCTAATATTGCATAACACTGTATTCCAGATAAATGAACTCATATGGGAGGGTTATAAGAATGGGGCGTAACTGTATATTATAAAACTCATTGTTTTTACATGTATCTGTTGTTGAAGCATTTTGACCCAGGCTTGAGAGGATGTTCCCTCTCAACCTGTATACGGGCGTGGCCTTTTTAATAAATAATTATTGATTTTGCTAAATCTATTTTCAATTCATTCTTTTACCTAACAACTCAAACAGCAACATGAGGGTTAATTTAATTAACCCTGAAACAGGTATCCAACAGACTTGAAGAGTGAAGCTGAAGAACTCCGGTAAAGAAGAACTGATGACTGTGTTTTATGATTAAAAGATGAGGCTGAAGTACCTGGACTTTGAAGAAATGAAGACGTGGTCTGTGATTGAAAGATGAGGCTGAAGAACTTGGACTTTGTAGAAATGAAGACTGTGGTTTGTGATTGAAAGACGAGGCTGAAGAACTTGGACTTTGAAGAAATTAAGTTGTATTCCGAAACCGCCGTTAGCACCAGGAGGTCCTCTACGACCTGGGACCCCGTGAGCACTTCCACGAGTGGCAACGGACTAAGACAGCAGGACTGCAGCAGCGTTTAGGTAACCGATGGATGAGAGCAACCAGGATCAGGGAACCAGAAGTAACCTGGGAGCACAGAGCTGGAGAACCTTTCACAAGGAGGTAACTAGAAGCACTGGCACTCTCCCTCCGAGCCAGCCCCCTTTTGTAAGGGGAGAACACGCAGGATTGGCTGGACATAGATTGGGAACTTCATTGGTAATACTCTGGTCTCCAACATGGCTGACCACAGGACAGGAGACATACTAAGCTGTTAGCACACAGCTTTATCCAGCTTCTGTCTCTGACACACTATACAGTGTCACCACCAGAGGACCTACCGCAGCGTTCCCCGCCGCAGCGCCCAGCTCTCCAGACCCCCGGCCCTTGGCAGCCGCACATCCATTCAGGAGGACCCGGCGCAAGCAGCTCCCTGCCGCCGCAGCCGCACCAAGCAGAGGGACGGTCACCCGTGGGAGCACCCGCCGCAGGTAAGGCTCCGAAGCCTGACAAATATCTAACCATTATATGCAATGTATGGCAACATTTCAACAATGCATATGCCTGGAACATCATTTTAGAGCTTCAGCAAATAACAGTGTATTAACCTATTACTTAAAAATAGTATAACCTAAGGCATAGCAATGCTTTATACGGTGTCAACAATAATTAAATCAACAACATATAGTATGGGTGTTACATAATTTTAGGTACATAATCCTATGGTATCTTAAAACTTAGAATTGTGACACATAAAAGTGTAATATATGTGTATAATTCACAGTCCTATTGCAATCTATAACCAATACATAACAATGCTAAATCAAGAAGTAAAAGTGCTGAAGATAATCATGCATAACAGTGATACATGAAAATTTTAGACAGGTACAAAATGCTTTGGTAGTTAATATGATGTAACTGTGTTACCAAATATTGTTATAATGCAATAAAATACTGCAGCTGTGTACAATATAAACCATATTCATTTCCTTTATTTGTCACTGTCATATAACACTTCATGAGCATTGCGCATATTAATATAATACTTGCAGAGGTGTGGCAGGGTTCCTTATGTAGGACTCTATGGAACCCCAGGATCGTTAGGATTATTTTGGTGCATGAGAAATTCAATTCCTGGTATTGTAGCAGGAAGTGTCTGCTTGTCGACGTCTGTTAGTAGCACTTACCTGTCCGAAGAAGGATCTTTCCATGAAGGTTGCCACCACCGCTGAAACTTTGGCCCCTGAGAAGACACTGTTTCTAATTTTTTGAAAGCCTTAATCCCTAATGATTCATACTCAGTTGGTCAGGAAATGTCATTTTAAATTGGCACCATTTTTAAGCCAATCAGGACTTCTTCCAATAAACAATGACATTTTGTCACAGTGAGCAAATCATGGATTGCGTGTTATTGAGTCTCTTTTTCACTCTTTCATTTCGTATCTAATACTAGTAGGAAAAGCTCAGTCCAACAGTGGCGGTCAAAAACATAAAATCTTTAAAAGGAGTGGACATTTTAATCGAACTCAAAACTATGCATAAACACAATATCTAACAATTATATGTAATGTAAGGCCACATTTCAACAATGCATAGGCCTTGAACATCATTTTAGAGCTTCAGCAAATAACAGTGTATTAACCTATTACTTTAAAATGCTATAACCTAAGGCAAAGCAATGCTTTATACGGTGTCAACAATAATTAAATCAACAACATACAGTATGGGTGTTACATAATTTTAGTTACATAAACCTATGGTATCTTATAACTTATAATTTTGACACATAAAAGTGTAATATATGTGTATAATTCACAGTACTATTGCAATCTATAACTTATACATAACAATGCTAAATCAAGAAGTAAAAGTGTTGAAGATAATCATGCAAAACAGTGACACAAAAATTGTAGACAGGTACAAAATGCTTTGGTAGTTAATATGATGTAACTGTGTTACCAAATATTGTTATAATGCAATAAAATACTGCAGCTGTGTACAATATAAACCGTATTCATTTCCTTTATTTATCACTATGTCATATAACACTTTATGAGCATTGCGCATATTAATGTAATACTTGCAGAGGTGTAGCAGGGTTCCTTATGTAGGACTCTATGGAACCCCAGGATCGTTAGGATGATTTTGGTGCATGAGAAATTCTATTCCTGGTATTGTAGCAGGAAGTGTCTGCTTGTCGACGTCTGTTAGTAGCACTTACCTGTCCGAAGATGGATCATTCCATGAAGGTTGACACCACCGCTGAAAGTTTGGCCCATGAGAAGACACTGTTTCTCATTTTTTGAATGCCTTAATCCCTACAGATTCATGCTCAGTTGGTCAGGAAATGTCATTTTAAATTGGCAGCATTTTTGTGCCAATCAGGACTTCTTCCAATAAACAATGACAGTTTGTCACATGAGCAAATCATGGATTGCGTGTTATTGAGTCTCTTTTTCACTCTTTCATTTCTTATCTAATACTAGTAGGAAAAGCTCAGTCCAACAGTGGCGGTCAAAAATATAAAATCTTTAAAAGGAGTGGCCATTTTAATCGAACCCAAAACTATGCATAAACACAATATTGTCATGCTCGGCGTAAGTTGGGGTTCCGACAACCGAGTTTTGGATGAAGTGACAGCTACCTGTGAGGAGAGTAAACAAGGTGGTTGAATGTAATTCCTCCTTATGGGTGGAAGCCAAACTAAGTGTTAACGTTGGCCAGAGGACGTAAAGAAAAGGAGGACTTCGTAGGAGGATAACTGTAGTTTTAATGAATAATCAGGCTGTACACGAATATTGGAGAAATTAAAGAAACTGGAAGAATTAGAGCGTATGGTTAAATGACTTGAAGAGTGAAGCTAAAGAACTCCGGTAAAGAAGAACTGATGACTGTGTTTTATGATTAAAAGATGAGGCTGAAGTACTTGGACTTTGAAGAAATGAAGACTGTGGTTTGTGATTGAAAGACGAGGCTGAAGAACTTGGACTTTGAAGAAATGAAGACTGTGGTTTGTGATTGAAAGACGAGGCTGAAGAACTTGGACTTTGAAGAAATGAAGACTGTGGTTTGTGATTGAAAGACGAGGCTGAAGAACTAGGACTTTGAAGAAATGAAGATGTCTGCCGGAACCGCCGTTAGCACCTGGAGCTCCTCTACGACCTGGGACCCCGTGAGCGCTTCCACGAGTGGCAACGGACTTAGACAGCAGGACTGCAGCAGCATTTAGGTAACCGATGGATGAGAGCAACCAGGACCAGGGAACCAGTAGTAACCTGGGAGCACAGAGCTGGAGAACCTTTCACAAGGAGGTAACTAGAAGCACTGGCACTCTCCCTCTGAGCCAGCCCCCTTTTGTAAGGGGAGAACACGCAGGATTGGCTGGACATAGATTGGGAACTTCATTGGTAATAGTCTGGTCTCCAACATGGCTGACCACAGGACAGGAGACATACTTAGCTGTTAGCACACAGCTTTACCCAGCTTCTGTCTCTGACACACTATACAGTGTCACCACCAGAGGACCTTACCGCAGCGATCCCCACCGTAGCGCCCGGCTCTACAGACCCCCCGGCCCTTGGCAGCCGCACATCCGTCCAGGAGGAACCGGCGCAAGCAGCTCCCTGCCGCCACAGCCGCACCAACCAGAGGGACGGTCACCCGTGCGAGCACCCGCTGGAGGTAAGGCTCCGGAGCCTGACAAATATCTAACCAATATATGCAATGTAAGGCAACATTTCAACAATGCATAAGCCTGGTACATCATTTTAGAGCTTCAGCAAATAACAGTTTATTAACCTATTACTTAAAAATGCTATAACCTAAGGAATAGCAATGCTTTACACGGTGTCAACAATACTTAATTCAACAACATGTAGTATGGGTGTTACATAATTTTAGTTACATAATCCTATGGTATCTTAAAACTTATAATTGTGACACATAAAAGTGTAATATATGTGTATAATTCCCAGTCCTATTGCAATCTATAACTTATACATAACAAAGCTAAATCAAGAAGTAAAAGTGTTGAAGATAATCATGCAAAACAGTGACACAAAAATTGTAGACCGGTACAAAATGCTTTGGTAGTTAATATTATGTAACTGTGTTACCAAATATTGTTATAATGTAATAAAATACTGCAGCTGTGTACAATGTAATCCGTATTCATTTCCTTTATTTATCACTATGTCATATAACACTTTATGAGCATTGCGCATATTAATGTAATACTTGCAGAGGTGTAGCAGGGTTCCTTATGTAGGACTCTATGGAACCCCAGGATCGTTACGATGATTTTGGTGCATGAAAAATCCTCTTCCTGGTATTGTACAGGAAGTGTCTGCTTGTCGACGTCTGTTAGTAGCACTTACCTGTCCGAAGATGGATCATTCCATGAAGGTTGACACCACCGCTGAAAGTTTGGCCCATGAGAAGACACCGTTTCTCATTTTTTGAAAGCCTTAATCCCTAAAGATTCATACTCAGTTGGTCAGGAAATGTCATTTTAAATTGGCACCATTTTTGAGCCAATCAGGACTTCTTCCAATAAACAATGACAGTTTGTCACAGTGAGCAAATCATGGATTGCGTGTTATTGAGTCTCTTTTTCACTCTTTCATTTCTTATCTAATACTTGTAGGAAAAGCTCAGTCCAACAATGGCGGTCAAAAACATAAAATCTTTAAAAGGAGTGAACATTTTAATCAAACTCAAAACTATGCATAAACACAATATCTAACAATTATATGTAATGTAAGGCCACATTTCAACAATGCATAGGCCTTGAACATCATTTTAGAGATTCAGCAAATAACAGTGTATTAACCTAATACTTAAAAATGCTATAACCTAAGGCATAGCAATGCTTTATACGGTGTCAACAATACTTAAATCAACAACATATAGTATGGGTGTTACATAATTTTAGTTACATAATCCTATGGTATCTTAAAACTTATAATTGTGACACATAAAAGTGTAATATATGTGTATAATTCACAGTCCTATTGCAATCTATAACTTATACATAACAATTGTAAATCAAGAAGTAAAAGTGTTGAAGATAATCATGCATAACAGTGATACATGAAAATTGTAGACAGGTACAAAATGCTTTGGTAGTTAATATTATGTAACTGTGTTACCAAATATTGTTATAATGCAATAAAATACTGCAGCTGTGTACAATATAAACCGTATTCATTTCCTTTATTTATCACTATGTCATATAACACTTTATGAGCATTGCGCATATTAATGTAATACTTGCAGAGGTGTAACAGGGTTCCTTATGTAGGACTCTATGGAACCCCAGGATCGTTGGGATGATTTTGGTGCATGAGAAATTCTATTCCTGGTATTGTAGCAGGAAGTGTCTGCTTGTCGACGTCTGTTAGTAGCACTTACCTGTCCGAAGAAGGATCTTTCCATGAAGGTTGCCACCACCGCTGAAACTTTGGCCCCTGAGAAGACACTGTTTCTAATTTTTTGAAAGCCTTAATCGCTAATGATTCATACTCAGTTGGTCAGGAAATGTCATTTTAAATTGGCACCATTTTTAAGCCAATCAGGACTTCTTCCAATAAACAATGACATTTTGTCACAGTGAGCAAATCATGGATTGCGTGTTATTGAGTCTCTTTTTCACTCTTTCATTTCTTATCTAATACTAGTAGGAAAAGCTCAGTCCAACAGTGGCGGTCAAAAACATAAAATCTTTAAAAGGAGTGGACATTTTAATCGAACTCAAAACTATGCATAAACACAATATCTAACAATTATATGTAATGTAAGGCCACATTTGAACAATGCATAGGCCTTGAACATCATTTTAGAGCTTCAGCAAATAACAGTATATTAACCTATTACTTTAAAATGCTATAACCTAAGGCAAAGCAATGCTTTATACGGTGTCAACAATAATTAAATCAACAACATACAGTATGGGTGTTACATAATTTTAGTTACATAAACCTATGGTATCTTAAAACTTATAATTTTGACACATAAAAGTGTAATATATGTGTATAATTCACAGTACTATTGCAATCTATAACTTATACATAACAATGCTAAATCAAGAAGTAAAAGTGTTGAAGATAATCATGCAAAACAGTGACACAAAAATTGTAGACAGGTACAAAATGCTTTGGTAGTTAATATGATGTAACTGTGTTACCAAATATTGTTATAATGCAATAAAATACTGCAGCTGTGTACAATATAAACCGTATTCATTTCCTTTATTTATCACTATGTCATATAACACTTTATGAGCATTGCTCATATTAATGTAATACTTGCAGAGGTGTAGCAGGGTTCCTTATGTAGGACTCTATGGAACCCCAGGATCGTTAGGATGATTTTGGTGCATGAGAAATTCTATTCCTGGTATTGTAGCAGGAAGTGTCTGCTTGTCGACGTCTGTTAGTAGCACTTACCTGTCCGAAGAAGGATCTTTCCATGAAGGTTGCAACCACCGCTGAAACTTTGGCCCCTGAGAAGACACTGTTTCTCATTTTTTGAAAGCCCTAATCCCTAAAGATTCATACTCAGTTGGTCAGGAAATGTCATTTTAAATTGGCACCATTTTTGAGCCAATCAGGACTTCTTCCAATAAACAATGACAGTTTGTCACAGTGAGCAAATCATGGATTGCGTGTTATTGAGTCTCTTTTTCACTCTTGCATTTCTTATCTAATACTAGTAGGAAAAGCTCAGTCCAACAGTGGCGGTCAAAAACATAAAATCTTTAAAAGGAGTGGACATTTTAATCAAACTCAAAACTATGCATAAACACAATATCTAATAATTATATGTAATGTAAGGCCACATTTCAACAATGCATTGGCCTTGAACATCATTTTAGAGCTTCAGCAAATAACAGTGTATTAACCTAACACTTAAAAATGCTTTAACCTAACGCATAGCAATGCTTTATACGGTGTCAACAATACTTAAATCAACAACATATAGTATGGGTGTTACATAATTTTAGTGTTAGGCGCCGCGGTCCGTGGCTTCCTTCTTGCCCGGCGCCTAGCAACTAGGGACGCCGTGCGCGCTGAGCTGCCGGGTCCCTAGCAACGCTAGAATGCCATGTGCGCTGAGCCGCCAGGTCCCTAGCAACGCTAGGACGCCGGGCGTGCCCAGCCGCCGGGACCCTAGCAACGGGGACGCCACAGGCGGACCGTGTTCCCCGTTGCAGGGATTGATTAGTTAAAGTGTTCACACATGTTTCTCTGGTCGTGCAGCAAGGCAGCTGCACGACATTTATTGTAATTAGGCTCTGTGCTCTTATTGGAGGGTTCCCTGTTAAATGCCTCCTCAGTGCCTCACACAGATGCCGATGATAGCTTCCTGCATGCTGCTCATGTTTGGTGAACGTCTGTTCCTGGTTAGCTGTGTCCGGTCCCTCCAGTTCTCTGAGTTCCTGAATCTTGGAGTTAGTCACCTGGTCCCAAGGAGTTCTTCTGGTCCTCATTTACCTGTGGCAGTCGATTGAGGTTCTCTCTTGGTTTCGTGAGTAGCGGCTCTGCCGCGTGTTGCGGCCTAGGCCACTTTAGTATTGTTTTATTGTACTGGTGCATTTGCGGAGGTTTCCGCTTCCATAGTCCTCTCCGGTACTCGGCGGTGCCGTGTAGGAGAGTGGACAAGTGGAATATTTTGGTTGTTCTTTTCCCTGGCGGTAAGCCACGCATACTTTTAGTTTCAGGTTTGCCAGTAGCCCCTGGCCTTGTTGTTTAGTTAGAGGGCCCCTTGTTATCACGCTGTCTCAGTTCACTCTTTGTCTCTCATTAAGACCTGAGGGGGCATCGGAGTTGGGCAGACGCAATCCGCCCTTCAAACGCGGCTGCCATGGGCCCAAGAAACCATAGTCTCGCAAGAGTGTACTGACAGCACGGGTGAGACAACGGAGATAGGGTGCCAGGGGCTATTCCCATTCCATTTCCCTTTCCCAGCATTACGTCCTGGTATTCAGGTCCCACCGTATAAGATCTCCCCTGATCTGAGTATCAGGATCATAACATTTAGTTACATAATCCTATGGTATCTTAAAACTTATAATTGTGACACATAAAAGGGTAATATATGTGTATAATTCACAGTCCTATTGCAATCTATAACATACATAACAATGCTAAATCAAGAAGTAAAAGTGTTGAAGATAATCATGCAAAACAGTGATACATGAAAATTGTAGACAGGTACAAAATGCTTTGGTAGTTAATATGATGTAACTGTGTTACCAAATATTGTTGTAATGCAATAAAATACTGCAGCTGTGTACAATATAAACCGTATTCATTTCCTTTATTTATCACTATGTCATATAACACTTTATGAGCATTGTGCATATTAATGTAATACTTGCAGAGGTGTGACAGGGTTCCTTATGTAGGACCCTATGGAACCCCAGGATCGTTAGGATGATTTTGGTGCATGAGAAATTCTATTCCTGGTATTGTAGCAGGAAGTGTCTGCTTGTCGACGTCTGTTAGTAGCACTTACCTGTCCGAAGAAGGATCTTTCCATGAAGGTTGCAACCACCGCTGAAACTTTGGCCCCTGAGAAGACACTGTTTCTCATTTTATGAAAGCCTTAATCCCTAAAGATTCATACTCAGTTGGTCAGGAAATGTCATTTTAAATTGGCACCATTTTTGAGCCAATCAGGACTTCTTCCAATAAACAATTACAGTTTGTCACAGTGAGCAAATCATGGATTGCGTGTTATTGAGTCTCTTTTTCACTCTTTCATTTCTTATCTAATACTAGTAGGAAAAGCTCAGTCCAACAGTGGCGGTCAAAAACATAAAATCTTTAAAAGGAGTGGACATTTTAATCGAACTCAAAACTATGCATAAACACAATATATAACAATTATATGTAATGTAAGGACACATTTCAACAATGCTTAGGCCTTGAACATCATTTTAGAGCTTCAGCAAGTAACAATGTATTAACCTAATACTAAAAAATGCTATAACCTAAGGCATAGCAATGCTTTATACGGTGTCAACAATAATTAAATCAACAACATATAGTATGTAACATAGTAACATAGTATCTGAGGTTGAAAAAAGACAATTGTCCATCGAGTTCAACCTATTTGTGGTCTCCTATGCATGATGATTTGACTAAAATTTCTGACTGATGCTGCTGTCAGCCGTTGCATTTTATCCCTATTTATAGTAACTATAATGCATGACTATGCACCATACCCCTGGATATCCTTATCCATTAGGAATTTATCTAACCCATTCTTAAAGGTGTTGACAGATTCCGCCATTACAACTCCCTCGGGCAGGGAATTCCAAACACGTATTGTCCTTACCGTGAAAAAGCCTTTACGCCGTATTGTGCGGAATCTCCTCTCCTCTAACCTGAGCGAGTGTCCACGAGTCCTCTGTGTTGATCTAACCAAAAACAGGTCCCGCGCAAGCTCTGTGTATTGTCCCCTTATATATTTGTAGATGTTGATCATATCCCCTCTTAGTCTCCACTTTTCCAATGTAAACATGCCTAGTCTTTCAAGCCTTTCCTTGTATTCCATCGTCTCCATGCCCTTAATTAGTTTGGTCGCCCTCCTCTGTACCTTTTCAAGCTCCAGGATATCCTTTTTGTAGTACGGTGCCCAGAATTGTACACAGTATTCAAGGTGTGGCCTCACTAGTGAATTATATAACGGGAGTATAATACTCTCGTCCCTAGCATCAATACCCCGTTTTATGCATGCTAATATCTTATTAGCCTACTTTGCTGCAGTCCTACTTTGGGTACTACTGCTTAGCTTGCTATCTATGAGGACACCTAAGTCCTTTTCCAGTACAGAATCCCCTAATTTTACCCCATTTAGTAGGTAGGTGTAATTTTTGTTCTTGTTACCACAGTGCATTACCTTACACTTGTCTGTGTTGAAGCGCATTCTCCATTTGGCTGCCCATGCTTCTAATTTAACTAAGTCATTCTGAAGAGACTCTGCATCCTCCTCTGTATTTATAGCCTTACACAATTTGGTATCATCTGCAAAAATTGACACCATGCTCTCTAGACCTTCTGTTAGGTCGTTAATGAAAATATTGAACAATAGCGGTCCTAATACTGAGCCTTGCGGCACACCACTTAGCACTTCAGTCCAAGTTGAAAAAGATCCATTAACCACAACGCGCTGCTCCCTATTATCTAACCAGTTTTTGACCCAAGTGCATATTGTGCTTCCTAGCCCTGATTCTTGTAGCTTGTAGATAAGTCTCATGTGTGGTACAGTATCGAACGCTTTGGCAAAGTCTAAAAAGATTACATCCACGTCTTTACCCTGATCTAGGTTTGCGCTTACTGTTTCATAAAAGCCAAGTAGGTTGGTTTGACAGGATCTGTCCTTCATAAACCCATGTTGATTCCTTTTAATGACCTTATTGGTTTCAAGGAACTTCTGAATACTATCCCTTAGAATACCTTCCAATACTTTCCCCGCTATAGATGTAAGACTAACTGGTCTATAATTACCTGGTTCAGCTTTACTTCCCTTTTTGAATATAGGCACTACTTCCGCTATACGCCAGTCTTTGGGAACCATACCTGATATAACTGAATCTTTAAAGATCAAAGATAGCGGTTTTGCCAGTTCAGAGTGAAATCTCCATTAGAACCCTTGGATGAATGCCATCGGGCCCTGGTGATTTATTAATCTTTAAATGTTTTAATCGGTCACAGACTACTTCCTCGCTTAAATAAGTACCTATCAGTGTGATATTCTCATTATTGAGATTGTGTGTCAGTCCCTGAATTGGGTCCTCTCTAGTGAATACTGTTGAAAAAAACTCATTTAGTGTGTCCGCTATGTCATTATCATTTTTGCTTAAGACTCCCAACTTGTCTTTTAAAGGGCCTATACTCTCCTTCTTTAATCTCTTGCTATTAATATATTTAAAGAATTTTTGGGGATTCGCTTTGCTTTCCTTTGCTACTTGTTTTTCAGTTTCTACTTTAGCCGCTCTTATTTCCTTTTTGCAAATTTTGTTACATTCCTTATAGTGCTGAAATTACTCTGCTTCCCCGTCAGATTTGTATTTTTTAAATGCTCGCCTTTTCTTGCCCATAAGTTCCTTAATCTTTTTGTTAAGCCACATCGGTTTATGATTTTTATTCCTTTTTTTGCTACTCATAGGAATACATTTGAGTGTATTTTTAGCTAGCAGGAATTTTAGTACCTCCCATTTCTCCGTAGTATTTTTTCCTAAAAACAAACCTTCCCATTAAATATCCCTGAAAAATACTCTCATCTTTTCAAAATTTGCTTTGCTAAAGTTTAAAGTCCAAGTTGAGCCAGTATAGGGCTGTTTATAGAAACTGATATTGAATGTGACCATATTGTGGTCGCTGTTTCCTATGGGTTCCCCTACTATAATACCTGATACCAAATCCCGATTGTTTGTTAATACCAGGTCTAAGACTGCATTGTACCTAGTTGGTTCCTCAATTAGTTGGACTAAGTAGTTATCATTAAGTGTGTTTAAAAACATATTGCCCCTAGCAGTATCACATAGGTCGTTTTTCCAGTTTATCTCTGGATAGTTAAAATCTCCCATCACTACTATGTCTCCTACTCCTGCTGCTCTTTCAATTTGCTTTAGTAACAATTCATCATCAGATGCGTTGATACCAGGCGGCCTATAGCATACACCCAATACTAACTTTTTTATTCCTTTTTCCCCGCATGCAATTTCTACCCATAATGTCTCGACAGTGTCTACAGTCCCCTCCTGAATATCTTCCCATATATTAGGTTTTAAAAACGGCTTTACGTAAAGACACACCCCTCCACCCTTTTTATTTAGTCTGTCTCTCCTAAACAGTGTATAGCCCTCTAGATTATCTGTCCAATCATGAGATTCATCCCACCAAGTTTCAGTAATGCCTATAATATCATACTGTTTGCTTGCTGCAAGTATTTCTAGTTACATAATTTTACATAATTTTAGTTACATAATCCTATGGTATCTTAAAACTTAGAATTGTGACACATAAAAGTGTAATATATGTGTATAATTCACAGTCCTATTGCAATCTATAACATACATAACAATGCTAAATCAAGAAGTAAAAGTGTTGAAGATAATCATGCAAAACAGTGATACATGAAAATTGTAGACAGGTACAAAATGCTGTGGTAGTTAATATGATGTAACTGTGTTACCAAATATTGTTATAATGCAATAAAATACTGCAGCAGTGTACAATATAAACCGTATTCAATTCCTTTATCACTATGTCATATAACACTTTATGAGCATTGCGCATATTAATGTAATACTTGCAGAGGTGTGGCAGGGTTCCTTATGTAGGACTCTATGGAACCCCAGGATCGTTAGGATGATTTTGGTCATGAGAAATTCTATTCCTGGTATTGTAGCAGGAAGTGTCTGCTTGTCGACGTCTGCTAGTAGCACTTACCTGTCCGTAGAAGGATCTTTCCATGAAGGTTGCCACCACCGCTGAAACTTTGGCAGCTGAGAAGACACTGTTTCTCATTTTTTTAATGCCTTAATCCCTAAAGATTCATACTCAGTTGTTCAGGAAATGTCATTTTAAATTGGCACCATTTTTGAGCCAATCAGGACTTCTTCCAATAAACAATGACAGTTTGTCACAGTGAGCAAATCATGGATTGCGTGTTATTGAGTCTCTTTTTCACTCTTTCATTTCTTATCTAATACTTGTAGGAAAAGCTCAATCCAACAGTGGCGGTCATAAACCTCATATAGTCTGAGGATTGTCCGTAACATAAACTATAACATCTTAACACTTAATTATAATAAATAAAGATACTGAGACTTGAATTTGGCAGAAATTGATAGCTATTTATTTAAGTGAACCATTAACTGTGAATAATTAAACTAAAGTATGGTGGTCAGAAAGAACGGCTAAACAACCCTATCCCATAGATAACTATCTTATAAAAAAGAACTGACGTAAACCTTCCAACAAACAAATAGGTATCCGCTCAACCTCCATCCTGACTACCCTCCCATGAGGTGATGAGGCTGCCACCCGTGAAGGCGGTCCAGCAGATGTAAAACCAGTCAGCGAAGGAGAGCGCACCTAAAAATCAACAACCAAACGACCTCCAATCCACTCTTTAATACAACAAATGTTAACTTGCCGTTCTTTCCCGCCAACAGCGAAGTTCTGTTCCACAATAACTACGCACCGCCACCATACCCCTAACCTACCGAACCAACCACAGAAAACAGATCCTCCAAAAACATAGATAGTCCCTGTCCTGTCAAGTGCACACCATCATGTCTAAACAAGTAGAAGTACCGAAACTTGATCCGCTGATGCTAAACCACGGCACCGCCATGGGCCACCACAAACTTAGCCACCGCGGCATTCACCTTCCGGCGAGCCACATCGATCGCCCGACAATCCACCACTCCACGCCAACACAGCCGCGGCACCATACAAGACCAGATAAGCCTACAGCCTGGCCAAGCGCCCAAAATCACTTGCTGATCCTGAATAATGGCCAATCAAAGATTCACTGCCTTCCTCCTACCTAGGTCGTTCCCTCCTAAGTGAATCACCAACAGTTTGGGGATGCCAAACTGACGAACCTGCTCCATAAGCTTCGCTTTCAGGTCATGCCAAAGCATACCACGCACACCTATCTACCGCACATCATCCGAACCCACAAAGCAAGGAGCCCCTCCCGTAGCCAAAAAATTGGCTGCCCAATAAACATAGGAATGGCCAATCACACACATCCACCCGCCAACCTAAAAGGGAAAAAACAGATAAACAAATGTGAATATGGGAGATAAAACCAAACCCAGCCCAGAACAGGAAACAACTATCAGAATGAGGATCTGCCAAAAAGAAAAAATTGAATAGAGGACTATAACTTTCCTCTTGAACAAGCTTCAGGCCAATCGAATCAACAGAAAGAAACAAAAGGAAAAAACAAAATAACAAAAAAAGGAGGGGGGGAGGTTAGAGCTGGGAGGGGGGGGGTTTGGGGGAACGCAGAATAACTCAGCTGGAGGTGAAACGTAAAAACCTGCTGAGGAACTTGTAATTAGGTGCCAATTAGCTGAATTGAATGAATTAAGCCAAATTAGTTTGTCAGTTCAGGCAAAAAATTGCAAAGCACTCCAGACCCCCATTGCCAGCAGTGGCGAGTAGCTAGCCATCCGAGTAGGGAGGACAGGGGAGACAAACAAAACAGCACGAACACACTGAACTGAAACACATAACGCAGTAAACGAACAAAATGTTAGTAGCAACATACTCGCTTACGCAACAGCAGGCCGAATGTAACGCTTATAAGCCGCCGACTTCCAGCGGCCCAAAGCCTTAATTTCGTCCACAGCGCGCCCTGCAGATGCTGCGAAAGTGGCGGCCCCGATTCTAAAGGAATGTGAACTAAAGTCCCGAGGGGAGAGGCCCAAACTGGACAGGCAGCGCCGCATCATCCATGTAAATTGGTACTTCGTCAATGGCGACCCATCGTAATGTAGCAGCCAAGACCCCTCAGACAAGGGCCTGACCTCCGCATACCGACTAGCCAGCGCCACCGGACAACAGTCCTCACCACCCGATGGTGCCAAAGAGATCCAATGACCTCTACCCATCTGATCAGTTTAGGAGTGGCGCAGCCTGCACAGCACGGACCCCCCCACCCACGACAACAACCGCGCGCCGCATCATGGCCTCGGACTTCTTAGAAGCCGCAACCATCTCAGAAACCCTGAACGCGCCATGGAAAGCCATGGAAAAAGCCAGCTGAAACAGGAGCGCTTCAAAACGGGAGTCCGCCACCACCGCCACCAAGAGGGAAAAAAGCAGGGACACATCAATAGGGCGCCGACCATCAGGAGGGACCGGTGCCGAGCGCACCCAACATCTAAGAGCCCTCGCCAGCAGGAAACCCTTCGTAAAATCCGGCATACCCTTCAATTTAGAATAAAAGAATATCCTGGCGAGGTATCGAGACACCACGGCCCTCGATCTCCCCGTTACGAAGAGTTGCCAAATGAAGTCTAGAAACAAGCTCTGACCCCTCGTACCTCTAGGCCCTTGGTCACGGGAAAAGTCTTCCCACTCCTTCCAGGCCCGACGGTATCCAGCGAGAGTGGACGGAGCCAAAGACAGCTCTGCTAGCCCTTCCAATCCGCCATGATGATCTGCCAAACATAAGAAGGGCAGGGCAAACCTGCCGAATCAGCCTCCGGGCCCAGCAAACGGAACCTATCCCACTGCCCCCTGGACAATGCATCGGCGATCCCATTATCAACCCCGGGGACGTGTTGAGCCCTAAACAGAATATTGCTGCACATACAAGTCAGCACGAGTCGCGACAACACCCGTAGGGCCTTAGCTCTTTGGTTGTTAACCGCGTGTACGACCCCTAAGTTATCGCAGTGGAAGAGAATACTGCGATCGCGAAGGCGCTCTCCCCAAACCGCTAAGGCGACCATGATGGGAAAAAGCTCCAGCGACAACAGGTCGCCTGTCAGCCGCTCCCGCGACCAAGACTCGGGCCATGAGGCCGCGCACCAAGCCCCGTCTAAGTAACAACCGAACCCCGACGAGTCTGCCACATCCGTAAACAACTGCAGGTTGAAACTGTCAACGAGCGTGGCCATCCAGATCAGCACACCATTGAAATCCGCCAGAAATGAAACCCACATAGCGAGGTCCCGCATAATCTCAGCCGAGAAACGGACAAAATGGTGCGGCCTGGACACCCCAGCCATGGACCGTTCCAACTTCCGACAAAAAACCCGGCCCATGGGAATCACCCGACAGGCAAAGTTCAACAGGCCTAGGAGGGATTGAGCCTCCCGCAACGTCACCTTACGCCGCTCCGAGCACTGTGCAATGGACTCCCGAACCTTCGCAACCTTGTCCTGAGGCAGCCGGCAAGCCCACGCGACCGTATCGATCTCGATACCTAAAAAGGACAAACAGGAGAGGGACCCCTCCGTCTTGTCCTCGGCCACAGGGACGCCAAAATGCCCCAACAAGGCATGCAGCGAAAACAGCAGGAAACCACAGCGAGGAGAACCCGCGGGCCCCACGCACAAAAAATCATCCAGGTAATGTGCAATCCTGCTACCTCCAGAAAACTCCACACACCAATGTAAAAAGGCTGAACTTTTCGTAAAATGCACACGAAACGGAACACCCCATAGGCAGACACTTGTCTACAAAGTATTCCTCCCCGACGCGGAAACCCATGAATCGAAACGACTCCGGGTGCAAAGGGGAGCAAGCGAAAAGCAGATTCAACATCCAGTTTAGCCATGAGGGCCCCGGGGCCACAACCCCGAACCATGTCCAAAGCATCCTCAAAGGACTGATACACCACCGAACAATATTCCGGCGAAATTGCATCGTTCACCGAGGACCCAGCTGGATAAGACAAATGTTGAATGACCCGGAACTTACCCGGAGCCTTTTTGGGCACAACCCCCACCGGGGAAAAAAATCAAATCCTCGACAGGCAGCAGCGCAAAGGGGCCCGCCATTCTCCCCAGGCGAACCTCCTGCTCAACCTTTTCCCGAAGCACGTCGGAGAACTCCCGAGCAGACTGCAGGTTCCTGGCGGCCCGAACCAAAACCTCCCCCCACCACTGGTAAACGAAAACCCGACGCAAAACCCTCCCACAGAAATTTTGCGTTGTCTGTGTTTGGGTACCACCCCGACCATTTTAGCATGGCCCCCAAACGAACTGGGGTCGGCAAGCCCCGCAGCTGTTTTTACGGCTGGGCCCGCAGCCGCCCTGGCACCCGGTCGCCCCCCCCGCGGAAGCAATTGGAAGCAGGGTGGGATCCATTACATCGTAAGCAAAGGTGGTGAAAACGACACCGTTGCCCGACGGGGCACATGGAATTGTTGAACGCGAAACACTTCCCCTTCGCCGGCGCCTGCTGCAGAGAACGGGCCGCGGCCCAAGGGCGGCACGGCGGAGCCTCAACCGCGGGCTGAAACTGACTCGCCGCCGCACCCTGCGCCACAGCCGCCCCCTTAGTCACCATCTTCATATCCTGCGCTCGCGTGACCCGAAGCCATACCTCCACATCTTTGCATCCGAAGTCAATGATGTGTCAGGCAATCCTGCTTCTGACGAAATTGCTTGTCATAATGCAGCCACGAATCGTCCTTAGACTGACGCTGCATGTCATGCACGAGGTGGATATACCTGATGACGTTCATGTGTTCATCAGGGCGATCCTCCAAGTAGCACGCGCGAAGACACAGAAACCCTCCAACCAGTTGTCATACGAGCGGATGGCCTCAGCCCCAATACCACCCTTCGCAAGCGCTTCCTTACCTTCCCTCTTGGTGTCCTCCGTCAACGTAAAAAGGTTGACGTATTTCCCCCGTCTAATCTTCCTCCTGCAACTCTCACGCAACCCTCGCAAGACTGCCGTGCACTCGCAGCGAACCACGCCCGGCAAATTATGCCTCCTCCTTTCCCAACGGGAACTACTACCACTCATCCGAGACCGTTTATCCCGGTGCCACGCCTCACGCCGCGCGTACTTGATAGCCCTCTTCCTAGCCTTTGCGGTGCTACTAACCGCAGACTGGCACGACGAAGAAGAGGAAGAAGATCTACTTGATGTACTGCCGTACGAGGAAGAAGAGGACCCCAGCGACATAGCAACTGTATCGGCGTCCCACTCACCAGCAGGCCCGCCTACGGAAGGCGAAACATCGGCCACGACTGGCCCCTCGTCCTGATCGCCATCCGGATCCGCACCTGAAAAAGAATGGACAACCGCCACAGGAGCCGAAGCCCCCCCAGCGGGAATGAAAGCAGACGCCCCTGCGGGCGATGGGGTAGCGCTACCCAGCAACGCAGCGGCGGAGCCCAGACTGCGACACGCCTGTAGAAACTGCGCCATGGCGGGGCCAGAAGCACCTTGGAGAATGGGCGCGTCGACCGAAGCAGGAACCACGAGGATGGCTCCAACCGCGTCTTCACCCGCCCAGGCCGGCCTTGCCTGGGACCGGCGCTAGCCGCCCTAAGAACCCCCATTCTCTCCTGAGGTGCACCACGAGCCACAGCGCTGCCCCGGCCCCCACTGCCCCCCACCGGGAGAATTCGCTGACCCCCGCCTCCAGGCATCACCCCCCCCTCTGGTCCCGTACCGACACAACCAAAGGCCCCCGGGAGTCCAGCAGCCCTACGGGCGCGCGCACGCATCCGTGACACGGAATTCGCCTGACTTAAGGGACGGCCAGTGGAAGAGCCACTGGCCTTATCCCTACAAGAAGTCCCCTCATTCTCTGGGGAGCTGCCGGTGACTCTCAACGGTGGAGGGTGCAGGGAACGTGCGCGCACGCGTCCCTGCACCGCAGTAGCCGGCGGGGGATTCACACCAGCGGGCACCACGGCGGCTCCCCCCGCCGGCTGCCAGATCCAGTTCGCCACCGACCGTCGCCCTGTCCCCCGCCAGCCGCCGCGCCGGAGGGATCCCCCCTGCGGCCGCAGCCTAGCCGGCGAAGGGATGGATGCACGCGCCGCCGCACGCGCCCGTGGACGTGCGCACGCAGCAGCGCCAGCAGGCTCAGCCACGGCCGTAAGCAAAGTGCTCAGGCCCGAGGCACCCGACGCCGGCTCCCGAGCAGGAGCTGCATCAATATAGCGGGCAAGGAGGCCAGAGGAGCGGCGGGGACGGGGCATGGCAGGCTACAAGTTCATACCCTCCAACTGTACCTTTTTAATAGGTACAGTACCTTTTTTTTTTTTATGGTCTGTACCGTTTTTGGCTCTCCAAACTTCCATTGAAAGCATAGGAAAAGGGGCGTGGCCACGCTCCCCTTACACACGGCCACGCCCCTTTATCAGATTTGTACAGATATTTCTGTGTAAAATGTTGGAGGGTATGCAAGTTAATCCCAGGTAATGGAGACAGAGGAGGCACAGTATAAAGCACACTGCCACAGTAGCAGCAACCTAATATTTCACAATGTGCAAGCAGCACAGCAAGGAGACAAAGGGGGGAAGAGCACTCACCCTCACCACGACAAAAGCAGAAGAGGCTGACCCAGCCCCTTTCTCAGGCTTAAGAACCCATTCCACATACCCCCAACATTCATTCCTATTGGCTAACAATAAAACTCCCATAATGCCTTACCGTCCTGCCCCCAGACTAGCTGAGGTTTAACCCACTCCTCTCCTATTCTGTCAATTTGTTTTCCAAAACATAAAATCTTTAAAAGGAGTGGACATTTTAATCGAACTCAAAACTATGCATAAAAAACAATATCTAACAATTATATGTACTGTAAGGCCACATTTCAACAATGCATAGGCCTTGAACATAATTTTAGAGCTTCAGCAAGTAACAGTGTAATAACCTAATACTTAAAAATGCTATAACCTAAGGCATAGCAATGCTTTATACGGTGTCAACAATACTTAAATCAACAACATATAGTATGGGTGTTACATAATTTTAGTTACATAATCCTATGGTATCTTAAAACTTATAATTGTGACACATAAAAGTGTAATTTATGTGTATAATTCACAGTCCTATTGCAATCTATAACTTATACATAACAATGCTAAATCAAGAAGTAAAAGTGTTGAAGATAATCATGCATAACAGTGATACATGAAAATTGTAGACAGGTACAAAATGCTTTGGTAGTTAATATGATGTAACTGTGTTACCAAATATTGTTATAATGCAATAAAATACTGCAGCTATGTACAATATACCATATTCATTTCCTTTATTTATCACTGTCATTTAACACTTTATGAGCATTGCGCATATTAATGTAATACTTGCAGAGGTGTGGCAGGGTTCCTTATGTGGGACTCTATGGAACTCCAGGATCGTTAGGATGATTTTGGTGCATGAGAAATTCTATTCCTGGTATTGTAGCAGGAAGTGTCTGCTTGTCGACCTCTGTTAGTAGCACTTACCTGTCCGAAGAAGGATCTTTCCATGAAGGTTGCCACCACCTCTAAAACTTTGGCCCCTGAGAAGTCACTGTTTCTCATTTTTTGAAAGCCTTAATCCCTAAAGATTCATACTCAGTTGGTCAGGAAATGTCATTTTAAATTGGCACCATTTTTGAGCCAATCAGGACTTTTCCAATAAACAATGACAGTTTGTCACAGTGAGCAAATCATGGATTGCGTGTTATTGAGTCTCTTTTTCACTCTTTCATTTCTTATCTAATACTAGTAGGAAAAGCTCAATCCATCAGTGGCGGTCAAAAATATAAACTCTTTAAAAGGAGTGGACATTTTAATCGAACTCAAAACTATGCATAAACACAATATCTAATAATTATTTGTAATGTAGGGCCACATTTCAACAATGCATAGGCCTTGAACATCATTTTAGAGCTTCAGCAAGTAACAGTGTATTAACCTAATTCTTAAAAATGCTATAACCTAAGGCATAGCAATGCTTTATACGGTGTCAACAATACTTAAATCAACAACATATAGTAAGGGTGTTACATAATTTTAGTTACATAATCCTATGGTATCTTAAAACTTATAATTGTGACACATAAAAGTGTAATATATGTGTATAATTCACAGTCATATTGCAATCTATAACTTATACATAACAATGCTAAATCAAGAAGTTAAAGTGTTGAAGATAATCATGCAAAACAGTAATACAGGTTGAGTATCCCTTATCCAAAATGCTTGGGACCAGAGGTATTTTGGATATTGGATTTTTCCGTATTTTGGAATAACTGCATACCATAATGAGATATCCTGGTGATGGGACCTAAGTTTAAGCACAGAATGCATTTATGTTTCATATACACTTTATACACACAGCCTGAAGGTCATTTTAGACAATATTTTTTATAACTTTGTACATTAAACAAAGTGTGTCTACATTCACACAATTCATTTATGTATCATATACACCTTATACACACAGCCTAAAGGTCATTTAATACAATATTTTTAATAACTTTGTGTATTAAACTAAGTTTGTGTACATTGAGACATCAAAAAACAAAGGTTTCACTATCTCAGTCTCACTCAGAAAAGTCCGTATTTCGGAATATTCCGTATTTCGGAATATTTGGATATGGGATACTCAACCTGTACATGAAAATTGTATGATTAAAAGATGAGGCTGAAGTACTTGGACTTTGAAGAAATGAAGACGTGGTTTGTAAATAAAAGACGAGGCTGAAGAACTTGGACTTTCAAGAAATGAAGACTGTGGTTTGTGATTTAAAGATGAGGCTGAAGAACTTGGACTTTGAAGAAATGAAGATGTCTGCCGATACCGCCGTTAGCACCAGGAGCTCCTCTACGACCTGGGACCCCGTGAGCGCTTCCACGAGTGGCAACAGACTTAGACAGCAGGACTGCAGCAGCGTTTAGGTAACTGATGGATGAGAGCAACCAGGACCAGGGAACCAGAAGTAACCTGGGAGCACAGAGCTGGAGAACCTTTCACTAGGAGGTAACTAGAAGCACTGGCACTCTCCCTCTGAGCCAGCCCCCTTTTGTAAGGGGAGAACACGCAGGATTGGCTGGACATAGATTGGGAACTTCATTGGTAATACTCTGGTCTCCAACATGGCTGACACCAGGACAGGAGACATACTTAGCTGTTAGCACACAGCTTTACCCAGCTTCTGTCTCTGACACACCATACAGTGTCACCACCAGAGGACCTACCGCAGCGATCCCCGCCGCAGCGCCCAGCTCTCCAGACCCCCGGCCCTTGGCAGCCGCACATCCGTTCAGGAGGACCCGGCGCAAGCAGCTCCCTGCCGCCGCAGCCGCACCAAGCAGAGGGACGGTGACCCGTGGGAGTACCCGCCGGAGGTAAGGCTCCAGATCCTGACAAATATCTAACCATTATATGCAATGTAAGGCAACATTTCAACAATGCATAGGCATGGTACATCATTTTAGAGCTTCAGCAAATAACAGTGTATTAACCTAATACTTAAAAATGCTATAACCTAAGGCTTAGCAATGCTTTATACGGTGTCAACAATACTTAAATCGACAACATATAGTATGGGTGTTACAGAATTTTAGTTACATAATCCTATGGTATCTTAAAACTTAGAATTGTGACACATAAAAGTATAATATATGTGTATAATTCACAGTCCTATTGCAATCTATAACTTATACATAACAATGCTAAATCAAGAAGAAAAAGTGTTGAAGATAATCATGCATAACAGTGATACATGAAAATTGTAGACAGGTACAAAATGCTTTGGTAGTTAATATGATGTAACTGTTACCAAATATTGTTATAATGCAATAAAATACTGCAGCTGTGTACAATATAATCTGTATTCATTCCTTTATTTATCACTATGTCATATAACACTTTATGAGCATCGCGCATATTAATATAATACTTGCAGAGGTGTAGCAGGGTTCCTTATGTTAGGACCATAGGCGTGCGCAGCACATTTTATTAGGGGGTGCACCATCGGAGCGGTGTGTCTAGCACCGCCTTTTGGGCGTGTCTAGCACCATCTATTGACAGTCAACGCAATATAAAATATCCACCCTTGCACCAATCCTAATAAAACAGATACATTGTCAGATGTTATGGTGTGCACCAAACAAACACCCCTGATGGCACTCACTGCAATTACACTGCTCCTCCTCAGCCTGGTCTGGCTCCCCCTCTCTTTCCCCTGCAAGCTGCAGCAGCTTACTTACAAGTCAGTCACTCACTGACACTGACAGTCGCAGACTAGTACTGCTGCTGCTGGAAAAACGAGTGACGTGTCAATGTTGCTGCCGATCGCCTGCCAGTATTGAATTTGTCTTCCTAAGAGGAACGCTGGCTGCATGCTGATCCTCATCAGTGGCTGGCGTTGACATAGCATAGAAAGAAAGTGGTAGGCATGTGGCGGGTGGACGTGCGAGCAGCATGACGTAATCACATCACATCACGCTGTTTTTGTACATGGAGGTGGAGTCGGGAGTTTGAAAGCCGGTGGCAGTGGCACCCTTGATTAACCCATGCGTCCGGTCAGTAATGCAGTCCTGACAGGGTGCAGCGCAGAGATGACAGTAATCAGCCCGCTTGGCGATTGCTGCATCAGGCTTGTGAGATCAGGGTGCCAGACATTAGGGGGTGCCTGTGCGCACCAGGCACCCCCCTTGCGCACACCTATGGTTAGGACTCTATGGAACCCCAGGATCGTTAGGATGATTTTGGTGCATGAGAAATTCTATTCCTGGTATTGTAGCAGGAAGTGTCTGCTTGTCGACGTCTGTTAGTAGCACTTACCTGTCCGAAGAAGAATCATTCCATGAAGGTTGCCACCACCGCTGAAACTTTGGCCCCTGAGAAGACACTGTTTCTCATATTTTGAAAGCCTTAATCCCTAAAGATTCATATTCAGTTGGTCAGGAAATGTAATTTTAAATTGGCACCATTTTTGAGCCAATCAAGACTTCATCCAATAAACAATAAAGGTGGGTACACACTAGTAGATATATCTGCAGATCAATTGATCTGCAGATATATCTATGTACGGATCGGGCAGTGTGCTGTGCATACACACTGCCCGATCCGTCGGGGGACTGACGTCATGAACAGGGCGGGCGAACGGGCGCCCACCCAGTCCACCTGTCAATCCCTGCCGGCCGCCGCAGCATGTGTACGGGCAGTCGGACGACCGCCGCGTACACACACAGCGACGCGCCAATATATCGTTAGCCTTAACAGTTTGTCACAGTGTGCAAATCATGGATTGCGTGTTATTGAGTCTCTTTTTCACTCTTTCATTTCTTATCTAATACTAGTAGGAAAAGCTCAGTCCAACAGTGGCGGTCAAAAACATAAAATCTTTAAAAGGAGTGGACATTTTAATTGAACTCAAAACTATGCATAAACACAATATCTAACAATTATATGTAATGTAAGGCCACATTTCAACAATGCATAGGCCTTGAACATCATTTTAGAGCTTCAGCAAGTAACAGTGTATGATTAAAATATGAGGCTGAAGTACTTGGACTTTGAAGAAATGAAGACGTGGTTTGTGATTGAAAGACGAGGCTGAAGAACTTGGACTTTGAAGAAATGAAGACTGTAGTTTGTGATTGAAAGATGAGGCTGAAGAACTTGGACTTTGAAAAAATGAAGACTGTGGTTTGTGATTGAAAGATGAGGCTGAAGAACTTGGACTTTGAAGAAATGAAGACTTTGGTTTGTGATTGAAAGATGAGGCTGAAGAACTTGGACTTTGTAGAAATGAAGACTGTGGTTTGTGATTGAAAGATGAGGCTGAAGAACTTGGACTTTGAAGAAATGAAGATGTCTGCCGGAACCGCCGTTAGCACCAGGAGCTCCTCTACGACCTGGGACCCCGTGAGCGCTTCCACGAGTGGCAACAGACTTAGACAGCAGGACTGCAGCAGCATTTAGGTAACCGATGGATGAGAGCAACCAGGACCAGGGAACCAGAAGTAACCTGGGAGCACAGAGCTGGAGAACCTTTCACAAGGAGGTAACTTGAAGCACTGGCACTCTCCCTCTGAGCCAGCCCCCTTTTGTAAGGGGAGAACACGCAGGATTGGCTAGACATAGATTGGGAACTTCATTGGTAATACTCTGGTCTCTAACATGGCTGACACCAGGACAGGAGACATACTTAGCTGTTAGCACACAGCTTTACCCAGCTTCTGTCTCTGACACACTATACAATGTCACCACCAGAGGACCTACTGCAGCGATCCCCGCCGCAGCACCCAGCTCTCCAGACCCCCAGCCCTTGGCAGCCGCACATCCATCCAGGAGGACCCGGCGCAAGCAGCTCCCTGCCGCCGCAGCCGCACCAAGCAGAGGGATGGTCATCCATGGGAGCACCCACCGAAGGTAAGGCTCCAGATCCTGACAAATATCTAACCATTATATGCAATGTAAGGCAGCATTTCAACAATGCATAGGCATGGTACATCATTTTAGAGCTTCAGCAAATAACAGTGTATTAACCTAATACTTAAAAATGCTATAACCTAAGGCATAGCAATGCTTTATACGGTGTCAACAATACTTAAATCAACAACATATAGTAAGGATGTTACATAATATTAGTTACATAATCCTATGGTATCTTAAAACTTAGAATTGTGACACATAAAAGTGTAATATATGTGTATAATCACAGTCCTATTGCAATCTATAACTTATACATAACAATGCTAAATCAAGAAGTAAAAGTGTTGAAGATAATCATGCATAACAGTGATACATGAAAATTGTAGACAGGTACAAAATGCTTTGGTAGTTAATATGATGTAACTGTTACCAAATATTGTTATAATGCAATAAAATACTGCAGCTGTGTACAATATAAACCAAATTAATTTCCTTTATTTATCACTATGTCATATAACACTTTATGAGCATTGAGCATATTAATGTAATACTTGCAGAGGTGTTGCAGGGTTCCTTATGTAGGACTCTATGGAACCCCAGGATCATTAGGATGATCTTGGTGCATGAGAAATTCTATTCCTGGTATTGTAGTAGGAAGTGTCTGCTTGTCGACGTCTGTTAGTAGCACTTACCTGTCCGAAGAAGGATCATTCCATGAATGTTGCCACCACCGCTGAAACTTTGGCCCCTGAGTAGACACTGTTTCTCATATTTTGAAAGCCTTAATCCCTAAAGATTCATATTCAGTTGGTCAGGGAATGTAATTTTAAATTGGCACCATTTTTGAGCCAATCAGGACTTCTTCCAATAAACAATGTGTTAGGTTACTGGTGCTCAGAACAAGGGAGATGTTGCGTAGTGAGTCCCGAGCACCAGAACGTGACGCTGAAACAAGGTGTGGTGTGGAAATAGCCGCTAGCACCCTACCTCCGTTGGTTTACCCGCGTGGTCAGTTCACGCCTGAGTGACTATGGTTTCTTGGGCCCACGGCAGCCGCGTTTGAAGGGCGGATTATGTCTGCCCAACTCCGATGCCCCCAGGTCTTAGCATGAGACAAGGCGTGAACCGAGACAGGATAATAACAAGGGGACCTCTGACTAAAACAACAGAAAGCTAGGGGCTACTAACTACCCTAAAACTAAATATATGTGCGGCACGCCGCCAAAGGAAAGAACAACAAAGGAAATGCTGTCCACACGCCGACACAATACTTTTGTGTACCAACGGTGACAGAATAAGCAGAACCCTCTGCAAAACACCAGGAACTAAATATAACAAAAGAATACTGCGGTCTAGGCCGACGGATGCGGCAAAGCCGCTACTCACGGAACCGGTACAAATGCTGGCAAACAGACAGGAACCCCCAATGTAGCCGACACAGACTCTCAGAACCGGAGGACTGGCAGAATCCCAAACGACAGACCGGTGGACACCAAGAAGCTAGATACTTGACCAGGCAAAGACTAAGCCACAGGACTTCTGGACAGGAATGCTTCACGGCAGGACACGGAATCAGACACAGGAACTGACACAGGAATCGACACAGGAACCGACACAGGAAGCAGCTAGACAGACACTGCTAGACAGGAGCTCAGGAACTGGCAGGGACTAGCTCAGAACTCAAGAACTCTGGAACCCTGGAAATATCACCAGCGTCTGTGAATTGCACTCAGCCAGCATATAACAGAGAGGCCTAATTAATTATGTCGTGCAGCTGCCCAGTTGCATGACTCCAAACTGACAAGATGCAATTAGCAGACAGGTGAGGCCAACCACATGGAAACAGGCTGCAATTACACAGACTCACCACTGACAGCAAACAATAATCTTCTAAACCAGAGCAAAGGGAAATCCTGGCCTGCAAGAGAACTATAAACATAAAATAGGAATGAACCACTACCTGTGGTTCATAACAGTATCCTCTCCTTAAGTGTGAGCTCCGAACACCCCATGACACCCACGGGGAACATAAACAGAAGTATAACATAAAATACATAACCAAAATGCGAAACAGGAATGAGCCACAGCCGTGGCTCATAACATTACCCCCCCCCTTGAGGAGGGGTCAAAGGACCCCAAAATTCAGACTTTCCAAAACAAGGGATACAAAAAAAAAACCTGACACACTGGTCTAACAGAAACAAGCTGTGGCAACAGCTTGTAATGGTGGCCCCCCCTTAACGATGGCCACTGGACACAAGACAAGGAAAAAAAAGCTTTTTTTTTTTTTATATATATCAAGACAAGAGTCAATAATTATTTATTCTTCTTCTTCTTCTTCTTCTTCTTCTTCTTCTTCTTTTTACAAAGTTCTTGAGGTTTGACCAAGGTAATTCCCCAAACATTGTCTGAACCGATGGTACCACCCAGCAAGGCTGGGTTAGAGATTGGTTTCTTAACCTTGGGAGCTGAACTTTCAGGCAAAGTACTCCTATTAGAAGAAGATAGAAAAGCACATCCTGCAGTCAAAACAACGGGCTGAGACTCTTGTGCCGAGTTTACAGTATTTGGTGGACTCTCAGCAGACAAGACGGGTGACTTAGAGGAACCTGAACCAATTTCTTTGGAACCATATCTTTTAATAACTGCATCACTGAATGCTGTGGGATCCTGAAGGATGGGATCTTCAGTTTTCATTAAATTGGATGCCCACTCAAAAGGCTCCACTCTAAAGGAATATATCAGATAGAGCACAAAGTTCTCTGAAGTGACGCCCAGAAATGGTCTAGACAACAAAATGGTGTAACAGTGTTTGTAAAGCGCCAGAAATTGGACTAAGTCCTCATCAAAGATGATAGATGTTGAGATATCAACAGAGTCAGGATCTGCTTCCTTCCCATCTGACTGAGTAGAGTGCTTTGCTAGGACCTGGTCACTATTGACCTTACTCGAGGCTAAAACTTTCTGAACCCCACCTGGGGCAGTGACTTTCTGAACCCCCCCTGGGCAGTGACTTTCTGAACCCCACCCGGGGCAGTGACTTTCTGATCCCCACCCGGGGCAGTGACTTTCTGATCCCCACCCGGGGCAGTGACTTTCTGATCCCCACCCGGGGCAGTGGCTTCCGGCAACCCCGCTGGGGCAGTGGCCTCCGGGAACCCCGCTGGGGCAGTGGCCTCTGGGAACCCCGCTGGGGCAGTGGCCTCCGGGAACCCCGCTGGGGCCAGCACCTCAGTTTCCTGTACTGGAACCGGGCCGTCGGCCTCCCTCACTGGGACCGGCCGTAGGCCTCCCTCACTGGGACCGAGCCGTCGGCCTCCCTCACTGGGACCGAGCCGTCGGCCTCCCTCTCTGGGACCGAGCCGTCGGCCTCCCTCTCTGGGACCGAGCCGTCGGCCTCCCTCTCTGAGTCGATAATTATCGAAACTTCTCCCGGGACTATGACTTCCGGGACTTTTGCTGAAGCTATAACCTTCAGAACCTCCACTAACGCTATGCCTCTTGAGTCCTTTCCTGGGGAAGCAACCTCTAGACCCTTCTTAGGGGCTGCGTCTCTCGAGACCCCACTTGGGGATATTACTTCAAAGATCCCTTCTGGGGTTTTGCTTCTCGAGTTCCCTTCTAGAACTATGGTTTTAGATACCCTTTCTGGGGTTGCGCTTTTCAAGTCCTTACCTGGGGTAACAGCTTCTGAGACCCATTCTGGTATTGACACCTGAGCTAAAATATTTGATGTCCCTCTATAACCTAGAGCATCGGGTACCGCTCCAGGACTCTGGGCACCGGGTACCGCTCCAGGACTCTGGGCACCGGGTACCGCTCCAGGACCCTGGGCACCGGGCACCACTCCAGGACCCTGGGCATCGGGCACCACTCCAGGACCCTGGGCATCGGGCACCACTACAGGACCCTGGGCATCGGGCACCACTCCAGGATCCTGGGCATCGGGCACCACTCCAGGGGTTTGCAACTCTGTTTCCACAGGAAAATCAAGAGAGGAGAGAAACATTCTCCTTTGGTTCCTGAATCTATAATGGGGCTCCCTAGCCCAAGGACCCCAATTATAAGACAGAGTGCTTTTTAGTGTGGGTTGTGTGACAAGTACCTCCACCACAGTAGAGACAGGAGTAGGTCTTGTATCCAGACTAAACTTGGCCAGAGGGCAGGACTTGTCGCCACACTTTGGCTTGCGCAACTCACAGGTCTGCAAATAGTGGCCTAAACCCCCACAATATAGGCATAAATCTAAGTTTCTGCGACGCAGACGCTCCTCTTCTGAGAGCCTGGGCCGCAGAAAACTTTCAAACTTTTTCTTTCTAATTGAACCAGTGGATTCTCTTGTCACCATATTGTGAGCAAGAGTCTCTTTAGAGGTAGATGAACTCTCCATAACTTCTGGCAAGATAAGCAAAATTTTAGTCAGAAGGTTTTGCAGTTGCTTTAAGGATTGTTGCAAAACTTCCAGTCGCTCAGGTCTCAAAGCACTGAAAGCAGAGAGATGCCTGCAGGGCTTGCATAGTTGGCATAGGAGGATTTTAAACTAGACAAGACACGACTAAACTGGCATAGGAGGATTTTAAACTAGACAAGACACGACTAAACTAGACTAGACAAGACAGGATCTTTTTTTTTTTTTTTTTTAAACTAGACAAGACAAGACTGGATCTTTAAGCTCCGGACTGGATTCTGCACTCTGAATTCTAGACAGGACTGGATTCTAGACTAGACACTGGACTGGGCCAAAAAAGAAAAAAAGTTTTATTTCTTTTTTGTGGTATGGCTGGTGATAATGTTAGGTTCCTGGTGCTCAGAACAAGGGAGATGTTGGTAAGTGAGTCCCGAGCACCAGAACGTGATGCTGAAACAAGGTGTGGTGTGGAAATAGCCCCTAGCACCCTACCTCCGTTGTTTTACCCGTGTGGTCAGTTCACGCCTGAGTGACTATGGTTTCTTGGGCCCACGGCAGCCGCATTTGAAGGGCGGATTATGTCTGCCCAACTCCGATGCCCCCAGGTCTTAGCATGAGACAAGGCATGAACCGAGACAGGATAATAACAAGGGGACTAAAACAACAGAAAGCTAGGGGCTACTAACTACCCTAAAACTAAATATAAGTGCGGCACGCCGCCAAAGGAAAAGAACAACAAAGGAAATGCTGTCCACACGCCGACACAATACTTTTGTGTACCAACGGTGACAGCATAAGCAGAACCCTCTGCAAAACACCAGGAACTAAATATAACAAAATAATACTGCGGCCTAGGTCGATGGACCCGGCAAAGCCGCTACTCACGGAACCGGAACAAATGCTGGTAAACAGACAGGAACCCCCAATGTAGCCGACACAGACTCTCAGAACCGGAGGACTGGCAGAATCCCAAACGACAGACCGGTGGACACCAAGAAGCTAGATACTTGACCAGGCAAAGACTAAGCCACAGGACTTCTGGACAGGAATGCTTCACGGCAGGACACGGAATCAGACACAGGAACTGACAGAGGAATCGACACAGGAACCGACACAGGAAGCAGCTAGACAGACACTGCTAGACAGGAGCTCAGGAACTGGCAGGGACTAGCTCAGAACTCAAGAACTCTGGAACCCTGGAAATATCACCAGTGTCTGTGAATTGCACTCAGCCAGCATATAACAGAGAGGCCTAATTAATTGTGTCGTGCAGCTGCCCTGTTGCATGACTCCAAACTGACAGGATGCAATTAGCAGACAGGTGAGGCCAACCACATGGAAACAGGCTGCAATTACACAGACTCACCACTGACAGCAAACAATAATCTTCTAAACCAGAGCAAAGGGAAATCCTGGCCTGCAAGAGAACTATAAACATAAAATAGGAATGAACCACTACCTGTGGTTCATAATACAATGACAGTTTGTCACAGTGAGCAAATCATGGATTGCGTGTTATTGAGTCTCTTTTTCACTCTTTCATTTCTTATCTAATACTAGTAGGAAAAGCTCAGTCCAACAGTGGCGGTCAAAAACATAAAATCTTTAAAAGGAGAGGACATTATAATCAAACTCAAAACTATGCATATATAAACACAATATCTAACAATTATATGTAATGTAAGGCCACATTTCAACAATGCATAGGCCTTGAACATAATTTTAGAGCTTCAGCAAATAACAGTGTATTAGCCTAACACTTAAAAATGCTATAACCTAAGGCATAGCCATGCTTTATACGGTGTCAACAATACTTAAATCAACAACATATAGTATGGGTGTTACATAATTTTAGTTACATAATCCTTTGGTATCTTAAAACTTATAATTGTGACATATAAAAGTGTAATATATGTATATAATTCACAGTCCTCTTGCAATCTATAACTTATACATAACAATGCTAAATCAAGAAGTAAAAGTGTTGAAGATAATCATGCAAAACAGTGATACATGAAAATTGTAGACAGGTTCAAAATGCTTTGGTAGTTAATATGATGTAACTGTGTTACCAAATATTGTTATAATGCAATAAAATACTGCAGCTGTGTACAATATAAACCGTATTCATTTCCTTTATTTATCACTATGTCATGTAACACGTTATGAGCATTTCGCATATTAATGTAATACTTGCAGAGGTGTGGCAGGGTTCCTTATGTAGGACTCTATGGAACCCCAGGATCATTAGGATGATTTTGGTGCATGAGAAATTCTATTCCCGGTATTGTAGCAGGAAGTGTCTGCTTGTCGACGTCTGTTAGTAGCACTTACCTGTCCGAAGAAGGATCATTCCATGAAGGTTGCCACCACCGCTGAAACTTTGGCCCCTGAGAAGACACTGTTTCTCAATTTGTGAAAGCCTTAATTCCTAAAGATTCATACTCAGTTGGTCAGGAAATGTCATTTTAAATTGGCACCATTTTTGAGCCAATCAGGTCTTCTTCCAATAAACAATGGCAGTTTGTCACAGTGAGCAAATCATGGATTGCGTGTTATTGAGTCTCTTTTTCACTCTTTCATTTCTTATCTAATACTAGTAGTAAAATCTCAGTCCAACAGTGGCGGTCAATAACATAAAATCTTTAAAAGGAGTGGACATTTTAATCGAACTCAAAACTATGCATAAACACAATATCTAACAATTATATGTAATGTAAGGCCACATTTCAACAATGCATAGGCCTTGAACATCATTTTAGAGCAGGGGTGTCCAACCTTTCACCTTCCCTGGGCCACATTAGAAGATGAAAATTTGGTTTGGGCCGCACATAAAATAAAATAACAGTAACGATACCTGATCATCCAAAAAAAACATATAAAACATAGTTAACATATTAAACTTACTTGGAAATGAAGTTAGTGAGATGTTTGACATTGTTTCTCAGCCACCGGAACCGAATCCAAAACCAAAACACAAAACCCGAAAAATTTCCGGTGCACATCACTACTTAATATACAGTGATGTTTGAGGCTTTTAAAATACAATTCTGTAGGTGGCAGGCCTTACGGGACAGGTTGTGCAGGAAGATGCGCAGTTAAAGGCTGAAAACAAATAAAATCACATTATTTATAGGACAAACCACAGAGAAACAACAGGAGAGGCTGCAGTAGGGGATTGGAAAGGGCAAAAGAGGACACACATTTATATTCCAGTCGGGACTGCTATTTTGTTTGTTTTTTTTCCTCTCTCCCTTCAACGTATACTGTTTCACTAGGGGAGACCACTGCTATTTTCTCAATGAATGTAACAAGTTTACTTAATAGAAATGAAACCAGCTGAGTCTTTTGTTCATTAACATAAGAAAAACTCTTAAACATTCAATAAAGATTTGTCCTGATTTGTGCTTATTGTAAAGAGAAAAAAACTACATTTGAAATGTAAGCCCCTCCTGCCCCTCCTGCCCGGACTCCCTTACAGAGAATTGTGCCTTGCAGCTGATGGCCTGAATGCTTTTATTTCAGAAGGGGGAAGTCCTCTCGTAGAGCCTGAAGTGTTGCCCAGTCTTGTATGGAGTGAAAGGAAGGGGGTTTGGCAAGGACACCATGTACCGGTAGCAGCCCACAGCACGCACCTACTTTTTTTAGCCAGGATTTGCTAGTTTAGCCGCGGCCGCCGGCGCCAGAGACTCCCGCCTCCAGCTCCGTGCTCTCTCTAGCCGGGTGCACGCGTGTGATGTCACATGCACGTGCGACGTCATGACGTCACACGCGCTATGTGCCTGCGCCCGCATCCCGGAAGCACAGAGAGCCGCGTCTAGTGCTGCTGGCTCTCCAAACTTGAAACTTTAGAAAACTTTAGAACAGAATTTCTTAAAAAATAAAAAATTGCACTGGGCCGCATTACTAGCCGACCTGGGCCGCATGCGGCCCGCGGGCCGCGGGTTGGACAAGCCTGTTTTAGAGCTTCAGCAAGTAACAGTGTATTAACCTAATACTTAAAAATGCTATAACCTAAGGCATAGCAATGCTTTATACGGTGTCAACAATACTTAAATCAACAACATATAGTATGGGTGTTACATAATTTTAGTTACATAATCCTATGGTATCCTAAAACTTATAATTGTGACGCATAAAAGTGTAATATATGTGTATAATTCACAGTCCTATTGCAATCTATAACTTATACATAACAATGCTAAATCAAGAAGTAAAAGTGTTGAAGATAATCATGCATAACAGTGATACATGAAAATTGTAGACAGGTACAAAATGCTTTGGTAGTTAATATGATGTAACTGTGTTACCAAATATTGTTATAATGCAATAAAATACTGCAGCTGTGTACAATATAAACCGTATTCATTTCCTTTATTTATCACTATGTCATATAACACTTTATGAGCATTGTGCATATTAATGTAATACTTGTAGAGGTGTGGCAGGGTTCCCTATGTGGGACTCTATGGAACCCCAGGATCGTTAGGATGATTTTGGTGCATGAGAAATTCTATTCCTGGTATTGTAGCAGGAAGTGTCTGCTTGTCGACCTCTGTTAGTAGTACTTACCTGTCCGAAGAAGGATCATTCCATGAAGGTTGCCACCACCGCTGAAACTTTGGCCCCTGAGAAGACACTGTTTCTCATTTTGTGAAAGCCTTAATTCCTAAAGATTCATACTCAGTTGGTCAGGAAATGTCATTTTAAATTGACACCATTTTTGAGCCAATCAGGTCTTCTTCCAATAAACAATGACAGTTTGTCACAGTGAGCAAATCATGGATTGCGTGTTATTGAGTCTCTTTTTCACTCTTTCATTTCTTATCTAATACTAGTAGGAAAAGCTCAGTCCAACAGTGGCGGTCAAAAATATAAAATCTTTAAAAGGAGTGGACATTTTAATCGAACTCAAAACTATGCATAAACACAATATCTAACAATTATATGTAATGTAAGGCCACATTTCAACAATGCATAGGCCTTGAACATCATTTTAGAGCTTCAGCAAGTAACAGTGTATTAACCTAATACTTAAAAATACTATAACCTAAGGCATAGCAATGCTTTATACGGTGTCAACAATACTTAAATCAACAACATATAGTATGGGTTAGAGATGAGCGCCTGAAATTTTTCGGGTTTTGTGTTTTGGTTTTGGGTTCGGTTCCGCGGCCGTGTTTTGGGTTCGAACGCGTTTTGGCAAAACCTCACCGAATTATTTTTGTCGGATTCGGGTGTGTTTTGGATTCGGGTGTTTTTTTCCAAAAACACTAAAAAACAGCTTAAATCATAGAATTTGGGGGTCATTTTGATCCCAAAGTATTATTAACCTCAAAAACCATAATTTACACTCATTTTCAGTCTATTCTGAATACCTCACACCTCACAATATTATTTTTAGTCCTAAAATTTGCACCGAGGTCGCTGTGTGAGTAAGATAAGCGACCCTAGTGGCCGACACAAACACCGGGCCCATCTAGGAGTGGCACTGCAGTGTCACGCAGGATGTCCCTTCCAAAAAACCCTCCCCAAACAGCACATGACGCAAAGAAAAAAAGAGGCGCAATGAGGTAGCTGTGTGAGTAAGATTAGCGACCCTAGTGGCCGACACAAACACCGGGCCCATCTAGGAGTGGCACTGCAGTGTCACGCAGGATGGCCCTTCCAAAAAACCCTCCCCAAACAGCACATGACGCAAAGAAAAAAAGAGGCGCAATGAGGTAGCTGACTGTGTGAGTAAGATTAGCGACCCTAGTGGCCGACACAAACACCGGGCACATCTAGGAGTGGCACTGCAGTGTCACGCAGGATGTCCCTTCCAAAAAACCCTCCCCAAACAGCACATGACGCAAAGAAAAAAAGAGGCGCAATGAGGTAGCTGTGTGAGTAAGATTAGCGACCCTAGTGGCCGACACAAACACCGGGCCCATCTAGGAGTGTCACTGCAGTGTCACGCAGGATGTCCCTTCCAAAAAACCCTCCCCAATCAGCACATGATGCAAAGAAAAAGAAAAGAAAAAAGAGGTGCAAGATGGAATTATCCTTGGGCCCTCCCACCCACCCTTATGTTGTATAAACAAAACAGGACATGCACACTTTAACCAACCCATCATTTCAGTGACAGGGTCTGCCACACGACTGTGACTGATATGACGGGTTGGTTTGGACCCCCCCCAAAAAAGAAGCAATTAATCTCTCCTTGCACAAACTGGCTCTACAGAGGCAAGATGTCCACCTCATCTTCACCCTCCGATATATCACCGTGTACATCCCCCTCCTCACAGATTATCAATTCGTCCCCACTGGAATCCACCATCTCAGCTCCCTGTGTACTTTGTGGAGGCAATTGCTGCTGGTCAATGTCTCCGCGGAGGAATTGATTATAATTCATTTTAATGAACATCATCTTCTCCACATTTTCTGGATGTAACCTCGTACGCCGATTGCTGACAAGGTGAGCGGCGGCACTAAACACTCTTTCGGAGTACACACTTGTGGGAGGGCAACTTAGGTAGAATAAAGCCAGTTTGTGCAAGGGCCTCCAAATTGCCTCTTTTTCCTGCCAGTATAAGTACGGACTGTGTGACGTGCCTACTTGGATGCGGTCACTCATATAATCCTCCACCATTCTATCAATGTTGAGAGAATCATATGCAGTGACAGTAGACGACATGTCCGTAATCGTTGTCAGGTCCTTCAGTCCGGACCAGATGTCAGCATCAGCAGTCGCTCCAGACTGCCCTGCATCACCGCCAGCGGGTGGGCTCGGAATTCTGAGCCTTTTCCTCGCACCCCCAGTTGCGGGAGAATGTGAAGGAGGAGATGTTGACAGGTCGCGTTCCGCTTGACTTGACAATTTTGTCACCAGCAGGTCTTTCAACCCCAGCAGACCTGTGTCTGCCGGAAAGAGAGATCCAAGGTAGGCTTTAAATCTAGGATCGAGCACGGTGGCCAAAATGTAGTGCTCTGATTTCAACAGATTGACCACCCGTGAATCCTTGTTAAGCGAATTAAGGGCTGCATCCACAAGTCCCACATGCCTAGCGGAATCGCTCCGTGTTAGCTCCTTCTTCAATGCCTCCAGCTTCTTCTGCAAAAGCCTGATGAGGGGAATGACCTGACTCAGGCTGGCAGTGTCTGAACTGACTTCACGTGTGGCAAGTTCAAAGGGCATCAGAACCTTGCACAACGTTGAAATCATTCTCCACTGCACTTGAGACAGGTGCATTCCATCTCCTATATCGTGCTCAATTGTATAGGCTTGAATGGCCTTTTGCTGCTCCTCCAACCTCTGAAGCATATAGAGGGTTGAATTCCACCTCGTTACCACTTCTTGCTTCAGATGATGGCAGGGCAGGTTCAGTAGTTTTTGGTGGTGCTCCAGTCTTCTGTACGTGGTGCCTGTACGCCGAAAGTGTCCCGCAATTTTTCTGGCCACCGACAGCATCTCTTGCACGCCCCTGTCGTTTTTAAAAAAATTCTGCACCACCAAATTCAAGGTATGTGCAAAACATGGGACGTGCTGGAATTTGCCCATATTTAATGCACACACAATATTGCTGGCGTTGTCCGATGCCACAAATCCACAGGAGAGTCCAATTGGGGTAAGCCATTCCGCGATGATCTTCCTCAGTTGCCGTAAGAGGTTTTCAGCTGTGTGCGTATTCTGGAAAGCGGTGATACAAAGCGTAGCCTGCCTAGGAAAGAGTTGGCGTTTGCGAGATGCTGCTACTGGTGCCGCCGCTGCTGTTCTTGCGGCGGGAGTCCATACATCTACCCAGTGGGCTGTCACAGTCATATAGTCCTGACCCTGCCCTGCTCCACTTGTCCACATGTCCGTGGTTAAGTGGACATTGGGTACAACTGCATTTTTTAGGACACTGGTGAGTCTTTTTCTGACGTCCGTGTACATTCTCGGTATCGCCTGCCTAGAGAAGTGGAACCTAGATGGTATTTGGTAACGGGGGCACACTGCCTCAATAAATTGTCTAGTTCCCTGTGAACTAACGGCGGATACCGGACGCACGTCTAACACCAACATAGTTGTCAAGGACTCAGTTATCCGCTTTGCAGTAGGATGACTGCTGTGATATTTCATCTTCCTCGCAAAGGACTGTTGAACAGTCAATTGCTTACTGGAAGTAGTACAAGTGGGCTTACGACTTCCCCTCTGGGATGACCATCGACTCCCAGCGGCAACAACAGCAGCGCCAGCAGCAGTAGGCGTTACACGCAAGGATGCATCGGAGGAATCCCAGGCAGGAGAGGACTCGTCAGACTTGCCAGTGACATGGCCTGCAGGACTATTGGCATTCCTGGGGAAGGAGGAAATTGACACTGAGGGAGTTGGTGGGGTGGTTTGCGTGAGCTTGGTTACAAGAGGAAGGGATTTACTGGTCAGTGGACTGCTTCCGCTGTCACCCAAAGTTTTTGAACTTGTCACTGACTTATTATGAATGCGCTGCAGGTGACGTATAAGGGAGGATGTTCCGAGGTGGTTAACGTCCTTACCCCTACTTATTACAGCTTGACAAAGGGAACACACGGCTTGACACCTGTTGTCCGCATTTCTGGTGAAATACCTCCACACCGAAGAGCTGATTTTTTTTGTATTTTCACCTGGCATGTCAACGGCCATATTCCTCCCACGGACAACAGGTGTCTCCCCGGGTGCCTGACTTAAACAAACCACCTCACCATCAGAATCCTTCTGGTCAATTTCCTCCCCAGCGCCAGCAACACCCATATCCTCCTCATCCTGGTGTACTTCAACACTGACATCTTCAATCTGACTATCAGGAACTGGACTGCGGGTGCTCCTTCCAGCACTTGCAGGGGGCATGCAAATAGTGGAAGGCGCATGCTCTTCACGTCCAGTGTTGGGAAGGTCAGGCATCGCAAACGACACAATTGGACTCTCCTTGTGGATTTGGGATTTCAAAGAACGCACAGTTCTTTGCGGTGCTTTTGCCAGCTTGAGTCTTTTCAGTTTTCTAGCGAGAGGCTGAGTGCTTCCATCCTCATGTGAAGCTGAACCACTAGCCATGAACATAGGCCAGGGCCTCAGCCGTTCCTTGCCACTCCGTGTGGTAAATGGCATATTGGCAAGTTTACGCTTCTCCTCCGACAATTTTATTTTAGGTTTTGGAGTCCTTTTTTTTCTGATATTTGGTGTTTTGGATTTGACATGCTCTGTACTATGACATTGGGCATCGGCCTTGGCAGACGACGTTGCTGGCATTTCATCGTCTCGGCCATGACTAGTGGCAGCAGCTTCAGCACGAGGTGGAAGTGGATCTTGATCTTTCCCTAATTTTGGAACCTCAACTTTTTTGTTTTCCATATTTTATAGGCAGAACTAAAAGGCACCTCAGGTAAACAATGGAGATGGATGGATTGGATACTAGTATACAATTATGGACGGACTGCCACGGTTAGGTGGTATAAAAAAACCACGGTTAGGTGGTATATATTGTAATACAATTATGGATGGACGGACTGCCTGCCGAGTGCCGACACAGAGGTAGCCACAGCCGTGAACTACCGCACTGTACACTGGTTGATAAAGAGATAGTAGTATACTCGTAACAACTAGTATGACTGACTATGACGGTATAAAGAATGAAAAAAAAACCACGGTTAGGTGGTATATATTGTAATACAATTATGGATGGACGGACTGCCTGCCGAGTTCCGACACAGAGGTAGCCACAGCCGTGAACTACCGCACTGTACACTGGTTGATAAAGAGATAGTAGTATACTCGTAACAACTAGTATGACTGACTATGACGGTATAAAGAATGAAAAAAAAACCACGGTTAGGTGGTATATATTATAATACAATTATGGATGGACGGACTGCCTGCCGACTGCCGACACAGAGGTAGCCACAGCCGTGAACTACTGCACTGTACACTGGTTGATAAAGAGATAGTAGTATACTCGTAACAACTAGTATGACACTATGACGGTATAAAGAATGAAAAAAAAACCACGGTTAGGTGGTATATATTATAATAATACAATTATGGATGGACGGACTGCCTGCCGAGTTCCGACACAGAGGTAGCCACAGCCGTGAACTACCGCACTGTACACTGGTTGATAAAGAGATAGTAGTATACTCGTAACAACTAGTATGACTGACTATGACGGTATAAAGAATGAAAAAAAAACCACGGTTAGGTGGTATATATTGTAATACAATTATGGATGGACGGACTGCCTGCCGAGTTCCGACACAGAGGTAGCCACAGCCGTGAACTACCGCACTGTACACTGGTTGATAAAGAGATAGTAGTATACTCGTAACAACTAGTATGACTGACTATGACGGTATAAAGAATGAAAAAAAAACCACGGTTAGGTGGTATATATTATAATACAATTATGGATGGACGGACTGCCTGCCGACTGCCGACACAGAGGTAGCCACAGCCGTGAACTACCGCACTGTACACTGGTTGATAAAGAGATAGTAGTATACTCGTAACAACTAGTATGACACTATGACGGTATAAAGAATGAAAAAAAAACCACGGTTAGGTGGTATATATTATAATAATACAATTATGGATGGACGGACTGCCTGCCGAGTTCCGACACAGAGGTAGCCACAGCCGTGAACTACCGCACTGTACACTGGTTGATAAAGAGATAGTAGTATACTCGTAACAACTAGTATGACTGACTATGACGGTATAAAGAATGAAAAAAAAACCACGGTTAGGTGGTATATATTGTAATACAATTATGGATGGACGGACTGCCTGCCGAGTTCCGACACAGAGGTAGCCACAGCCGTGAACTACCGCACTGTACACTGGTTGATAAAGAGATAGTAGTATACTCGTAACAACTAGTATGACTGACTATGACGGTATAAAGAATGAAAAAAAACCCACGGTTAGGTGGTATATATTATAATACAATTATGGATGGACGGACTGCCTGCCGACTGCCGACACAGAGGTAGCCACAGCCGTGAACTACCGCACTGTACACTGGTTGATAAAGAGATAGTAGTATACTCGTAACAACTAGTATGACACTATGACGGTATAAAGAATGAAAAAAAAACCACGGTTAGGTGGTATATATTATAATAATACAATTATGGATGGACGGACTGCCTGCCGACTGCCGACACAGAGGTAGCCACAGCCGTGAACTACCGCACTGTACACTGGTTGATAAAGAGATAGTAGTATACTCGTAACAACTAGTATGACACTATGACGGTATAAAGAATTAAAAAAAAACCACGGTTAGGTGGTATATATTATAATACAATTATGGATGGACGGACTGCCTGCCGAGTGCCGACACAGAGGTAGCCACAGCCGTGAACTACCGCACTGTACACTGGTTGATAAAGAGATAGTAGTATACTCGTAACAACTAGTATGACTGACTATGACGGTATAAAGAATGAAAAAAAAACCACGGTTAGGTGGTATATATTATAATACAATTATGGATGGACGGACTGCCTGCCGACTGCCGACACAGAGGTAGCCACAGCCGTGAACTACCGCACTGTACACTGGTTGATAAAGAGATAGTAGTATACTCGTAACAACTAGTATGACACTATGACGGTATAAAGAATGAAAAAAAAACCACGGTTAGGTGGTATATATTATAATACAATTATGGATGGACGGACTGCCTGCCGAGTGCCGACACAGAGGTAGCCACAGCCGTGAACTACCGCACTGTACACTGGTTGATAAAGAGATAGTAGTATACTCGTAACAACTAGTATGACTGACTATGACGGTATAAAGAATGAAAAAAAAACCACGGTTAGGTGGTATATATTATAATAATACAATTATGGATGGACGGACTGCCTGCCGACTGCCGACACAGAGGTAGACACACCCGTGAACTACCGCACTGTACACTGGTTGATAAAGAGATAGTAGTATACTCGTAACAACTAGTATGACTATGACGACGGTATAAAGAAAGAAAAAAAAATACCACGGTTAGGTGGTATATAATTATACAATTATGGATGGACGGACTGCCTGCCGAGTGCCGACTGCCGACACAGAGGTAGCCACAGCCGTGAACTACCGCACTGTACTGTGTCTGCTGCTAATATAGACTGGTTGATAAAGAGATAGTATACAACAATATACTACTATACTGGTGGTCAGGCACTGGTCACCACTAGTCACACTGGCAGTGGCACTCCTGCAGCAAAAGTGTGCACTGTTTAATTTTAAATTAATATAATATTATGTACTCCTGGCTCCTGCTATAACAACCTGCAGTGCTCCCCAGTCTCCCCCACAATTATTATAAGCTTTTATACATTGATGTGCAGCACACTGGGCTGAGCTGAGTGCACACAGACTGAGTCACACTGTGTGACTGCTGTGTATCGTTTTTTTCAGGCAGAGAACGGATATAGCAGAGAACGGATATATTAAATAAAAGTTAACTTAACAACAACTGCACTGGTCACTGTGGTAAACTCTGTCTGCACAATCTCTCTCTCTCTCTCTCTCTCATCTAATCTATTCTAATGGAGAGGACGCCAGCCACGTCCTCTCCCTATCAATCTCAATGCACATGTGAAAATGGCGGCGACGCGCGGCTCCTTATATAGAATCCGAGTCTCGCGAGAATCCGACAGCGTCATGATGACGTTCGGGCGCGCTCGGGTTAACCGAGCAAGGCGGGAAGATCCGAGTCGCTCGGACCCGTGAAAAAAAAAGTGAAGTTCGTGCGGGTTCGGATTCAAAGAAACCGAACCCGCTCATCTCTAGTATGGGTGTTACATAATTTTAGTTACATAATCCTATGGTATCTTAAAACTTATAATTGTGACGCATAAAAGTGTAATATATGTGTATAATTCACAGTCCTATTGCAATCTATAACTTATACATAACAATGCTAAATCAAGAAGTAAAAGTGTTGAAGATAATCATGCATAACAGTGATACATGAAAATTGTAGACAGGTACAAAATGCTTTGGTAGTTAATATGATGTAACTGTTTTACCAAATATTGTTATAATGCAATAAAATACTGCAGCTGTGTACAATATAAACCGTATTCATTTCCTTTATTTATCACTATGTCATATAACACTTTATGAGCATTGTGCATATTAATGTAATACTTGTAGAGGTGTGGCAGGGTTCCCTATGTGGGACTCTATGGAACCCCAGGATCGGTAGGATGATTTTGGTGCATGAGAAATTCTATTCCTGGTATTGTAGCAGGAAGTGTCATTTTAAATTGGCACCATTTGTGAGCCAATCAGGACTTCTTCCAATAAACAATGACAGTTTGTCACAGTGAGCAAATCATGGATTGCGTGTTATTGAGTCTCTTTTTCACTCTTTCATTTCTTATCTAATACTAGTAGGAAAAGCTCAATCCAACAGTGGCGGTCAAAAACATAAAATCTTTAAAAGGAGTGGACATTTTAATCAAACTCAAACTATGCATAAACACAATATCTTACAATTATATGTAATGTAAGGCCACATTTCAACAATGCATAGGCCTTGAACATCATTTTAGAGATTCAGCAAGTAACAGTGTATTAACCTAATACTTAAAAATGCTATAACCTAAAGCATAGTAATGCTTTATAGGGTGCCAACAATACTTAAATCAACAACATATAGTATGGGTGTTACATAATTTTAGTTACATAATCCTATGGTATCTTAAAACTCATAATTGTGACACAAAAGTGTAATTTATGTGTATAATTCACAGTCCTATTGCAATCTATAACTTATACTAGTGATGAGCGGGTTCGGTTTCTCGGAAACCGAACCCCCCCCGAACTTCACCCATTTTACACGGGTCCGAGGCAGGTTCGAACCTTCCCGCCTTGCTCGGCTAACCCGAGCGCGCCCGAACGTCATCATCCCGCTGTCGGATTCTCGCGAGATTCGGATTCTATATAAGCAGCCGCTCGTCGCCGCCATTTTTACTCGTGCATTGGAGATGATAGGGAGAGGACGTGGCTGGCGTCCTCTCCGTTTATTGTAGAACTTGATTGCTTTATTGCTTAATTGTGGGGAGGACTGGGGAGCAGCTGTTAGGAGGAGTACAGTGCAGAGTTTTGCTGATCAGTGACCACCAGTTTTATCAGTTCTCTGCCTGAAAAAAATGCTCCATGTCTGTGCTCAGTGTGCTGCATAATATATCTGTGCTCACAGTGCTTAATTGTGGGGACTGGGGAGCAGCTGTATTATATAGCAGGAGTACAGTGCAGAGTTTTGCTGACAGTGACCACCAGTATACGTTGTCTGCCTGAAAAACACTACATATCTGTGCTCAGTGTGCTGCTTTATTGTGGGGACTGGGGACCACCAGTATAATTAATATTATATAGGAGTACAGTGTAGAGTGACCACCAGTATACTATATATAGCAGTACGATACGGAAGGCCACTGCTGTGCCTACCTCTGTGTAGTCATTAAGTATACTATCCATCTACATTCTATACCTATGGTGTATTTAAGTTTTGCAGTTTGCCGACACAGTGACCACCAGTATACTATATATAGCAGTACGATACGGAAGGCCACTGCTGTGCCTACCTCTGGGTCGTCATTAAGTATACTATCCATCTACATTCTATACCTGTGGTGCATTTAAGTTTTGCAGTTTGCCGACACAGTGACCACCAGTATACTATATATAGCAGTACGATACGGAAGGCCACTGCTGTGCCTACCTCTGTGTCGTCATTAAGTATACTATCCATCTACATTCTATACCTGTGGTGCATTTTAGTTTTGCAGTTTGCCGACACAGTGACCACCAGTATAATATCATTAGCAGAACGATACGGAAGGCCACTGCTGTGCCTACCTCTGTGTCGTCATTAAGTATACTATCCATCTACATTCTATACCTGTGGTGCATTTTAGTTTTGCAGTTTGCCGACACAGTGACCACCAGTATACTATTTATAGCAGTACGATACGGAAGGCCACTGCTGTGCCTACCTCTGTGTCGTCATAAAGTATACTATCCATCTACATTCTATACCTGTGGTGCATTTTAGTTTTGCAGTTTGTCGACACAGTGACCACCAGTATACTATCATTAGCAGTACGATACGGAAGGCCACTGCTGTGCCTACCTCTGTGTCGTCATTAAGTATACTATCCATCTACATTCTATACCTGTGGTGCATTTTAGTTTTGCAGTTTGCCGACACAGTGACCACCAGTATACTATATATAGCAGTACGATACGGAAGGCCACTGCTGTGCCTACCTCTGTGTCGTCATTAAGTATACTATCCATCTACATTCTATACCTGTGGTGCATTTTAGTTTTGCAGTTTGCCGACACAGTGACCACCAGTATAAATATATATAGCAGTACGATACGGAAGGCCACTGCTGTGCCTACCTCTGTGTCGTCATTAAGTATACTATCCATCTACATTCTATACCTGTGGTGCATTTTAGTTTTGCAGTTTGCCGACACAGTGACCACCAGTATACTATTTATAGCAGTACGATACGGAAGGCCACTGCTGTGCCTACCTCTGTGTCGTCATTAAGTATACTATCCATCTACATTCTATACCTGTGGTGCATTTTAGTTTTGCAGTTTGCCGACACAGTGACCACCAGTATACTATCATTAGCAGTACGATACGGAAGGCCACTGCTGTGCCTACCTCTGTGTCGTCATTAAGTATACTATCCATCTACATTCTATACCTGTGGTGCATTTTAGTTTTGCAGTTTGCCGACACAGTGACCACCAGTATACTATATATAGCAGTACGATACGGAAGGCCACTGCTGTGCCTACCTCTGTGTCGTCATTAAGTATACTATCCATCTACATTCTATACCTGTGGTGCATTTTAGTTTTGCAGTTTGCCGACACAGTGACCACCAGTATACTATATATAGCAGTACGATACGGAAGGCCACTGCTGTGCCTACCTCTGTGTCGTCATTAAGTATACTATCCATCTACATTATATACCTGTGGTGCATTTTAGGTTTGCAGTTTGCCGACACAGTGACCACCAGTATACTATATATAGCAGTACGATACGGAAGGCCACTGCTGTGCCTACCTCTGTGTCGTCATTAAGTATACTATCCATCTACATTCTATACCTGTGGTGCATTTTAGTTGTGCGCAGTATATATAGTAGTAGGCCATTGCTATTGATACTGGCATATAATTCCACACATTAAAAAATGGAGAACAAAAATGTGGAGGGTAAAATAGGGAAAGATCAAGATCCACTTCCACCTCGTGCTGAAGCTGCTGCCACTAGTCATGGCCGAGACAATGAAATGCCATCAACGTCGTCTGCCAAGGCCGATGCCCAATGTCATAGTAGAGAGCATGTAAAATCAAAAAAACAAAAGTTCAGTAAAATGACCCAAAAATCTAAATTGAAAGCGTCTGATGAGAAGTGTAAACTTGCCAATATGCCATTTACGACACGGAGTGGCAAGGAACGGCTGAGGCCCTGGCCTATGTTCATGGCTAGTGGTTCAGATTCACATGAGGATGGAAGCACTCATCCTCTCGCTAATAAAATGAAAAGACTTAAGCTGGCTAAAGCACAGCAAAGAACTGTGCGTTCTTCTAAATCACAAATCCCCAAGGAGAGTCCAATTGTGTCGGTTGCGATGCCTGACCTTCCCAACACTGGACGGGAAGAGCTTGCGCCTTCCACCATTTGCACGCCCCCTGCAAGTGCTGGAAGGAGCACCCGCAGTCCAGTTCCTGATAGTCAAATTGAAGATGTCAGTGTTGAAGTATACCAGGATGAGGATATGGGTGTTGCTGGCGCTGGGGAGGAAATTGACAAGGAGGATTCTGATGGTGAGGTGGTTTGTTTAAGTCAGGCACCCGGGGAGACACCTGTTGTCCGTGGGACGAATATGGCCATTGACATGCCTGGTCAAAATACAAAAAAAATCAGCTCTTCGGTGTGGAATTATTTCAACACAAATCCGGACAACAGGTGTCAAGCCGTGTGTTGCCTTTGTCAAGCTGTAATAAGTAGGGGTAAGGACGTTATCCACCTCGGAACATTCTCCCTTATACGTCACCTGCAGCGCATTCATCATAAGTCAGTGACAAGTTCAAAAACTTTGGATGACAGCGGAAGCAGTCCACTGACCACTAAATCCCTTCCTCTTGTAACCAAGCTCCTGCAAACCACACCACCAACTCCCTCAGTGTCAATTTCCTCCTTACCCAGGAAAGCCAATAGTCCTGCAGGCCATGTCACTGGCAAGTCTGACGAGTCCTCTCCTGCCTGGGATTCCTCCGATGCATCCTTGAGTGTAACGCCTACTGCTGCTGGCGCTGCTGTTGTTGCTGCTGGGAGTTGATCGTCATCCCAGAGGGGAAGTCGGAAGACCACTTGTACTACTTCCAGTAAGCAATTGACTGTCCAACAGTCCTTTGCGAGGAAGATGAAATATCACAGCAGCAGCCTGGGTGGTGAGAAGCGTGGTTCCGGTGTCCATCGTTAATTCAGAGGCAACTAGAGACTTGATTGAGGTACTGTGTCCCCGGTACCAAATACCATCTAGGTTCCATTTCTCTAGGCAGGCGATGCCGAAAATGTACACAGACCTAAGAAAAGACTCACCAGTGTCCTAAAAAGTGCAGTTGTACCCAATGTCCACTTAACCACGGACATGTGGACAAGTGGAGCAGGGCAGACTCAGGACTATATGACTGTGACAGCCCACTGGGTAGATGTATTGCCTCCCGCAGCAAGAACAGCAGCGGCGGCACCAGTAGCAGCATCTCGCAAAGCCAACTCGTTCCTAGGCAGGCTACGCTTTGTATCACCGCTTTCCATAAGAGGCACACAGCTGAAAACCTCTTACGGGAACTGAGGAAGATCATCGCAGAATGGCTTACCCCAATTGGACTCTCCTGGGGATTTGTGACATCGGAGAATGCCAGGAATATTGTGCGTGCATTACATCTGGGCAAATTCCAGCACGTCCCATGTTTTGCACATACATTGAATTTGGTGGTGCAGAATTATTTAAAAAACGACAGGGGCGTGCAAGAGATGCTGTCGGTGGCCCGAAGAATTGCGGGCCACTTTCGGCATTCAGGCACCGCGTACAGAAGACTGGAGCACCATAAAACATTCCTGAACCTGCCCTGCCATCATCTGAAGCAAGAGGTGGTAACGAGGTGGAATTCAACCCTCTATATGCTTCAGAGGATGGAGGAGCAGCAAAAGGCCATTCAAGCCTATACATCTGTCCACGATATAGGCAAAGGAGGGGGAATGCACCTGACTCAAGCGCAGTGGAGAATGATTTCAACGTTGTGCAAGGTTCTGCAACCCTTTGAACTTGCCACACGTGAAGTCAGTTCAGACACTGCCAGCCTGAGTCAGGTCATTCCCCTCATCAGGCTTTTACAGAAGAAGCTGGAGACATTGAAGGAGGAGCTAAAACAGAGCAATTCCACTAGGCATGTGGGACTTGTGGATGGAGCCCTTAATTCGCTTAACCAGGATTCACGGGTGGTCAATCTGTTGAAATCAGAGCACTACATTTTGGCCACCGTGCTCGATCCTAGATTTAAAACCTACATTGTATCTCTCTTTCCGGCAGACACAAGTCTGCAGAGGTTCAAAGACCAGCTGGTGAGAAAATTGTCAAGTCAAGCGGAACGTGACCCGTCAACATCTCCTCCTTCACATTCTCCCGCAACTGGGGGTGCGAGGAAAAGGCTAAGAATTCCGAGCCCACCCGCTGGCGGTGATGCAGGGCAGTATGGAGCGAGTGCTGACATCTGGTCCGGACTGAAGGACCTGCCAACGATTACTGACATGTCGTCTACTGTCACTGCATATGATTCTGTCACCATTGAAAGAATGGTGGAGGATTATATGAGTGACCGCATCCAAGTAGGCACGTCAGACAGTACGTGCGTATACTGGCAGGAAAAAGAGGCAATCTGGAGGCCCTTGCACAAACTGGCTTTATTCTACCTAAGTTGCCCTCCCTCCAGTGTGTACTCCGAAAGAGTGTTTAGTGCAGCCGCTCACCTTGTCAGCAATCGGCGTACGAGGTAACTTCCAGAAAATGTGGAGAAGATGACGTTCATTATAATGAATTATAATCAATTCCTCCGTGGAGACATTCACCAGCAGCAATTGCCTCCAGAAAGTACACGGGAACCTGAGATGGTGGATTCCAGTGGGGACGAATTAATAATCTGTGAGGAGGGGGAGGTACACAGTGAAAGGGGTGAGGAATCGGAGGATGATGATGAGGTGGACATCTTGCCTCTGTAGAGCCAGTTTATGCAAGGAGAGATTGATTGCTTCTTTTTTGGTGGGGGCCCAAACCAACAAGTCATTTCAGTCACAGTCGTGTGGCAGACCCTGTCACTGAAATGATGGGTTCATTAAAGTGTGCATGTCCTGTTTATACAACATAAGGGTGGGTGGGAGGGCCCAAGGACAATTCCATATTGCACCTCTTTTTTCTTTCATTTTTCTTTGCATCATGTGCTGTATGGGGACAATTTTTTTTGAAGTGCAATCCTGCCTGACACTGCAGTGCCACTCCTAGATGGGCCAGGTGTTTGTGTCAGCCACTTGTGTCGCTTAGCTTAGCCATCCAGCGACCTTGGTGCGCCTCTTTTTTTCTTTGCATCATGTGCTGTTTGGGGACTATTTTTTTGAAGTGCCATCCTGTCTGACACTGCATTGCCACTCCTAGATGGGCCAGGTGTTTGTGTCGGCCACTTGTGTCGCTTAGCTTAGTCACACAGCGACCTTGGTGCGCCTCTTTTTTTCTTTGCATCATGTGCTGTTTGGGGACTATTTATTTAAGTGCCATCCTGCCTGACACTGCAGTGCCACTCCTAGATGCGCCAGGTGTTTGTGTCGGCCACTTGTGTCACTTAGCTTAGCCATCCAGCGACCTCAGTGCAAATTGTAGGACTAAAAATAATATTGTGAGGTGTGAGGTGTTCAGAATAGTCTGGAAATGAGTGGAAATTATGGTAATTTAGGTTAATAATACTATGGGATCAAAATGACCCCCAAATTTTATGATTTAAGAGTTTTTTTAGGGTTTTTTGAAAAAAAAACAAAAACACCCGAATCCATAACACACCCGAATCCGACAAAAAAAATTTCGGTGAGGTTTTGCCAAAACGCATCCGAATCCAAAACACGGCCGCGGAACCGAACCCAAAACCAAAACACAAAACCCGAAAAATGTCCGGTGCACATCACTAACTTATACATAACAATGCTAAATCAAGAAGTAAAAGTGTAGAAGATAATCATGCATAACAGTGATACATGAAAATTGTATACAGGTACAAAATACTTTGGTAGTTAATATGATGTAACTGTGTTACCAAATATTGTTATAATGCAATAAAATACTGCAGCTGTGTACAATATAAACCGTATTCATTTCCTTTATTTATCACTATGTCATATAACACGTTATGAGCATTGTGCATATTAATGTAATACTTGCAGAGGTGTGGCAGGGTTCCCTATGTGGGACTCTATGGAACCCCAGGATCGTTAGGATGATTTTGGTGCACGAGAAATTCTATTCCTGGTATTGTAGCAGGAAGTGTCATTTTAAATTGGCACCATTTTTGAGCCAATCAGGACTTTTCCAATAAACAATGACAGTTTGTGACAGTAAGCAAATCATGGATTGCGTGTTATTGAGTCTCTTTTTCACTCTTTCATTTCTTATCTAATACTAGTAGGAAAAGCTCAATCCAACAGTGGCGGTCAAAAACATAAAATCTTCAAAAGGAGTGGACATTTTAATCAAACTCAAACTATGCATAAACACAATATCTTACAATTATATGTAATGTAAGGCCACATTTCAACAATGCATAGGCCTTGAACATCATTTTAGAGATTCAGCAAGTAACAGTGTATTAACCTAATACTTAAAAATGCTATAACCTAAAGCATAGTAATGCTTTATAGGGTGCCAACAATACTTAAATCAACAACATATAGTATGGGTGTTACATAATTTTAGTTACATAATCCTATGGTATCTTAAAACTCATAATTGTGACACAAAAGTGTAATTTATGTGTATAATTCACAGTCCTATTGCAATCTATAACTTATACTAGTGATGAGCGGGTTCGGTTTCTCGGAAACCGAACCCCCCCGAACTTCACCCATTTTACACGGGTCCGAGGCAGGTTCGAACCTTCCCGCCTTGCTCGGCTAACCAGAGCGCGCCCGAACGTCATCATCCCGCTGTCGGATTCTCGCGAGATTCGGATTCTATATAAGCAGCCGCTCGTCGCCGCCATTTTTACTCGTGCATTGGAGATGATAGGGAGAGGACGTGGCTGGCGTCCTCTCCGTTTATTGTAGAACTTGATTGCTTTATTGCTTAATTGTGGGGAGGACTGGGGAGCAGCTGTTAGGAGGAGTACAGTGCAGAGTTTTGCTGATCAGTGACCACCAGTTTTATCAGTTCTCTGCCTGAAAAAAATGCTCCATGTCTGTGCTCAGTGTGCTGCATAATATATCTGTGCTCACAGTGCTTAATTGTGGGGACTGGGGAGCAGCTGTATTATATAGCAGGAGTACAGTGCAGAGTTTTGCTGACAGTGACCACCAGTATACGTTGTCTGCCTGAAAAACACTACATATCTGTGCTCAGTGTGCTGCTTTATTGTGGGGACTGGGGACCACCAGTATAATTAATATTATATAGGAGTACAGTGCAGAGTGACCACCAGTATACTATATATAGCAGTACGATACGGAAGGCCACTGCTGTGCCTACCTCTGTGTAGTCATTAAGTATACTATCCATCTACATTCTATACCTATGGTGTATTTAAGTTTTGCAGTTTGCCGACACAGTGACCACCAGTATACTATATATAGCAGTACGATACGGAAGGCCACTGCTGTGCCTACCTCTGTGTCGTCATTAAGTATACTATCCATCTACATTCTATACCTGTGGTGCATTTAAGTTTTGCAGTTTGCCGACACAGTGACCACCAGTATACTATATATAGCAGTACGATACGGAAGGCCACTGCTGTGCCTACCTCTGTGTCGTCATTAAGTATACTATCCATCTACATTCTATACCTGTGGTGCATTTTAGTTTTGCAGTTTGCCGACACAGTGACCACCAGTATACTATTTATAGCAGTACGATACGGAAGGCCACTGCTGTGCCTACCTCTGTGTCGTCATTAAGTATACTATCCATCTACATTCTATACCTGTGGTGCATTTTAGTTTTGCAGTTTGCCGACACAGTGACCACCAGTATACTATCATTAGCAGTACGATACGGAAGGCCACTGCTGTGCCTACCTCTGTGTCGTCAATAAGTATACTATCCATCTACATTCTATACCTGTGGTGCATTTTAGTTTTGCAGTTTGCCGACACAGTGACCACCAGTATACTATTTATAGCAGTACGATACGGAAGGCCACTGCTGTGCCTACCTCTGTGTCGTCATTAAGTATACTATCCATCTACATTCTATACCTGTGGTGCATTTTAGTTTTGTAGTTTGCCGACACAGTGACCACCAGTATACTATATATAGCAGTACGATACGGAAGGCCACTGCTGTGCCTACCTCTGTGTCGTCATTAAGTATACTATCCATCTACATTCTATACCTGTGGTGCATTTTAGTTTTGCAGTTTGCCAACACAGTGACCACCAGTATACTATCATTAGCAGTACGATACAGAAGGCCACTGCTGTGCCTACCTCTGTGTCGTCATTAAGTATACTATCCATCTACATTCTATACCTGTGGTGCATTTTAGTTTTGCAGTTTGCCGACACAGTGACCACCAGTATACTATTTATAGCAGTACGATACGGAAGGCCACTGCTGTGCCTACCTCTGTGTCGTCATTAAGTATACTATCCATCTACATTCTATACCTGTGGTGCATTTTAGTTTTGCAGTTTGCCGACACAGTGACCACCAGTATACTATCATTAGCAGTACGATACGGAAGGCCACTGCTGTGCCTACCTCTGTGTCGTCATTAAGTATACTATCCATCTACATTCTATACCTGTGGTGCATTTTAGTTTTGCAGTTTGCCGACACAGTGACCACCAGTATACTATATATAGCAGTACGATACGGAAGGCCACTGCTGTGCCTACCTCTGTGTCATCATTAAGTATACTATCCATCTACATTCTATACCTGTGGTGCATTTTGGTTTTTCAGTTTGCCGACACAGTGACCACCAGTATACTATTTATAGCAGTACGATACGGAAGGCCAAAGCTGTGCCTACCTCTGTGTCGTCATTAAGTATACTATCCATCTACATTCTATACCTGTGGTGCATTTTAGTTTTGCAGTTTGCCGACACAGTGACCACCAGTATAATATCATTAGCAGTACGATACGGAAGGCCACTGCTGTGCCTACCTCTGTGTCGTCATTAAGTATACTATCCATCTACATTCTATACCTGTGGTGCATTTTAGTTTTGCAGTTTGCCGACACAGTGACCACCAGTATACTATATATAGCAGAACGATACGGAAGGCTACTGCTGGGCCTACCTCTGTGTCGTCATTAAGTATACTATCCATCTACATTCTATACCTGTGGTGCATTTTAGTTTTGCAGTTTGCCGACACAGTGACCACCAGTATACTATTTATAGCAGTACGATACGGAAGGCCACTGCTGTGCCTACCTCTGTGTCGTCATAAAGTATACTATCCATCTACATTCTATACCTGTGGTGCATTTTAGTTTTGCAGTTTGCCGACACAGTGACCACCAGTATACTATCATTAGCAGTACGATACGGAAGGCCACTGCTGTGCCTACCTCTGTGTCGTCATTAAGTATACTATCCATCTACATTCTATACCTGTGGTGCATTTTAGTTTTGCAGTTTGCCGACACAGTGACCACCAGTATACTATATATAGCAGTACGATACGGAAGGCCACTGCTGTGCCTACCTCTGTGTCATCATTAAGTATACTATCCATCTACATTCTATACCTGTGGTGCATTTTAGTTTTGCAGTTTGCCGACACAGTGACCACCAGTATAAATATATATAGCAGTACGATACGGAAGGCCACTGCTGTGCCTACCTCTGTGTCGTCATTAAGTATACTATCCATCTACATTCTATACCTGTGGTGCATTTTAGTTTTGCAGTTTGCCGACACAGTGACCACCAGTATACTATTTATAGCAGTACGATACGGAAGGCCACTGCTGTGCCTACCTCTGTGTCGTCATTAAGTATACTATCCATCTACATTCTATACCTGTGGTGCATTTTAGTTTTGCAGTTTGCCGACACAGTGACCACCAGTATACTATCATTAGCAGTACGATACGGAAGGCCACTGCTGTGCCTACCTCTGTGTCGTCATTAAGTATACTATCCATCTACATTCTATACCTGTGGTGCATTTTAGTTTTGCAGTTTGCCGACACAGTGACCACCAGTATACTATATATAGCAGTACGATACGGAAGGCCACTGCTGTGCCTACCTCTGTGTCGTCATTAAGTATACTATCCATCTACATTCTATACCTGTGGTGCATTTTAGTTTTGCAGTTTGCCGACACAGTGACCACCAGTATACTATATATAGCAGTACGATACGGAAGGCCACTGCTGTGCCTACCTCTGTGTCGTCATTAAGTATACTATCCATCTACATTCTATACCTGTGGTGCATTTTAGGTTTGCAGTTTGCCGACACAGTGACCACCAGTATACTATATATAGCAGTACGATACGGAAGGCCACTGCTGTGCCTACCTCTGTGTCGTCATTAAGTATACTATCCATCTACATTCTATACCTGTGGTGCATTTTAGTTGTGCGCAGTATATATAGTAGTAGGCCATTGCTATTGATACTGGCATATAATTCCACACATTAAAAAATGGAGAACAAAAATGTGGAGGGTAAAATAGGGAAAGATCAAGATCCACTTCCACCTCGTGCTGAAGCTGCTGCCACTAGTCATGGCCGAGACAATGAAATGCCATCAACGTCGTCTGCCAAGGCCGATGCCCAATGTCATAGTAGAAAGCATGTAAAATCAAAAAAACAAAACTTCAGTAAAATGACCCAAAAATCTAAATTGAAAGCGTCTGATGAGAAGTGTAAACTTGCCAATATGCCATTTACGACACGGAGTGGCAAGGAATGGCTGAGGCCCTGGCCTATGTTCATGGCTAGTGGTTCAGATTCACATGAGGATGGAAGCACTCATCCTCTCGCTAATAAAATGAAAAGACTTAAGCTGGCTAAAGCACAGCAAAGAACTGTGCGTTCTTCTAAATCACAAATCCCCAAGGAGAGTCCAATTGTGTCGGTTGCGATGCCTGACCTTCCCAACACTGGACGGGAAGAGCTTGCACGCCCCCTGCAAGTGCTGGAAGGAGCACCCGCAGTCCAGTTCCTGATAGTCAAATTGAAGATGTCAGTGTTGAAGTATACCAGGATGAGGATATGGGTGTTGCTGGCGCTGGGGAGGAAATTGACAAGGAGGATTCTGATGGTGAGGTGGTTTGTTTAAGTCAGGCACCCGGGGAGACACCTGTTGTCCGTGGGACGAATATGGCCATTGACATGCCTGGTCAAAATACAAAAAAAATCAGCTCTTCGGTGTGGAATTATTTCAACACAAATCCGGACAACAGGTGTCAAGCCGTGTGTTGCCTTTGTCAAGCTGTAATAAGTAGGGGTAAGGATGTTATCCACCTCGGAACATCCTCCCTTATACGTCACCTGCAGCGCATTCATCATAAGTCAGTGACAAGTTCAAAAACTTTGGATGACAGCGGAAGCAGTCCACTGACCACTAAATCCCTTCCTCTTGTAACCAAGCTCCTGCAAACCACACCACCAACTCCCTCAGTGTCAATTTCCTCCTTACCCAGGAAAGCCAATAGTCCTGCAGGCCATGTCACTGGCAAGTCTGACGAGTCCTCTCCTGCCTGGGATTCCTCCGATGCATCCTTGAGTGTAACGCCTACTGCTGCTGGCGCTGCTGTTGTTGCTGCTGGGAGTTGATCGTCATCCCAGAGGGGAAGTCGGAAGACCACTTGTACTACTTCCAGTAAGCAATTGACTGTCCAACAGTCCTTTGCGAGGAAGATGAAATATCACAGCAGCAGCCTGGGTGGTGAGAAGCGTGGTTCCGGTGTCCATCGTTAATTCAGAGGCAACTAGAGACTTGATTGAGGTACTGTGTCCCCGGTACCAAATACCATCTAGGTTCCATTTCTCTAGGCAGGCGATGCCGAAAATGTACACAGACCTAAGAAAAGACTCACCAGTGTCCTAAAAAGTGCAGTTGTACCCAATGTCCACTTAACCACGGACATGTGGACAAGTGGAGCAGGGCAGACTCAGGACTATATGACTGTGACAGCCCATTGGGTAGATGTATTGCCTCCCGCAGCAAGAACAGCAGCGGCGGCACCAGTAGCAGCATCTCGCAAACGCCAACTCGTTCCTAGGCAGGCTACGCTTTGTATCACCGCTTTCCATAAGAGGCACACAGCTGAAAACCTCTTACGGGAACTGAGGAAGATCATCGCAGAATGGCTTACCCCAATTGGACTCTCCTGGGGATTTGTGATATCGGAGAATGCCAGGAATATTGTGCGTGCATTACATCTGGGCAAATTCCAGCACGTCCCATGTTTTGCACATACATTGAATTTGGTGGTGCAGAATTATTTAAAAAACGACAGGGGCGTGCAAGAGATGCTGTCGGTGGCCCGAAGAATTGCGGGCCACTTTCGGCATTCAGGCACCGCGTACAGAAGACTGGAGCACCACCAAACATTCCTGAACCTGCCCTGCCATCATCTGAAGCAAGAGGTGGTAACGAGGTGGAATTCAACCCTCTATATGCTTCAGAGGATGGAGGAGCAGCAAAAGGCCATTCAAGCCTATACATCTGTCCACGATATAGGCAAAGGAGGGGGAATGCACCTGACTCAAGCGCAGTGGAGAATGATTTCAACGTTGTGCAAGGTTCTGCAACCCTTTGAACTTGCCACACGTGAAGTCAGTTCAGACACTGCCAGCCTGAGTCAGGTCATTCCCCTCATCAGGCTTTTGCAGAAGAAGCTGGAGACATTGAAGGAGGAGCTAAAACAGAGCGATTCCACTAGGCATGTGGGACTTGTGGATGGAGCCCTTAATTCGCTTAACCAGGATTCACGGGTGGTCAATCTGTTGAAATCAGAGCACTACATTTTGGCCACCGTGCTCGATCCTAGATTTAAAACCTACATTGTATCTCTCTTTCCGGCAGACACAAGTCTGCAGAGGTTCAAAGACCAGCTGGTGAGAAAATTGTCAAGTCAAGCGGAACGTGACCCGTCAACATCTCCTCCTTCACATTCTCCCGCAACTGGGGGTGCGAGGAAAAGGCTAAGAATTCCGAGCCCACCCGCTGGCGGTGATGCAGGGCAGTATGGAGCGAGTGCTGACATCTGGTCCGGACTGAAGGACCTGCCAACGATTACTGACATGTCGTCTACTGTCACTGCATATGATTCTGTCACCATTGAAAGAATGGTGGAGGATTATATGAGTGAACGCATCCAAGTAGGCACGTCAGACAGTCCGTGCGTATACTGGCAGGAAAAAGAGGCAATTTGGAGGCCCTTGCACAAACTGGCTTTATTCTACCTAAGTTGCCCTCCCTCCAGTGTGTACTCCGAAAGAGTGTTTAGTGCAGCCGCTCACCTTGTCAGCAATCGGCGTACGAGGTAACTTCCAGTAAATGTGGAGAAGATGACGTTCATTATAATGAATTATAATCAATTCCTCCGTGGAGACATTCACCAGCAGCAATTGCCTCCAGAAAGTACACAGGAACCTGAGATGGTGGATTCCAGTGGGGACGAAATAATAATCTGTGAGGAGGGGGAGGTACACAGTGAAAGGGGTGAGGAATCGGAGGATGATGATGAGGTGGACATCTTGCCTCTGTAGAGCCAGTTTTGCTTTTTTTTTGGTGGGGGCCCAAACCAACAAGTCATTTCAGTCACAGTCGTGTGGCAGACCCTGTCACTGAAATGATGGGTTCATTAAAGTGTGCATGTCCTGTTTATACAACATAAGGGTGGGTGGGAGGGCCCAAGGACAATTCCATATTGCACCTCTTTTTTCTTTCATTTTTCTTTGCATCATGTGCTGTATGGGGACAATTTTTTTTGAAGTGCCATCCTGCCTGACACTGCAGTGCCACTCCTAGATGGGCCAGGTGTTTGTGTCAGCCACTTGTGTCGCTTAGCTTAGCCATCCAGCGACCTTGGTGCGCCTCTTTTTTTCTTTGCATCATGTGCTGTTTGGGGACTATTTTTTTGAAGTGCCATCCTGTCTGACACTGCATTGCCACTCCTAGATGGGCCAGGTGTTTGTGTCGACCACTTGTGTCGCTTAGCTTAGTCACACAGCGACCTTGGTGCGCCTCTTTTTTTCTTTGCATCATGTGCTGTTTGGGGACTATTTATTTAAGTGCCATCCTGCCTGACACTGCAGTGCCACTCCTAGATGCGCCAGGTGTTTGTGTCGGCCACTTGTGTCACTTAGCTTAGCCATCCAGCGACCTCAGTGCAAATTGTAGGACTAAAAATAATATTGTGAGGTGTGAGGTGTTCAGAATAGTCTGGAAATGAGTGGAAATTATGGTAGACCAAAACAAAAAACTGCAACAAACGAGCGCCTAATCATCAAAATAAAAAGTGAAAACCAATACGTGTTTCATAGAATTAAATAATCACAATTTTATGTTCCCGATAGTCTGCGCTTGCCGGAATACTATGTGTAGTATTGTGGTGATAGCATAGAAAAAGAACAAACGGCTGCGCTGAATATCAGGAACGAAACATAATGTACAGAGAGCCAACGTAAAAAATAACAATGTTTATTAATAAAACATATAAAAAGATTAATTATCAAATAACCGGTGAATAATATATATAAATATATATAAGAACAATCACTAGATGTGAACTAGTGGTATATTGTAATAACTCAGCTTATTGGGGTGAAAAGTTCCGTGATTCACTTGTTAGATAGTTGATAAATACCAGGTGTGTTGGTAGGATCCTAATGAATTAAAAGTCCCTCAGTTGAAATTGATATTCAATACCTTTCCAAAATGGGCTGGTAAGAGCCGAGCGTCCTCGGCTTCAATGTCCTGCAATGCCCATATACGCTGTGCAGCGGAAAGGAATGGACCGTCTCTCTCACAACCCGGTCGTGGCGGCGTGTGCGCTGAAGCCGCTGATGTCGGATGCTGTAGACGGAGGGTGAAGCGGGGACCAAGGAACACCTGGAAGATTTCACCTGAGCTGAGTGTGGATAGTGGCGGGTCCTGACGCGTTTCGTCACGTTCACGTGACTTGAGAAAGTCACGTGAACGTGACGAAACGCGTCAGGACCCGCCACTATCCACACTCAGCTCAGGTGAAATCTTCCAGGTGTTCCTTGGTCCCCGCTGCACCCTCCGTCTACAGCATCCGACATCAGCGGCTTCAGCGCACACGCCGCCACGACCGGGTTGTGAGAGAGACGGTCCATTCCTTTCCGCTGCACAGCGTATATGGGCATTGCAGGACATTGAAGCCGAGGACGCTCGGCTCTTACCAGCCCATTTTGGAAAGGTATTGAATATCAATTTCAACTGAGGGACTTTTAATTCATTAGGATCCTACCAACACACCTGGTATTTATCAACTATCTAACAAGTGAATCACGGAACTTTTCACCCCAATAAGCTGAGTTATTACAATATACCACTAGTTCACATCTAGTGATTGTTCTTATATATATTTATATATATTATTCACCGGTTATTTGATAATTAATCTTTTTATATGTTTTATTAATAAACATTGTTATTTTTTACGTTGGCTCTCTGTACATTATGTTTCGTTCCTGATATTCAGCGCAGCCGTTTGTTCTTTTTCTATGGAAATTATGGTAATTTAGGTTAATAATACTATGGGATCAAAATGACCCCCAAATTTTATGATTTAAGAGTTTTTTTAGGGTTTTTTGAAAAAAAACAAAAACACCCAAATCCATAACACACCCGAATCCGACAAAAAAAATTTCGGTGAGGTTTTGCCAAAACGCATCCGAATCCAAAACACGGCCGCGGAACCGAACCCAAAACCAAAACACAAAACCCGAAAAATGTCCGGTGCACATCACTAACTTATACATAACAATGCTAAATCAAGAAGTAAAAGTGTAGAAGATAATCATGCATAACTGTGATACATGAAAATTGTATACAGGTACAAAATACTTTGGTAGTTAATATGATGTAACTGTGTTACCAAATATTGTTATAATGCAATAAAATACTGCAGCTGTGTACAATATAAACCGTATTCATTTCCTTTATTTATCACTATGTCATATAACACGTTATGAGCATTGTGCATATTAATGTACTACTTGCAGAGGTGTGGCAGGGTTCCCTATGTGGGACTCTATGGAACCCCAGGATCGTTAGGATGATTTTGGTGCATGAGAAATTCTATTCCTGGTATTGTAGCAGGAAGTGTCATTTTAAATTGGCACCATTTTTGAGCCAATCAGGACTTTTCCAATAAACAATAACAGTTTGTGACAGTAAGCAAATCATGGATTGCGTGTTATTGAGTCTCTTTTTCACTCTTTCATTTCTTACCTAATACTAGTAGGAAAAGCTCAATCCAACAGTGGCGGTCAAAAATATAAACTCTTTAAAAGGAGTGGACATTTTAATCGAACTTAAAACTATGCATAAACACAATATCTAACAATTATTTGTAATGTAATGCCACATTTCAACAATACATAGGCCTTGAACATCATTTTAGAGTTTCAGCAAGTACCAGTGTAGTAACCTAATTCTTAAAAAAGCTATAACCTAAGGCATACCAATGCTTTATACGGTGTCAACAATACTTAAATCAACAACATATAGTAAGGGTGTTACATAATTTTAGTTACATAATCCTATGGTATCTTAAAACGTATAATTGTAACTCATTAAAGTGTAATATATGTGTATAATTCATAGTCCTATTGCAATCTATAACTTATACATAACAATGCTAAATCAAGAAGTAAAAGTGTTGAAGATAATCATGCATAACAGTAATACATGAAAATTGTAGCCAGGTACAAAATGCTTCGGTAGTTAATATGATGTAACTGTGTTACCAAATATTGTTATAATGCAATAAAATACTGCAGCTGTGTACAATATAAACCGTATTCATTTCCTTTATTTATCACTATGTCATATAACACTTTATGAGCATTGCGCATATTAATGTAATACTTGCAGAGGTGTGGCAGGGTTCCTTATGTGGCACTCTATGGAACCCCAGGATCGTTAGAATGATTTTGGTGCATGAGAAATACTATTCCTGGTATTGTAGCAGGAAGTGTCTGCTTGTCGACCTCTGTTAGTAGCACTTACCTGTCCGAAGAAGTATCTTTCCATGAAGGTTGCCACCATCGCTGAAACTTTGGCCCTTGAGAAGTCACTGTTTCTCATTTTTTGAAAGCCTTAATCCCTAAAGATTCATTCTCAGTTGGTCAGGAAATGTCATTTTAAATTGGCACCATTTTCGAGCCAATAAACAATAACAGTTTGTCACAGTGAGCAAATCATGGATTGCGTGTTATTGAGTCTCTTTTTCACTCTTTCATTTCTTATCTAATACTAGTAGGAAAAGCTCAATCCAACAGTGGCGGTCAAAAATATAAACTCTTTAAAAGGAGTGGACATTTTAATCAAACTCAAAACTATGCATAAACACAATATCTAACAATTATTTGTAATGTAAGGCCACATTTCAACAATGCATAGGCCTTGAACATCATTTTAAGAGTTTCAGCAAGTAACAGTGTATTAACCTAATTCTTAAAAATGCTATAACCTAAGGCATAGCAATGCTTTATACGGTGTCAACAATACTTAAATCAACAACATATAGTAAGGGTGTTACATCATTTTAGTTACATAATCCTATGGTATCTTAAAACTTATAACTGTGACACATAAAAGTGTAATATATGTGTATAATTCACAGTTATATTGCAATCTATAACTTATACATAACAATGCCAAATCAAGAAGTTAAAGTGTTGAAGATAATCACGCAAAACAGTGATACATGAAAATTGTATAATTAAAAGATGAGGCTGAAGTACTCGGACTTTGAAGAAATGAAGACATGGTTTGTGATTGAAAGACGAGGCTGAAGAACTTGGACTTTCAAGAAATGAAGACTGTGGTTTGTGATCTAAAGATGAGGCTGAAGAACTTGGACTTTGAAGAAATGAAGACTGTGGTTTGTAATTGAAAGACGAGGCTGAAGAACTTGGACTTTGAAGAAATGAAGACTGTGGTTTGTGATTGAATGATGAGGCTGAAGAACTTGGACTTTGAAGAAATGAAGATGTCTGCCGGAACCGCAGTTAGCACCAGGAGCTCCTCTACGACCTGGGACCCCGTGAGCGCTTCCACGAGTGGCAACAGACTTAGACAGCAGGACTGCAGCAGCGTTTAGGTAACCGATGGATGAGAGCAACCAGGACCAGGGAACCAGAAGTAACCTGGGAGCACAGAGCTGGAGAACCTTTCACAAGGAGGTAACTAGAAGCACTGGCACTCGCCCTCTGAGCCAGCCCCCTTTTGTAAGGGGAGAACACGCAGGATTGGCTGGACATAGATTGGGAACTTCATTGGTAATACTCTGGTCTCCAACATGGCTGACACCAGGACAGGAGACATATTTAGCTGTTAGCACACAGCTTTACCCAGCTTCTGTCTCTGACACACTATACAGTGTCACCACCAGAGGACCTACCGCAGCGATCACCGCCGCAGCGCCCAGCTCTCCAGACCCCCGGCCCTTGGCAGCCGCACATCCGTCCAGGAGGACCCGGCGCAAGCAGCTCCCTGCAGCCGCACCAACCAGAGGGACGGTCACCCGTGGGAGCACCCGCCGGAGGTAAGGCTCCAGAGCCTGACAAATATTTAACCATTATATGCAATGTAAGGCAACATTTCAACAATGCATAGGCCTGGTACATCATTTTAGAGCTTCTGCAAATAACAGTGTATTAACCTATTACTTAAAAATGCTATAACCTAAGGCATAGCAATGCTTTATACGGTGTCAACAATACTTAAATCAACAACATATAGTATGGGTGTTACATAATTTTAGTTACATAATCCTATGGTATCTTAAAACTTAGAATTGTGACACATAAAAGTGTAATATATGTGTATAATCACAGTCCTATTGCAATCTATAACTTATACATAACAATGCTAAATCAAGAAGTAAAAGTGTTGAAGATTATCATGCATAACAGTGATACATGAAAATTGTAGACAGGTACAAAATGCCTTGGTAGTTAATATGATGTCACTGTGTTACCAAATATTGTTATAATGCAATAAAATACTGCAGCTGTGTACAATATAAACCGTATTCATTTCCTTTATTTATCACTATATCATATAACACTTTATGAGCATTGCGCATATTAATGTAATACTTGCAGAGGTGTGGCAGGGTTCCTTATGTAGGACTCTATGGAACCCCAGGATCGTTAGGATGATTTTGGTGCATGAGAAATTCTATTCCTGGTATTGTAGCAGGAATTGTCTGCTTGTCGACGTCTGTTAGTAGCACTTACCTGTAGAGATGAGCGGGTTCGGTTCCTCGGAATCCGAACCCGCCCGAACTTCATGTTTTTTTTCACGGGTCCGAGCGACTCGGATCTTCCCGCCTTGCTCGGTTAACCCGAGCGCGCCCGAACGTCATCATGACGCTGTCGGATTCTCGCGAGGCTCGGATTCTATCGCGAGACTCGGATTCTATATAAGGAGCCGCGCGTCGCCGCCATTTTCACTCGTGCATTGAGATTGATAGGGAGAGGACGTGTCTGGCGTCCTCTCCATTAGAATAGAGATAGATTAGATAGAGAGAGATTGTGCAGAGTCGCAGACAGAGTTAGTTTACCACAGTCAGTGACCAGTGCAGTTGCTAGTTAACTTTTATTTAATATAATATATCCGTTCACTTCTCTCTGCTATATCCGTTCTCTGCCTGAAAAAAAAAACGATACACAGCACAGTCAGTCACACAGTGTGACTCAGTCTGTGTGCACTCAGCTCAGCCCAGTGTGCTGCACAGTCATCAATGTATAAATTAAAAGCTTATAATTAATTGTGGGGGAGACTGGGGAGCACTGCAGGTTGTTAGCAGGAGCCAGGAGTACAATTATATTAATTAACAGTGCACACTTTTGCTGCAGGAGTGGTGACCAGTGCCTGACCACCAGTATAGTATTGTTGTATACTACTAATATCTCTTTAAATATCAACCAGTCTATATTAGCAGCAGACACAGTACAGTGCGGTAGTTCACGGCTGTGGCTACCTCTGTGTCGGCACACGGCAGGCAGTCCGTCCGACCAGAATTGTATTATTTATTATTATATACCTACCACCTAACCGTGGTTTTTTTTTCATTCTTTATACCGTCATAGTGTCATCCTAATTGTTACGAGTATACTACTATCTCTTTATCAACCAGTGTACAGTGCGGTAGTTCACGGCTGTGGCTACCTCTGTGTCGGCACACGGCAGGCAGTCCGTCCGACCAGAATTGTATTATTTATTATTATATACCTACCACCTAACCGTGGTTTTTTTTTCATTCTTTATACCGTCATAGTGTCATCCTAATTGTTACGAGTATACTACTATCTCTTTATCAACCAGTGTACAGTGCGGTAGTTCACGGCTGTGGCTACCTCTGTGTCGGCACACGGCAGGCAGTCCGTCCGACCAGAATTGTATTATTTATTATTATATACCTACCACCTAACCGTGGTTTTTTTTTCATTCTTTATACCGTCATAGTGTCATCCTAATTGTTACGAGTATACTACTATCTCTTTATCAACCAGTGTACAGTGCGGTAGTTCACGGCTGTGGCTACCTCTGTGTCGGCACACGGCAGGCAGTCCGTCCGACCAGAATTGTATTATTTATTATTATATACCTACCACCTAACCGTGGTTTTTTTTTCATTCTTTATACCGTCATAGTGTCATCCTAATTGTTACGAGTATACTACTATCTCTTTATCAACCAGTGTACAGTGCGGTAGTTCACGGCTGTGGCTACCTCTGTGTCGGCACACGGCAGGCAGTCCGTCCGACCAGAATTGTATTATTTATTATTATATACCTACCACCTAACCGTGGTTTTTTTTTCATTCTTTATACCGTCATAGTGTCATCCTAATTGTTACGAGTATACTACTATCTCTTTATCAACCAGTGTACAGTGCGGTAGTTCACGGCTGTGGCTACCTCTGTGTCGGCACACGGCAGGCAGTCCGTCCGACCAGAATTGTATTATTTATTATTATATACCTACCACCTAACCGTGTTTTTTTTTTTCATTCTTTATACCGTCATAGTGTCATCCTAATTGTTACGAGTATACTACTATCTCTTTATCAACCAGTGTACAGTGCGGTAGTTCACGGCTGTGGCTACCTCTGTGTCGGCACACGGCAGGCAGTCCGTCCAACCAGAATTGTATTATTTATTATTATATACCTACCACCTAACCGTGGTTTTTTTTTCATTCTTTATACCGTCATAGTGTCATCCTAATTGTTACGAGTATACTACTATCTCTTTATCAACCAGTGTACAGTGCGGTAGTTCACGGCTGTGGCTACCTCTGTGTCGGCACACGGCAGGCAGTCCGTCCGACCAGAATTGTATTATTTATTATTATATACCTACCACCTAACCGTGGTTTTTTTTTCATTCTTTATACCGTCATAGTGTCATCCTAATTGTTACGAGTATACTACTATCTCTTTATCAACCAGTGTACAGTGCGGTAGTTCACGGCTGTGGCTACCTCTGTGTCGGCACACGGCAGGCAGTCCGTCCGACCAGAATTGTATTATTTATTATTATATACCTACCACCTAACCGTGGTTTTTTTTTCATTCTTTATACCGTCATAGTGTCATCCTAATTGTTACGAGTATACTACTATCTCTTTATCAACCAGTGTACAGTGCGGTAGTTCACGGCTGTGGCTACCTCTGTGTCGGCACACGGCAGGCAGTCCGTCCGACCAGAATTGTATTATTTATTATTATATACCTACCACCTAACCGTGGTTTTTTTTTTCATTCTTTATACCGTCATAGTGTCATCCTAATTGTTACGAGTATACTACTATCTCTTTATCAACCAGTGTACAGTGCGGTAGTTCACGGCTGTGGCTACCTCTGTGTCGGCAGTCGGCAGGCAGTCCGTCCATCCATAATTGTATTATTATTATAATATATACCACCTAACCGTGGTTTTTTTTTCATTCTTTATACCGTCGTCATAGTGTCATACTAGTTGTTACGAGTATACTACTATCTCTTTATCAACCAGTGTACAGTGCGGTAGTTCACGGCTGTGGCTACCTCTGTGTCGGCAGTCGGCAGGCAGTCCGTCCATCCATAATTGTATTATTATTATAATATATACCACCTAACCGTGGTTTTTTTATACCACCTAACCGTGGCAGTCCGTCCATAATTGTATACTAGTATCCAATCCATCCATCTCCATTGTTTACCTGAGGTGCCTTTTAGTTCTGCCTATAAAATATGGAGAACAAAAAAGTTGAGGTTCCAAAATTAGGGAAAGATCAAGATCCACTTCCACCTCGTGCTGAAGCTGCTGCCACTAGTCATGGCCGAGACGATGAAATGCCAGCAACGTCGTCTGCCAAGGCCGATGCCCAATGTCATAGTACAGAGCATGTCAAATCCAAAACACCAAATATCAGAAAAAAAAGGACTCCAAAACCTAAAATAAAATTGTCGGAGGAGAAGCGTAAACTTGCCAATATGCCATTTACCACACGGAGTGGCAAGGAACGGCTGAGGCCCTGGCCTATGTTCATGGCTAGTGGTTCAGCTTCACATGAGGATGGAAGCACTCAGCCTCTCGCTAGAAAACTGAAAAGACTCAAGCTGGCAAAAGCACCGCAAAGAACTGTGCGTTCTTTGAAATCCCAAATCCACAAGGAGAGTCCAATTGTGTCGTTTGCGATGCCTGACCTTCCCAACACTGGACGTGAAGAGCATGCGCCTTCCACTATTTGCATGCCCCCTGCAAGTGCTGGAAGGAGCACCCGCAGTCCAGTTCCTGATAGTCAGATTGAAGATGTCAGTGTTGAAGTACACCAGGATGAGGAGGATATGGGTGTTGCTGGCGCTGGGGAGGAAATTGACCAGGAGGATTCTGATGGTGAGGTGGTTTGTTTAAGTCAGGCACCCGGGGAGACACCTGTTGTCCGTGGGAGGAATATGGCCGTTGACATGCCAGGTGAAAATACCAAAAAAATCAGCTCTTCGGTGTGGAGGTATTTCACCAGAAATGCGGACAACAGGTGTCAAGCCGTGTGTTCCCTTTGTCAAGCTGTAATAAGTAGGGGTAAGGACGTTAACCACCTCGGAACATCCTCCCTTATACGTCACCTGCAGCGCATTCATAATAAGTCAGTGACAAGTTCAAAAACTTTGGGTGACAGCGGAAGCAGTCCACTGACCAGTAAATCCCTTCCTCTTGTAACCAAGCTCACGCAAACCACCCCACCAACTCCCTCAGTGTCAATTTCCTCCTTCCCCAGGAATGCCAATAGTCCTGCAGGCCATGTCACTGGCAAGTCTGACGAGTCCTTTCCTGCCTGGGATTCCTCCGATGCATCCTTGCGTGTAACGCCTACTGCTGCTGGCGCTGCTGTTGTTGCCGCTGGGAGTCGATGGTCATCCCAGAGGGGAAGTCGTAAGCCCACTTGTACTACTTCCAGTAAGCAATTGACTGTTCAACAGTCCTTTGCGAGGAAGATGAAATATCACAGCAGTCATCCTACTGCAAAGCGGATAACTGAGTCCTTGACAACTATGTTGGTGTTAGACGTGCGTCCGGTATCCGCCGTTAGTTCACAGGGAACTAGACAATTTATTGAGGCAGTGTGCCCCCGTTACCAAATACCATCTAGGTTCCACTTCTCTAGGCAGGCGATACCGAGAATGTACACGGACGTCAGAAAAAGACTCACCAGTGTCCTAAAAAATGCAGTTGTACCCAATGTCCACTTAACCACGGACATGTGGACAAGTGGAGCAGGGCAGGGTCAGGACTATATGACTGTGACAGCCCACTGGGTAGATGTATGGACTCCCGCCGCAAGAACAGCAGCGGCGGCACCAGTAGCAGCATCTCGCAAACGCCAACTCTTTCCTAGGCAGGCTACGCTTTGTATCACCGCTTTCCAGAATACGCACACAGCTGAAAACCTCTTACGGCAACTGAGGAAGATCATCGCGGAATGGCTTACCCCAATTGGACTCTCCTGTGGATTTGTGGCATCGGACAACGCCAGCAATATTGTGTGTGCATTAAATATGGGCAAATTCCAGCACGTCCCATGTTTTGCACATACCTTGAATTTGGTGGTGCAGAATTTTTTAAAAAACGACAGGGGCGTGCAAGAGATGCTGTCGGTGGCCAGAAAAATTGCGGGACACTTTCGGCGTACAGGCACCACGTACAGAAGACTGGAGCACCACCAAAAACTACTGAACCTGCCCTGCCATCATCTGAAGCAAGAAGTGGTAACGAGGTGGAATTCAACCCTCTATATGCTTCAGAGGTTGGAGGAGCAGCAAAAGGCCATTCAAGCCTATACAATTGAGCACGATATAGGAGATGGAATGCACCTGTCTCAAGTGCAGTGGAGAATGATTTCAACGTTGTGCAAGGTTCTGATGCCCTTTGAACTTGCCACACGTGAAGTCAGTTCAGACACTGCCAGCCTGAGTCAGGTCATTCCCCTCATCAGGCTTTTGCAGAAGAAGCTGGAGGCATTGAAGAAGGAGCTAAAAGGGAGCGATTCCGCTAGGCATGTGGGACTTGTGGATGCAGCCCTTAATTCGCTTAACAAGGATTCACGGGTGGTCAATCTGTTGAAATCAGAGCACTACATTTTGGCCACCGTGCTCGATCCTAGATTTAAAGCCTACCTTGGATCTCTCTTTCCGGCAGACACAGGTCTGCTGGGGTTGAAAGACCTGCTGGTGACAAAATTGTCAAGTCAAGCGGAACGCGACCTGTCAACATCTCCTCCTTCACATTCTCCCGCAACTGGGGGTGCGAGGAAAAGGCTCAGAATTCCGAGCCCACCCACTGGCGGTGATGCAGGGCAGTCTGGAGCGACTGCTGATGCTGACATCTGGTCCGGACTGAAGGACCTGACAACGATTACGGACATGTCGTCTACTGTCACTGCATATGATTCTCTCAACATTGATAGAATGGTGGAGGATTATATGAGTGACCGCATCCAAGTAGGCACGTCACACAGTCCGTACTTATACTGGCAGGAAAAAGAGGCAATTTGGAGGCCCTTGCACAAACTGGCTTTATTCTACCTAAGTTGCCCTCCCACAAGTGTGTACTCCGAAAGAGTGTTTAGTGCCGCCGCTCACCTTGTCAGCAATCGGCGTACGAGGTTACATCCAGAAAATGTGGAGAAGATGATGTTCATTAAAATGAATTATAATCAATTCCTCCGCGGAGACATTGACCAGCAGCAATTGCCTCCACAAAGTACACAGGGAGCTGAGATGGTGGATTCCAGTGGGGACGAATTGATAATCTGTGAGGAGGGGGATGTACACGGTGATATATCGGAGGGTGAAGATGAGGTGGACATCTTGCCTCTGTAGAGCCAGTTTGTGCAAGGAGAGATTAATTGCTTCTTTTTTGGGGGGGGTCCAAACCAACCCGTCATATCAGTCACAGTCGTGTGGCAGACCCTGTCACTGAAATGATGGGTTGGTTAAAGTGTGCATGTCCTGTTTTGTTTATACAACATAAGGGTGGGTGGGAGGGCCCAAGGATAATTCCATCTTGCACCTCTTTTTTCTTTTCTTTTTCTTTGCATCATGTGCTGATTGGGGAGGGTTTTTTGGAAGGGACATCCTGCGTGACACTGCAGTGCCACTCCTAGATGGGCCCGGTGTTTGTGTCGGCCACTAGGGTCGCTAATCTTACTCACACAGTCAGCTACCTCATTGCGCCTCTTTTTTTCTTTGCGTCATGTGCTGTTTGGGGAGGGTTTTTTGGAAGGGACATCCTGCGTGACACTGCAGTGCCACTCCTAGATGTGCCCGGTGTTTGTGTCGGCCACTAGGGTCGCTAATCTTACTCACACAGTCAGCTACCTCATTGCGCCTCTTTTTTTCTTTGCGTCATGTGCTGTTTGGGGAGGGTTTTTTGGAAGGGCCATCCTGCGTGACACTGCAGTGCCACTCCTAGATGGGCCCGGTGTTTGTGTCGGCCACTAGGGTCGCTTATCTTACTCACACAGCGACCTCGGTGCAAATTTTAGGACTAAAAATAATATTGTGAGGTGTGATGTGTTCAGAATAGGCTGAAAATGAGTGTAAATTATGTTTTTTGAGGTTAATAATACTTTGGGATCAAAATTACCCCCAAATTCTATGATTTAAGCTGTTTTTTAGGGTTTTTTGAAAAAAACACCCGAATCCAAAACACACCCGAATCCGACAAAAAAAATTCGGTGAGGTTTTGCCAAAACGCGGTCGAACCCAAAACACGGCCGCGGAACCGAACCCAAAACCAAAACACAAAACCCGAAAAATTTCCGGCGCTCATCTCTACTTACCTGTCCGTAGAAGGATCTTTCCATGAAGGTTGCCACCACCGCTGAAACTTTGGCCCCGGAGAAGACACTGTTTCTCATTTTTTGAAAGCCTTAATCCCTAAAGATTCATACTCAGTTGGTCAGGAAATGTCATTTTAAATTGGCACCATTTTTGAGCCAATCAGGACTTCTTCCAATAAACAATGAGTTTGTCACAGTGAGCAAATCATGGATTGCGTGTTATTGAGTCTCTTTTTCGCTCTTTCATTTCTTATCTAATACTAGTAGGAAAGGGTTCACTACGGCTGGCCGGCGGTCGGGCTCCCGGCGACCAGCATCCCGGCGCCGGGAGCCCGACCGCCGGCTTACCGACAGCTTGGCGAGCGCAAATGAGCCCCTTGCGGGCTCGCTGCGCTCGCCACGCTAAGGGCACGGTGGCGCGCTACGCGCGCCACACTATTTTATTCTCCCTCTATGGGGGTCGTGGACCCCCATGAGGGAAAATAAGTGTCGGTATGCCGGCTGTCGGGCTCCCGGCGCCGGTATACTGAGCGCCGGGAGCCCGACCGCCGGCGAACAGAAGACCACCCGTAGGAAAAGCTCAGTCCAACAGTGGTGGTCAAAAACATTAAATCTTTAAAAGGAGTGGACATTTTAATCGAACTCAAAACTATGCATAAACACAATATCTAACAATTATATGTAATGTAAGGCCAGATTTCAACAATGCATAGGCCTTGAACATCATTTTAGAGCTTCAGCAAGTAACAGTGTATTAACCTAATACTTAAAAATGCTATAACCTAAGGCATAGCAATGCTTTATACGGTGTCAACAATACTTAAATCAACAACATATAGTATGGGTGTTACATTTGTTTATTTATTAACAGTTTCTTATATAGCGCAGAAATTCCGTTGCGCTTTACAATTTTAAATAACAATAACAAACTGGGTGATAACAGTCATAGAGGTAGGAAGGCCCTGCTCGCAAGCTTACAATCCATAGGGAGACATCATGGTTAAAGTAGTATTTAACAGTGGGCACCCCAACTGGGGGCACAACTACTGGGGTAAACCTACTGGGGCATAACTACAGGGGACACATCTACTGGAGACATACCTACGGGGACATTACTACTGGGGGCACACCAAGTGGAGGCAAACCTACTAGGGGCATATGTACAGCGGGCATAACTACACAGGGCACATCTACAGGGGATGTAACTACGGGGGCATTACTACTGGGGCCACACCAACTGGGAGCATAACTACTGCTGGCACATCTACTGGGGACATAACTACGGGGGCATTACTACTTGGGGCACACCAACTGGGGGCATATCTACAGTGGGCATAACTACAGGGGGCACAGCTGTGGGGACATTACTGCATGGGGCACATCTACTGGGGACATAACTACGGGGGCATTACTACTGAGGGCACAACAACTGGGGTATAACTAGTGGGAGCACACCAACTGTGGGCATATCTATAGGGGGCATATCTACTGTGGACATAACTACAGGGGGCATAACTACTGGGGGCAATACTAATGAGAACATTGTATAGGGGGCACTTAATTAGAGGCATCACTGCTGGGGACATAATCGGCACTACTACTGGGGGCACTGAATAAGGGGCACTATTGCTGTGGGCATTATGTGTATTAGGGGTGCTACTACTGTGGGCCTTGTGTATAAGGGGCACTTATGTGTGTCATAACATGAATAAGGGACACTACTATGTGAATAAGATTGTGCTACTGTGCGGCGTAATTTGTATTGGGGATACTATTGGGTGATCACACCCCCTTTTTTGAGGCCACAGCCCTTTTTGCAGTGCATGCAATCCCTTTATTTCACAAGCATGGGGGGGGGGGGAGTTCCACCAACTCTCTAGGACCACTTTAAGCACTGCTGAGTAGTTGATATAAGGGTTCATTGCAGTTATATTGTCTAATTTTCTGCATTATGTGTAACTGTGTGCTAATTCTGCTGTCTGGTTTTACTTTCAGTGTATCTCAGATATCACTGTTATTCTATACCCTGGGCTAAGGTGCTGTTTGGGTTATAATTCACAGAATATATCTATACAAGAATATTTATATCTGTGTTTCAGTCACATACTGCCCTCTGTCAATTGCATTGCATTTATTGTACTGTGTCTAACAAAAAGGGACGCAAACATGCTGAATCTCATGTGTTACTCTAATGCAGAGTTTGTTCATCAGGTTTATCTGAGGAGGCTATGATACATGGTGGTATCATAATATTGCCCTTCCAAATCTTCCAAGGCCAAACAGCCCTGGGTGACCTGCCTGTCTGCTGCAAAAACAGACAAGCCTGCAGCCTAATTGGACAGGCCTCCTCCTGGGGAACCCCAGGGTGGAAGGCCAACTTCTGCACTTCTCTCAGGTTTGGCACACAACCATTTCAGATGCTTGGGTGCTAGAAGTTGTCTCTCACAGGTACGCTATTTCATTCAAGGGACGTCCCCCTCACCAGTATTTAACCACGGGCCTACCATCGGGCCCGATAAAGGTGCAAATCTTACACATTGTGGTCAGTTCTCTCTTTCACTCAAGAGTGATTGTGCCGGCTCCTCAGTCCCAGAGGGGCAGAGGCTACTGCTTGACACTTTTTTTGGTTCCAAAACCGAATGGGTCACACCGGCCTATTCACAACCTCAAATCTTTGAACAAGTTTGTGAGAGTCTCCAAATTCCGCATGGAAACTTTGCATTCAATAGTTCTGGTCATGGAACCTGGGGAATACATGGTTACCCTGGATATTCAGAATGCGTATCTGCATATTCCCATTGGCACGTCGCATCAGCAGTTCCTGCGGTTTGCTATTGGCAACCTACATTACCTATTCCAGGCTCTGCCATTTGGACTGGCTACAGCTCCTCACAAATTTACCAAGGTCATGGCCATTATAATGGCTCATCTCCGCCAGGATGTACGGATTCTTCTTACGTACACGACTTGCTGATTCTGTGGAACTCACCGGAAGTCCTCCTCAGTCATCTCCAACTGACGGTAACCTTTCTACAGGCACACGGTTGGCTGATAAATTGGAAAAAGTCCTTCCTGCTTCCATCGCACAGCATGGAACACCTGGGCTACACTCCTAGATACTCACAGTCAAAGACTGTATCTGTCGCCAGATAACTGTTCTGAAAATATAGAACAGGATACGTTACTTCCTTCACTGTCCTCGGGTGTCGGTACAGTCGGCTATGCAAATTCTGGATCTGATGGTGTCGTCTTTTGACATGGTTGAATACGCTCAGTTTCATTCCCGCCCTCTACAATGCTTGATACTCTCCAACTGGAATGGCCTGCCTCATCAGATCAGATCTCAAATTATCTCCTTGACTCCTGAGATTTGCCTGTCACTGTCCTGGTGGCTTCAGGACCAGCAACTAAGCATGGGCCATCCCTTCTGGATCCCCAACTGGGTCCTTCTAACAATGGATGCCAGTCTTCGCTGCTGGGGAGCAGTGACAGAGAAGCACTCGTTTCAGGGACGTTGGACCAGGGAAGAATCTCTCCTTCAAATCAATGTTCAGGAATGCATTGACTCTGGCCCGACCTCTTCTGCAGGACAAACCAGTTCAAGTTCAGTCGGACAATGCCACCATGGTGGCTTATATTATCAAGATGGCACTCGCAGCCGCATGGCACTGATGGAAGTGTCCAATATTCTGCATAGGGCAGAATGGTATCTACCAGCCATATTGGCGGTATTCATTCTGGGTGTTCTCAACTGGGAAGCAGACTTTCTCAGTCATCAGGACGTTCACGCTAGAGAGTGGGCTCTTCATCCCGAGGTCTTTCAACTACTGGTAGACGGATGGGGTTTACCAAACGTGGATCTCAGGGACTCTCGACACAATCACAAGGTTCAGGTCTTCAAATCACGAACCAGGGATCCTCAGGCAGCATTCGTGGATGCATTAGCGGTCCCATGGACCTTTTTCCTGCCTTACATCTTCCCTCTGGTGTCACATCTGCCTCAGGTTCTTCGGAAGTTCAAACAAGAAATAGGAAAACTCATTCTAGTAGCTCCAGCATGGCCCAGACGTCACTTATTCTCAGATCTCCAGGGCCTCTCTGCAGAGCAACCCATTTTACTTCCTCAGCAATTGGACCTTCTACATAAAGGCCCATGTCTTCATCCGGACCTGGCCCAGCTGTCTTTGACGGCGTGGCTCTTAAAGCATTGCTCCTAAAGACCAGAGGTTTTTCCAAGGCTTTCATTCAGACTATGCTGAAGGCCTGCAAACCAGCCTCTGCCCGTATCTACTATAGAGTGTTGCATGCTTACATCTCCTAGCACACTGCTAAGTGTTATGATTCCGCTAAGTTTAGAACTTCCAGAATTCTGGCATTTCTTCATAGAGGTTTAGACCTAGGCCTTCATCTTGACTCTCTCAAGGTACACATTTCTTCCTCGTCCGTTTGGTTCCAATGCAAGATTGCCTCCATTCCTGATGTGCACACGTTTCTTCAGGGTGTTATTCGCTTTCAATCTCCCTATGTCCCTCCAGTGGCTCCGTGGGATCTGTCTATTGTATTGGAGGCTCTTCAAGAAACCACATTTGAGCCTCTTGATTTTGAGGACCTCAAATGGCTGATGGCCAAGGCTCTTTTTTTACTGGCTACTGCCTCTGCTAGAAGGGTTTCTAGCCTGTCGTTCCCCTTTTTTATTTTTATCTGTGACAGGGCAGTTCTCCAAATTGGACCTGGTTACCTCCCTAAGGTGGTTCCACTTTTCACATTAACCAAGAGATTGTGGTCCCGGCCTGTATCTCTTCAAACTTATCAGCAAGAGATCATTCCGTGAATGTTGTCACAATCCTGTCTAAATTCATATCGCTTGGTGACTTACCTCTGCCATCTGTCCTGGATCTTGCATCTTTTCTGCTCACTGGATAAGCCGCTCACCTGTACCATGAGCTCCCTGAGTGCTGAGTTATCTTGTCTCAAAGGTAAGAGTTGCTAACAAGCTGTACCTGTGTTGATTAAGCTTCTGTGTGAATACTGAATTCAGCAAGTCTCTCCATGCTGTGCCTACACAGCAATCATTGAGGATTGCCCATGCTGTCATTATACTACATGAATCTCTTACTACAGTGGTCACCAGATACAGCTCCCTGTGCTCTCAGAGCCTGTGGCCATTATTGCCGCAGGCAAGCCCAGTACTTTGTGCATCTATGACAGTCCAGGTCAGCTGACAAGTCTGGATCCAATCCAAAGCCACTCTGCCAACAGCTGATTGCCATGGCCAATCACCATCCAGCCAGGGGTATAATCCAGTCTCCCAGCACTGTGGAATCCGAGTGGTTTGTTGTTCATACCCTGTATGCAGTCTGCAATCCATCTCCTGTTTATTCTGGACTTCAGTCCTAACTCCATCCATAGCACCGCCTGGCCCCAACAGTTATCCTGAGTAGCTGCACCGCTGCTGTCATCCGTTCACCCAGTGTTCCCAGATAGCTTTCCTGCTGTGTATATCTGCTCATTGGTAAATCCCGGTGTTCTACCCTGCTCATAGGTCAATCCCGGTATTCTGCCCTGATCATCGGTCAATCCCGGTATTCGGCTGTGTATCTCTGCTTATTGGTCAATCCTGGTACTCTGCTCTGCTCATCGGTCATTCCTGGTGTTCAGCTGTGTCCTTCCTTGCTCATCGCTAATTGTCTACTGAGTAGCTGGCCTGCATTCTCCCAGTACTCAGCTATCCTGCATAGCTGGCCTGCATTCTCCCAGCCCATCGTTAATGGTCTACTGAGTAGCTGGCCTGCATTCTCCCAGTACTCAGCTATCCTGCATAGCTGGCCTGCTTTCTTCCATGTAACAGAGTAGCTGACCTGCACTCTCCCAGCACTCTGGTATCCTGCATTTTCCCAGCTACCTGCTTCCATTTCTGGTCTCTTATCTGTTGGCAACAATTAGTGATGAGCGGGTTCGGTTCCTCGGAAACAGAACCCCCCCGAACTTCACCCTTTTTACACGGGTCCGAGCCATACTCGGATTCTCCCGTATGGCTTGGTTAACCCGAGCGCGCCCGAACGTCATCATCTCGCTGTCGGATTCTCGCGAGATTCGGATTCTATACAAACAGCCGCGCGCCGCCGCCATTTTCACTCGTGCATTGGAAATGTTAGGGAGAGGACGTGGCTGGCGTCCTCTCCGTTTATGTTGATGAATTGCAAATATTTTGTGCTTGCTTATTACTTAATTGTGGGGACTGGGGAGCAGCTGTATTATATAGGAGGAGTACAGTGCAGAGTTTTGCTGACAGTGACCACCAGTATACATTGTCTGCCTGAAAAACACTCCATATCTGTGCTCAGTGTGCTGCATATATCTGTGCTCACACTGCTTTATTGTGGGGACTGGGGAGCAGCTGTATTATATAGGAGGAGTACAGTGCAGAGTTTTGCTGACAGTGACCACCAGTATATAATAGCAGTACGGTACGGAAGGCCACTGCTGTACCTACCTCTGTGTCGTTAAGTATACTATCCATCTACATTCTATACCTGTGGTGCATTTTAGTTTTGCAGTTTGCTGACACAGTGACCACCAGTATATATAGCAGTACGGTACGGAAGGCCACTGCTGTACCTACCTCTGTGTCGTCAAGTATACTATCCATCTACATTCTATACCTGTGGTGCATTTTAGTTTTGCAGTTTGCTGACACAGTGACCACCATTATATATAGCAGTACGGTACGGAAGGCCACTGCTCTACCCACCTCTGTGTCATCAAGTATACAATCCATCTACATTCTATACCTGTGGTGCATTTCAGTTGTGCAGTTTGCTGACAGTGACCACCAGTATATATAGCATTACGGTACCGGAAGGCCACTGCTCTACCCACCTCTGTGTCATCAAGTATACTATCCATCCATACCTGTGGTGCATTTTAGTTTTGCAGATTGCTGACAGTGACCACCAATGTATATAGCAGTACGGTATGGAAGGCCACTGCTCTACCCACCTCTGTGCCGTCAAGTATACTATCCATCCATACCTGTGGTGCATTTTAGTTTTGAAGTTTGGTGACAGTGACCACCAGTATATATAGCAGTACGGTATGGAAGGCCACTGCTCTACCCACCTCTGTGTCGTCAAATATACTATCCATCCATACATGTGGTGCATTTTAGTTTTGCAGTTTGCTGACAGTGACAACCAGTATATATAGCAGTACAGTATGGAAGGCCACTGCTCTACCCACCTCTGTGTCGTCAAGTATACTATCCATCTACATTCTATACCTGTGGTGCATTTCAGTTGTGCAGTTTGCTGACAGTGACCAACAGTATATATAGCAGTACGGTACGGAAGGCCACTGCTGTACCTACCTCTGTGTCGTCAAGTATACTATCCATCTACATTCTATACCTGTGGTGCATTTTAGTTTTGCAGTTTGCTGACACAGTGACCACCAGTATATATAGCAGTACGGTACGGAAGGCCACTGCTGTACCTACCTCTGTGTCGTCAAGTATACTATCCATCTACATTCTATACCTGTGGTGCATTTTAGTTTTGCAGTTTGCTGACACAGTGACCACCAGTATATATAGCAGTACGGTACGGAAGGCCACTGCTGTACCTACCTCTGTGTCGTCAAGTATACTATCCATCTACATTCTATACCTGTGGTGCATTTCAGTTGTGCGCAGTATATATAGTAGTAGGCCATTGCTATTGATACTGGCATATAATTCCACACATTAAAAAATGGAGAACAAAAATGTGGAGGGTAAAATAGGGAAAGATCAAGATCCACTTCCACCTCGTGCTGTAGCTGCTGCCACTAGTCATGGCCGAGACGATGAAATGCCATCAACGTCGTCTGCCAAGGCCGATGCCCAATGTCATAGTAGAGAGCATGTAAAATTAAAAAAAAAAAAGTTCAGTAAAATGACCCAAAAATCTAAATTGAAAGCGTCTGATAAGAAGCGTAAACTTGTCAATATGCCATTTACGACACGGAGTGGCAAGGAACGGCTGAGGCCCTGGCCTATGTTCATGGCTAGTGGTTCAGATTCACATGAGGATGGAAGCACTCATCCTCTCGCTAGAAAAATGAAAAGACTTAAGATGGCAAAAGCACAGCAAAGAACTGTGCGTTCTTCTAAATCACAAATCCCCAAGGAGAGTCCAATTGTGTCGGTTGCGATGCCTGACCTTCCCAAGACTGGACGGGAAGAGCTTGCGCCTTCCACCATTTGCACGCCCCCTGCAAGTGCTGGAAGGAGCACCCGCAGTCCAGTTCCTGATAGTCAAATTGAAGATGTCATTGTTGAAGTACACCAGGATGAGGATATGGGTGTTGCTGGCGCTGGGGAGGAAATTGACAAGGAGGATTCTGATGGTGAGGTGGTTTGTTTAAGTCAGGCACCCGGGGAGACACCTGTTGTCCGTGGGACGAATATGGCCATTGACATGCCTGGTCAAAATACAAAAAAATCAGCACTTCGGTGTGGAATTATTTCAACACAAATGCGGACAACAGGTGTCAAGCCGTGTGTTGCCTTTGTCAAGCTGTAATAAGTAGGGGTAAGGACGTTAACCACCTCGGAACATCCTCCCTTATACGTCACCTGCAGCGCATTCATCATAAGTCAGTGACAAGTTCAAAAACTTTGGATAACAGCGGAAGCAGTCCACTGACTTCTAAATCCCTTCCTCTTGTAACCAAGCTCCTGCAAACCACACCACCAACTCTCTCAGTGTCAATTTCCTCCTTACACAGGAAAGCCAATAGTCCTGCAGGCCATGTCACTGGCAAGTCTGACAAGTCCTCTCCTGCCTGGGATTCCTCCGATGCATCCTTGAGTGTAACGCCTATTGCTGCTGGCACTGCTGTTGTTGCTGCTGGGAGTTGATCGTCATCCCAGAGGGGAAGTTGGAAGACCACTTGTACTACTTCCAGTAAGCAACTGACTGTCCAACAGTCCTTTGCGAGGAAGATGAAATATCACAGCAGTCATCCTGCTGCAAAGCGGATAACTCAGGTCTTGTCAGCCTGGGTGATGAGAAACGTGATTCCGGTGTCCATCGTTAATTCAGAGGCAACTAGAGACTTGATTGAGGTACTGTGTCCCCGGTACCAAATACCATCTAGGTTCCATTTCTCTAGGCAGGCGATACCGAAAATGTACACAGACGTCAGAAAAAGAGTCACCAGTGTCCTAAAAAATGCAGTTGTACCCAATGTACACTTAACCACGGACATGTGGACAAGTGGAGCAGGGCCAACTCAGGACTATATGACTGTGACAGCCCACTGGGTAAATGTATTGCCTCCCGCAGCAAGAACAGCAGCGGCGGCACCAGTAGCAGCATCTCGCAAACGCCAACTCGTTCCTAGGCAGGCTACGCTTTGTATCACCGCTTTCCATAAGAGTCACACAGCTGACAACCTCTTACGGAAACTGAGGAACATCATCGCAGAATGGATTACCCCAATTGGACTCTCCTGGGGATTTGTGACATCGGACAACGCCACCAATATTGTGCGTGCATTACATCTGGGCAAATTCCAGCACGTCCCATGTTTTGCACATACATTGAATTTGGTGGTGCAGAATTATTTAAAAAACGACAGGGGCGTGCAAGAGATGCTGTCAGTGGCCCGAAGAATTGCTGGCCACTTTCGGCATTCAGCCACCGCGTGCCGAAGACTGGAGCACCACCAAACAGTCCTGAACCTGCCCTGCCATCATCTGAAGCAAGAGGTGGTAACGAGGTGGAATTCAACCCTCTATATGCTTTAGAGGATGGAGGAGCAGCAAAAGGCCATTCAAGCCTATACATATGCCCACGATATAGGCAAAGGAGGGAGAATGCACCTGACTCAAGCGCAGTGGAGAATGATTTCAACGTTGTCCAAGGTTCTGCAACCCTTTGAACTTGCCACACGTGAAGTCAGTTCAGTCACAGCCAGCCTGAGTCAGGTCATTCCCCTCATCAGGCTTTTGCAGAAAAAGCTGGAGACATTGAAGGAGGAGCTAAAACAGAGCGATTCCGCTAGGCATGTGGGACTTGTGGATGGAGCCCTTAATTCGCTTAACCAGGATTCACGGGTGGTCAATCTGTTGAAATCAGAGCACTACATTTTGGCCACCGTGCTCGATCCTAGATTTAAAACCTACGTTTTATCTCTCTTTCCGGCAGACACAAGTCTGCAGAGGTTCAAAGACCTGCTGGTGAGAAAATTGTCAAGTCAAGCGGAACGTGACCCGTCAACAGCTCCTCCTTCACATTCTCCCACAACTGGGGGTGCGAGGAAAAGGCTAAGAATTCCGAGCCCACCCGCTGGTGGTGATGCAGGGCAGTCTGGAGCGAGTGCTGACATCTGGTCCGGACTGAAGGACCTGGCAACGATTACTGACATGTCGTCTACTGTCACTGCATATGATTCTGTCACGATTGAAAGAATGGTGGAGGATTATATGAGTGACCGCATCCAAGTAGGCACGTCAGACAGTCTGTACGTATACTGGCAGGAAAAAGAGGCAATTTGGAGGCCCTTGCACAAACTGGCTTTATTCTACCTAAGTTGCCCTCCCTCTAGTGTGTACTCCGAAAGAGTGTTTAGTGCAGCCGCTCACCTTGTCAGCAATCAGCGTATGAGGTTACTTCCAGAAAATGTGGAGAAGATGATGTTCATCAAAATGAATTATAATCAATTCCTCCGTGGAGACATTCACCAGCAAATGCCTCCAGAAAGTACACAGGGATCTGAGATGGTGGATTCCAGTGAGGACGAATTAATAATCTGTGAGGAGGGGGATGTACACAGTGAAAGGGGTGAGGAATCGGAGGATGATGATGAGTTGGACATCTTGCCTCTGTAGAGCCGGTTTGTGCAAGGAGAGATTGATTGCTTCTTTTTTGGTGGGGGCCCAAACCAACCAGTCATTTCAGTCACAGTCGTGTGGCAGACCCTGTCGCTGAAATGATGGGTTCGTTAAAGTGTGCATGTCCTGTTTATAAAACATAAGGGTGGGTGGGAGGGCCCAAGGACAATTCCATCTTGCACCTCTTTTTTCTTTCATTTTTCTTTGCGTCATGTGCTGTTTAAGGACAATTTTTTTGAAGTGCCATCCTGTCTGACACTGCAGTGCCACTCCTAGATGGGCCAGATGTTTGTGTCGGCCACTTGTGTCGCTTAGCTTAGCCATCCAGCGACCTCGGTGCAAATTTTAGGACTAAAAATAATATTGTGAGGTGTGAGGTGTTCAGAATAGATTGGAAATGAATGGAAATTATGGTTATTGAGGTTAATAATACTATGGGATCAAAATGACCCCCAAATTCTATGATTTAAGCTGTTTTTTAGGGTTTTTTGAAAAAAACACCCGAATCCAAAACACACCCGAATCCGACAAAAAAATTTCGGTGAGGTTTTGCCAAAACGCTTCCGAATCCAAAACATGGCCGCGGAACCAAAACCAAAACACAAAACCCGAAAAATGTCCGGTGCACATCACTAGTAACAATACAGTTTATATCTATTGCTATGTTTATTGTGCTTGAATAAAGCTCATATAAAACCTCCTACAGTCCATGTTGGTAACTCAAGCCAGGGCCCCATACTTCTGCTCTGTCCGGGTTCACAACTAGACAACCTGTGACAGATGTGGTTAGGGCTCTGCGTATCTATGTGGACCCCTATTAGATGCTCTGCTGCCCTTTTTGTTCTTTTTGGATTTCACAAGTGTGGCTGGCCTACTAATAAGCAGACGCTGGCCAGATGGATTAGAATGCTGATTGCACTAGCTTACAGCTGATCTTCCAGTTTAGATTTTTGCCCATTCTACTCGGTCTGTAGGACCTTCTTGGGTGGCACGCTGTGTGGCATCCGCCAAACAATTGTGCAAGGCGGCTACATGGTTTTCGGTACACACGTTTCCATACCGCCAACATGACCCTCTCCAGGAGGGACAGAATGCTCTGCTCCTGGACTTTCCTCTTAATTTATGATTGCAAGCGCCTGTTTTGAACAGGTTAATGAATAAGAAAGGTGTTTCAGCACAGGTGATGACAATTATGAATTAAGAGTGAAGTCCAGGAGCAGAGCATTGTATCCCTCCTGGAGAGGGTCATGTCGGGAGATATACGTTTCTTAGGTTTTATGCCTTTGATACAGTTGCCTCCCGGGATGCTTCCTTTGGATGCCGGAATCTCTTATCTGCCCAGGCTTGTCCTCACCCTTGACATACCGCTTTGGGACATCCCGGATGTTTCCTTAGGGAAACCCTATGTACCCTGCTGCAGAAGAGAAGACTTATGGTAGACTTCCCTTTGTTAACTCTTTCTGTGATACAGAGGTTCCACAGGAGCCCACCGTGACGCACCCAAACTCTCTGGGTTTGTACGGCATTGGCCCCTGGGTTCTTCTCCTGTCAGTGAAAATTTATTTTTATCTGCCTAACATCTTTCTTCTCTCCTTTCTGCTTTTTGCAGTGGACTGGTTAACAAAACTGAGTTGCCTGTGCCTGGAGGTGGGGTTATAGAGGGAAGCCGTGCATCTTGGGATATGCTGAAAGCTTTAACTGTTTGGTGCCTGGATTCCTGATCCACCACTACACCCCAATGATTCCCTGTGAACCCTATGTACTTCGCAGAAAGAGTTAAAAAGGTAAGTCTTCCATAACTCTTCTTTTTAAAATATGGGCAGACTCACTGGGATTCCCACGATGCCTCCAGTTCACAGGCTATTACATTTACCCCATGTGTTTGGCAGGGATGGTATCAGGATCCTGGCAGTCAAAATACAGACAGCAGCGTCCTGATTCCCCTAGGCTTACCTCTGGCGTTCCGAAAAATCCTCATTCGTGGTTGGGATTCCAGCGGTCGGTATCCCGGTGGCATTCTGAATAGTGTCAGGATTCCAGCATCGGTATTTCGACAGCTGGGATCCCAACTGCCGGGATCCTTACCCTATTCCATTTGGCAATACTGTAATAAGGTCTCTTCAGGCCCATGACGGATGGGACGATGAGATCCCCAAGTTTAACACATGAAGGGGCGAGAAAATAGTTTTTCCAGTGGCTACCACTAGGGGATGCAAAATGGAGTAATTCAATTGTTGCTCCTTTTTTACATTTCTTCTCGCAGCCTCCAGAGGTGCAAGAAGAAATGTGTGCAAAGTCGGTGGTTTAGGTGCCCAAACCAGGACTTTAGACGAGATTAGCGGCTATTTGCGGCTAAACCCTATCTATTTGAGCACATATAAAGCAATGAACGCCCAATCAGAGCAGCAACTGAATTGCTCTAATAAAAAAAAAAATTATCCTCAGCAGTCCTGTTGAGGGACACAAAAATTAGCCCCTTCATCCCCCCAAGTGTTTAGAATATGTCCTGTACAATCTTGTTTAGCATATGACCTGTCTATTGCAATCCTGGAGAGTGACTCAGTTGCTGTAAAAAAAAGATTGATTGATCAGTTAGTTAATGGAATTGTTTTATGACTAAGAAAATTTATGAGTTAGGAGGTTTTTTTTACATGGTTAATTGAGGACCTGTGTCACTCGAATCCATGTTACCAGATGAGTAATTTCTCGCATGTACTGTGAGGTTAAAATAAAAAAAATATTGGCCTACAAACACCACTTAACCACAGATATGTGGACAAGCGGCATACCTACAAACTGTCCTGAATTTTGCGGGACAGTCCTGTTTTTTGGGACTGTTCTGCTGTCCCACCCGCGGTCTGCAGTATCCCACTGTGGGGGGATAGGAGCAGTTGGGATGCTCACCAAAGGTAGGTTACAGTTTCATGCAGGATTTGCAGGTCAGGTTTAACAGGCAGTTTCAAACAGCAACAGAGGTCACAGCACAACAGGGTACAGTCTTCTCAATGAAGTTGATACAATGATCCAATGGTTCCTAACAGGGCCATAACTAGGTGTGTGCTAGTGGGGCCTTGCACATAGTGAAACTGCACTGTGAGCACACTATCTGGCAGCACCACCCGCACGGTCGCTCTCTCTCACTGCCTCCTGTCGCTACAGTGCTGCCCTGTGTGTGGTGTCCGCTTAGCTCCTCTGCTGCTGAGCACACCCACAACTTGCACCAGTGTAGTGCTTTCTCCCCGCGCATTATCTGATGCTTTGACTGAGCCCCCCTGCAGTGTTCTGGGTGAGACATGATGACGTCACTCCCAGCTGACTCTCACAGTGCCCCGTGCTGCAAGGAGCCGCGGTATTCGGGTTGACAATCAGGGCAGTACGAGGGAGGCATTCATTCCAGCTCAGCTCACACTAACTACAGCAGCAGCAGCCCTGCCTGCACATTCCCGTCCCTCATTAGGCTGGTCTTCTCCTATGTGTCTGCAGTGTTTGGACGGGAAGAAAGTAAGTATAAAATCAGTCTCTCTCTCTCTCTCTCCTTCCCCCCACGGTAATGTGTAATAGGGGACTCTACCTGGAGTCATGTGTAAAAGGGGACTCTACCTGCAATTAATGTATAAAAGGGGACTCTACTTGCCGTACTATGTAAAGAGGACTCTACCTTATTATTTTGTGACCACACCCCTTCCCCATGAAGCCACGCCCCTATATTTTGCAGCGTGCCTATGCCATGCACTAGCCCTGTTTTAAATATATGGGGTGGGAGCACCAATTCTCCTTCTGGCACACGACACCAAAATGTCTACCTACACCCCTCCTATTGCTTGGCCAACTACTTCAGCATCAGGAACAGTTTCCAAGTGTCTCTGCTGCTTCTTTTACCACACTCACACAGGCAATTGTAATCATGCCTGTGCTCAGCTTTGCACACAGAATACCTGTCCTGGTTCTGACATCCTGCATTTTACCTTTCTGTGCTATCCCTGCCACATCATTTTATCTGGAGACATTTTCAGACATTCAGTTATCGGCGCAGCCCTAGTGGCAAAGTCACATATAAACCTGCAATAGTATCCTACCAGACCAAGAAATGTTGTGACTTGCATTTTGGCTTAGGCCATGTGTGGACTGCTTCAACCTTATTGGGCTGTGGTTTAAACTGCTCTCTGCCCACAATATATCCTCTGTACCTTGCCTTCACCATTCTAACAGCACACTTCTCCAGGTTAGTGGTAAACCCGTATGCCCATAGAGACTGTAATACCCCCTTACTTTTGGAAAGTTCGATTTCCAATCAGAGCTAAAAATGACAATGCCATCCAAATAATCTGTGGTATATTCCCTGTGAGGCTGGAGCAACTTGTTCATAGCTCTCCGGAAATTCACAGGGGCTCCATATAACCCGAAAGCCAACACGTTATAATAAGGCCTCTGGGGTAGAGAAGGCTGATTTTACCTTGGCAGCTTCAGTCAAAGGAATTGCCAGTACCCTTTTGGTAGGTCAAGAGTGGTGACATAATGACTTTTTGCTAAATTTTAAACTAATTTATCCACCCAGGGCATAGGGTGGGTGTCAAACTGGGAAACTTTATTTCATTTGCAAAAACGTTACAAAATCTTAAAGCTCCTGAAGGATTAGGAACCAAAACAATGGGATTCCACTCCCTGGTTGATTACTCTATAACCCCTAGGTGCAGCATCTCCTCCACTTCCCATTTTATGGCACCTGTTTGGCTTCAGTAATATGGAAGGGACTTTGTTTTATAACCACCCCAGGTCAAGTGATAATATCATACTGAATGATTTGAGTTTTCCCTGCGGGGGTATGAAAATACAACCAGATATTGTGCTGCTAAGTCCACTACTCCTTGTTTCTGGCTAGCATCCAGTGTGTCTTCAATAGGTACCTGACACACTGGAGTTTTCCTAGAAACCAAAGAGGGCTGACTGGTACTTTCTTTCTAGGGATTTAAGAAATAAATATGGTAGATCTGTACTTCCTTTCTTCTACCCTCCTGGTGCACTTTATAATTAACAGGTCCTACTGCCTCCATGACCTCATAGGGTTCTCGCCACTGAGCATACAGCTTACTTTCAGCAGTAGGCACGAGAACCAGAACCTTATCTCCTGGATTGAAGGACCGGTTGACTACAGTAACATCATAATTACGTTTCTGACGCTGTTGACCCTTGACTATATGCTCTTTCAGAAGTGGATCAATTTGCCTTAAATGGGCATACAATTGGGAAACAAACTGAACTAAGTTAGGCTCTGGGGAAGCTTGCTGTTCTCACCATTCTTTCAGCAAATCTAAGATACCTTTGGGCTGTCTACCATAGAGAAGCTCGAAAGGGCTAAAACCCTGTAGAAGCTTGGGGCACCTCACGGATTGCAAACATTAGGTATGGTAAACTTAGGTCCTAATCTTGCTTCTCCTGGGACACAGCCCTAAGTATCATTTGCTTCAGGGTTCGGATGAAGTGCTCTACCAATCCATCTGTCTGCGGGTGGTAAACTGAGGTGTTAACTTTATCCACTCTCAACAGATGACATAGATCTTTTATCAATTTAGACACAAACGTGGAACAGTGGTCCATCAGGACCTCTTTTGGGATCCTCAGTTCCAGTACTAGACTTCATATTACGTAATGGAAGGGCCACCGGGTACCTGGTAGCATAGTCAACTTGATTACCCACCACAGGTAGGTTATAGTTTCATGTAGGATTTGCAGGTCAGGTTTAACAGGCAGTTTCAAACAGCAACAGAAGTCATAGCACAACAGGGTACAGTCTTCTCAATGAAGTTGATACAAAGATCCAGTTGTTACTAACATAGTCCCCAAACACCCCTCATATTGCCTGGCAAACTACTTCAGCATCAGGAACAGTTTCCCAGTGTCTCTGCTGCTTCTTTTACCAAGCTCACACAGGTGATTGTAATCATGCCGGCTGCTCAGCTTTGCACACAGAATACCTGGCCTGGCTCTGACATCCTGCATTTTACTGTACCTTTCTGTGCTATCCCTGACACAGTATTTCACCAATTGTTAATTATTTATTAACAGTTAATTGGGTAGCACCTACTTACTTTGCATCGCTTTACACAGAATATTTAAATACTCATATCAGTTCCTGTTTATTGGAGCTTACAGTCTACAGTATTTTCCATATCACACTTATTTAACATACTGTAAGTTATAGTTGGCTATGAACAGCAATAACTGATTAATGTGGCTATATATCAAATTGAAGTCATACTGGTACAGTGCAATGAAAAAAGGCAGACTTTCCACCGTTCAATCTACCTGCACTGCTTATCACGGAGGTGTAGGAGGTATTTGTAACTGGGTAACACACCAGAATGTCAGAGAGGTATCTGAAGAATTTCTGGCAACAAAAACATGCATGCTATAGGCTGCAATGACTTCTGTTAAGACTTTCCTATCTTGGTAAATGGCTCCACACCACAGTCCATATTAAGGACTACTGTATCTTGCATTGCAAAACTGAACACAGGAGGTATCAATCTCCTGCATTCAGCCTTTGGTAAATGACAGTGATACTTAAATCAAGCAGAAACTGCTACTTTTGCATGATTTAAGGGGCCAATATTACTAATAAATAGGCCCCATTGATTGAAGTGAAAACAGGTTTTACTGTCCCAAAAGCAAAAACACCTGGCTTTTGCCATTTAATAAAAGTTCATTTTTATTTCATAAAATGATATATATACATATATAGCTGGGATAAAAATGGTGCACGCCACTCTGTAGTGTAATTTGTGTAGGAATGGGAATTCTTGTGCCAGATATGGAATGAGGTGATTATTATCTGGAACATGCCTCTTCTACAAAGGCAAACTATATATGTATTGTTGTGCTACTCATTTACCACTAGATGTCACTAGAATTATTCACAATGTCATATTACTAATTTGTGTTTTGTTTTGTTTTATCTTTACATCTATAACCTGAATTCACTATACATTTGTCTTACATTGGCTATTGTCAAAATAAATCTGCATGGTATTTATACAGTACAGGGATAATTATTAGGTCTTGAACTGAGAATGTGTGTAATTCCTTATAACATATGGGTCTTTTTATCCAACTAAACATTGCATTCAATACTCCAAATTTAGGAAGGGGGTTAGAACTCAAAAGTAAAGTCATAGCTTTCGCTGGAATGGACTTTCCCAATAGTAAATACCCCCAGAAAAAAAAACACTTAAATCACTGAAATATGCATCAATAAGATATGAAGTGTTTCAGTCCTTGGTCACACATTTTAAGTAGAGATGAGCGGGTTCGGTTCTACGAGATCCAAACCCCCCCGAACTTCACCTATTTTACACGGTTCCGAGGCAGCCTCGGATCTTCCCGCCTTGCTCGGTTAACCCGAACGTGGCCGAACGTCATCATCCCGCTGTCGCTGTCGGATTCTCGCGAGATTCGTATTCTATATAAAGAGCCGCGCGTCGCCGCCATTTTCACTCGTGCATTGGAGATTGAACGGAGAGGACGTGGCTGCGTTCTCTCCCTGAAAAGCTCCATAATCTGTGCTCAGTGTGCTGCAAATATCTGTGCTCAGTGTGCTAAAAATATCTACGTTCTCTGCCTGAAAATGCTCCATATCTGTGTTCAGTGTGCTGCAAATATCTGTGCTCAGTGTGCTTTATTGTGGGGACTGGGGACCACCAGTATATAATTATACTTAGAGTAGTACAGTACAGTAGGCCATTGCTGTATCTTGCAGCTCTGTGTCACTGCAGGTATCCATTCCATATCTGTGCAGCAATTTTGTGAGCAGTATATATAGTATTACAGTGCAGCATTTTGGTGACCCAACAGTATATAGTTGTGTACAGTAGGCCATTGCTGTATCTTGCAGCTCTGTGTCACTGCAAGTATCCATTCCATATCTGTGCTGCATTTTTGTGAGCAGTATATAGTATTACAGTGCAGCATTTTGGTGACCAACAGTATATAGTTGTGTAGAGTAGGCCATTGCTGTATCTTGCAGCTCTGTGTCACTGCAAGTATCCATTCCATATCTGTGCTGCATTTTTGTGAGCAGTATACAGTATATAGTATTATAGTGCAGCATTTTGGCGACCCAACAGTATATAGTAGTGTACAGTAGGCCATTGCTGTATCTTGCAGCTCTGTGTCACTGCAAGTATCCATTCCATATCTGTGCTGCATTTTTGTGAGCAGTATATATAGTATTACAGTGCAGCATTTTGGTGACCCAACAGTATATAGTTGTGTACAGTAGGCCATTTCTGTATCTTGCAGCTCTGTGTCACTGCAAATATCCATTCCATATCTGTGCTGTATTATTGTGAGTAGTATATAGTAGGACAGTGCAGCATTTTGGTGACCAGCAGTATACATATATAGTATAGTACAGTAGGCTATTGCTGTATCTTGCAGCTCTGTGTCACTTCTAGTATCCTGATCAGTGCTCAATATCTGCTGCATTATTGTGACCAGTATGTATACTGTACTGTGCGACGTGTGTTATACATCCTGTAATCTGTACTGAGTGATGTGTGAGATACAGCTGGGGATTATACACCCTATATACTGTACTGTGTGATGTGTGAGATACACCTGGAGATTATACACCCTATATTATTATTATTATTATTATTATTATCCTTTATTTATATGGCACCACAAGGGTTCTGCAGCGCCCAATTACAGAGTACATAAATAATCAAACAGGAAAACAGCAATTTACAGTTGATGACAGTATAGGACAAGTACAGGGTAACAAATACACATAGTTATATCAGCAGATGACACTGGAATAAGTATCAGGTGGCAGAAGACTGCTGGATGTGGTACATTATTAAAGTAAGACAAAGGATAAGCACATGAGGGAAGAAGGCCCTGCTCGTGAGAGCTTACAATCTAAAGGGGAGGGGTAGACAGACATGGGTGACACAGATGGGGTACATAGAGAATGTGGAACAGAGGGTAAGGATGAGATTTGGCTGGGTTTGGTGAAGAAGTGGACCCCCAGAAGGCACAAGTCAATACTTAACATTGCAACATTTTACTGGGCTATGCAGGAGAAAATTAAAAATAGGGGAAAATAAAAAAAAAAAAAGAATTGATAACTTCTACCGCTTTCAAAAAGGTCAATGGAAGCTGAAATAATGGACAACTACCTCATGGAAGCCAGATACAGTATACCAAACAGTACTTAGCAGAGTTAGGAATGAGTGCTTATGAAATACAGTAACATTTTGTCATAATATTTCAGAAACCGCATGGCTGGTCTCTTGCACTCTTTTGCTCTAATACACCACCTGCTTCAGGATTTATATTCAAAAACATTATGTCTCCATAATCCCAAAAACATCAGTCTTCTTGGAAAGTGGTTTGTTCCTTTGTAAGGGAAAGAGAACAAATGTTCTCAAACAACGGTTTCTCAATTTCTTTTTCCTCTGGGAAGGGATTGTGGATTCGTAGGAATATCTGAGCATTTCTGTAATCAGAAAGCAGCGACTTTCTACAAATGTTTACGAGTGATTCTAGTAATTTTGTCATTTTCTTCCAGTGATTTGGACCAATAATACCATTGATTAGAACAAATAATTCCTGTGATATTGAGGTGTTTGTGTCGCTTAGCTTAGCCGTCCAGCGACCACAGTGTACCTCTTTTTCTCTTTTCTTTGCATCTTGTGCTGTTTGGGGCCAATTTTTTGAAGTGCCATCTTGTCTGACACTGCAGTGCCACTCCTAGATGGAAACAAAATGTGTCGGGATGGTCCTAACTGGCGCTAAGCTGCTTAGGTGTAACAGATTTCTAAATAAATGTCACCACATTTAAATCAAGAAATAGAAAACCAGCAATTTGAAACACTGTCAAACACCACTAGCGCTAAGATGAAATATCCCCATAACATCCCTTTAGGGCTGAGGGACGAATCCTTTTCCTCTCAGGTATATCTCCCGTTCAAGTAGACAATATCGGATTCTCAGATGTGGATGTCATAAAAAAGATAAAGTAAACAACCAATGTGTAGTACGTAATATCACAGCCTAATGATATATATGTGATGTCTTAAGATGGATGAAGTAAGTTCAGGGCGTACCCCACTCACACTGAAAGTGGAAGTTTAAAACGTATCAAGGTTTCTTTTATGGCAGTGCCCTTCATTTATTCATATAGCAGCCGGTGTATCAAGAAGTAGGGTCACACTCAAACTTAATTGTGATAAATCTCTGTAGCAGACAAGAGTTGCGTACCCCAACACTCACACTCTGTAGGTGGGCTGTAAACATGTAAAGGTATCTTTCTCTCCTTCAGGGGTAAGTCGAAAAAAACGCGTACCACAACTCACAATCTGAGGAACTGTATGACTCCTATCAAGGTATCTTTCAATTTTCGTGTGAAGATAATCACTGGGAAGTTCTAGTGTAGTCTCCCAGCGTAAGTCATAAAGAAATGGAAACAAACCAATGTGTGACCAATTGCATCTATCAAACACTTGAAGTATATAACAATTTCCTCCTAGTTGGATATCCACAGGTTTCAGACACACTTCAGCAAGTATAAGCTAATGCGTACCCAGACACTCACACTCTGAAGGTGGGTGGTAACCACATAAAGGTATCTTTTGTTCCTCCCAGAGTAATTAATGGTAATTAATGTTGCGTACCCTGACTCACAGTTTGGTGTGTTTGGAGGACTCCTATAAAGGTATCTTTAGACTTCAGGTGACCAGTGCAGCTTATGTATTCAGATCATGTATTTCTCCGTTAACCCCAGAAAAAGGAAAAATGGAAATGCTCTTACCACAATGAGTAAAAAAAGGGGGTTACAGATTTTATTTAACAATACATGCCATAAAATACACGCAGGGACAACCATGCACAATAGTGCACTGGGTAAAGACACATAGATAAAAACGGCAAAGAGAGATGGCACACTCTTGCAAAAAAAATGTATCTTAAAAAATTGAACAACAAAAAACAAATTAAAAAGTCCGGATAAAACAGCTACTCACACTCCTGTAAATCGACGCATTTCAGCCCACATCTGGGCCTTTATCAAGATATATTGGAGTGTGTGAGTAGCCTGATATTTAAAGGACACAGCGCCAATGGGGAGCGAGCAGGAAATGACATAATAATTACAGAGAGATTTTTTTCTATCCGCAACCTTTTTTCTTTGCCATTTTTATGTATGATAGATATTATACAATTCAGTTTTGAAGTTACATGATTATTCTCCACACATAATTTGAAAAATCTAAATAGAAACCCTAGAAATCGTAGTATAACATCGCGTGTTCTCACTTCCGACGGAAGTGACATTGCGGCACCAAGGTATTCATGGGAAATGTAGTTATGTCTCCCATATCCGGCCGCTCGTCGCTCATAGTCCGGTCCGGACAGGAAGTGACGTTGCGGCACCGAGGTATTCATGGGAAATGTAGTTATATCTCACATGTCCGGCCGCTCGTCGCTCATAGTCCGGTCCGGACAGGAAGCAGTCTAGATGTCTCTTGGGAAATGTAGTTTTTTCTACTTGAGGGTTCAGACCTTCACCGGAAGTAGAGTTTTTTACCCATTCAGCCGTTCATGTATCTTAGGAAATGTAGTCCTTTACGTGTCACACTTTGAGGATTTAGTAACGTATTGTCCCATGATTTGACCAGATGGTCAAATTCAACATACATTCCTTAGGTAATGTCATGATATATTAGATGGAATAGATTCTAGAAAACAAGATCGCAATCAACATATAAATGTACAACAATACACTTTCCATATTTTTAACATGTATAAATAATAATCTTAATAAAAAGAGTATAGTGGTACCGTATAAAGTGCATTCAGTGCCTATTTTTCAATTAAATTGTTATTTAACAAATTCCCATTAATAGGGTTATGTAGTTATATATCCAGGTGTCTGACTGTAATTTTATAAGTGAGTGCCCAATACCTATCTAGATTGTGGTGGGATGCCCCTCTGTGGGTACAACATTTAATAAAGTTTATATTAGATTATTATTAATGTGATAAGTGCACAATAAATGGTGGCCGATTCCCATCATTTAAATATTATAATATACATTTTTTTCAAGTGTCTAGCTTTAGTTCTACAATTAAGTACCTACTCCAACTGAAAGTTTGAAAAATGTCCCTAATCAGGGTCTACATTTTATATGTTCTGTGTTTATTGATCTCTATTGGACACTCAAATAAAGAGAACAAAGTAAAGCTTTACATGAACCATTTGATCTCGAAATCACTGTTAAGGCCCATGGGATCTAATGTGTTGTAATTAAAAATCAAGCTCATCTCAGTTTTTGCTAGTAGGGTTGCGGTGTTACTAGTGCGTATGTTCCCTTTGATATGTCTTAATCCATAAAACCCAGAGACTTCAGAAACGCGGCAACCATGTTTGAGCTTGAAGTGAGCTGATAAAGAATGAGTTTCGAGGCCTTTTTTAATATTTCGGACGTGCTCACCCAATCTGGTTTTTAGTGGGCGAGATGTTCGTCCGATATAAGTCAGATTACAATTGCACGTGACCGCATAAATCACATTACTTGTGTCGCATGTAATGAAATCTCTTATTTCAACTATTTTTTCATTGATGGTTACTTTCTCAATTTTGCTACACCCCCCACTTTTGATGCTTCTGCAGCCCATGCAGTTGCCGCACCTGAAGAAGCCCTTAGATCTTATTCTAGATGAAGGTAGTTGGGTGTGCAAAGTGCTGGAAACTAATTTTGATTTAAGATTAGGGGCCCTGCGATAGATGTGGACCGGTCTATCTGGTACCAAGGGGCCAATGACCGGGTCATTCTTAACCAGGTTCCAGTGTTTCTTTATGATTTTTTCAATTAATCTATGTTGGGAGGTGAAATCTGTAATAAAAGCCCATTCGTATTTTTTGTCTTTTATTTTTTTCACATTGTTCGTAATAAGATCTTTACGGTCTATTCGGTTAACATCTTCCAGGACATTATTGATAGTATCATGGTTATAGCCACAGGCCTCAAACTTTCGTGATAATATGGATGCCTGTTGTTGAAAAGTGGTATTCTCACTACAATTTCTTTTAAGTCTTTTAAGTTGACCAACTGGGATAGAGTTGAGCCAACTTTCATGATGGCAACTATTTGTAGAGATATACGTCCCAGAATCTGTGGGTTTTGAAAAAAATTTGGTATTAATTATACCATCCTTGATATAAACTGTTATATCCAGGAAATTGACTGAAATTTGGTCAATTTGAAAAGTTAAATTGATATTCTTATCATTGGAATTTAGGTTATGGCAGAAAGCATTAAGGGTGTCAATGCTGCCCCGCCAAACGAAAAAAACATCATCTATGTATCGGACATAGGACACCAGGCTCGACCCGAGCACATCGGAGGACCAGATGGTCTTGGCCTCCCACAACCCCAGAAAGAGGTTGGCGTAACTCGGGGCGAACCTGGTGCCCATGGCCGTGCCAGTCTTCTGGAGATAATATTGATCCTTGAAAAGGAAAAAATTATTTTCAAGGATAAATTGGACACCTTCAACAATAAACTCTCTAATGTCCTCTGAGAGATCTGAGGCATCGAGGAAATGTTTTACTGCCTCTATACATATATATATCAAAGGGAACATACGCACTAGTAACACCGCAACCCTACTAGCGAAAACTGAGATGAGCTTGATTTTTAATTACAACACATTAGATCCCATGGGCCTTAACAGTGATTTCGAGATCAAATGGTTCATGTAAAGCTTTACTTTGTTCTCTTTATTTGAGTGTCCAATAGAGATCAATAAACACAGAACATATAAAATGTAGACCCTGATTAGGGACATTTTTCACACTTTCAGTTGGAGTAGGTACTTAATTGTAGAACTAAAGCTAGACACTTGAAAAAATGTATATTATAATATTTAAATGATGGGAATCGGCCACCATTTATTGTGCACTTATCACATTAATAATAATCTAATATAAACTTTATTAAATGTTGTACCCACAGAGGGGCATCCCACCACAATCTAGATAGGTATTGGGCACTCACTTATAAAATTACAGTCAGACACCTGGATATATAACTACATAACCCTATTAATGGGAATTTGTTAAATAACAATTTAATTGAAAAATAGGCACTGAATGCACTTTATACGGTACCACTATACTCTTTTTATTAAGATTATTATTTATACATGTTAAAAATATGGAAAGTGTATTGTTGTACATTTATATGTTGATTGCGATCTTGTTTTCTAGAATCTATTCCATCTAATATATCATGACATTACCTAAGGAATGTATGTTGAATTTGACCATCTGGTCAAATCATGGGACAATACGTTACTAAATCCTCAAAGTGTGACACGTAAAGGACTACATTTCCTAAGATACATGAACGGCTGAATGGGTAAAAAACTCTACTTCCGGTGAAGGTCTGAACCCGCAAGTAGAAAAAACTACATTTCCCAAGAGACATCTAGACTGCTTCCTGTCCGGACCGGACTATGAGCGACGAGCGGCCGGACATGTGAGATATAACTACATTTCCCATGAATACCTCGGTGCCGCAATGTCACTTCCTGTCCGGACTATGAGCGACGAGCGGCCGGATATGGGAGACATAACTACATTTCCCATGAATACCTTGGTGCCGCAATGTCACTTCCGTCGGAAGTGAGAACACGCGATGTTATACTACGATTTCTAGGGTTTCTATTTAGATTTTTCAAATTATGTGTGGAGAATAATCATGTATCTTCAAAACTGAATTGTATAATATCTATCATACATAAAAATGGCAAAGAAAAAAGGTTGCGGATAGAAAAAAATCTCTCTGTAATTATTATGTCATTTCCTGCTCGCTCCCCATTGGCGCTGTGTCCTTTAAATATCAGGCTACTCACACACTCCAATATATCTTGATAAAGGCCCAGATGTGGGCTGAAACACGTCGATTTACAGGAGTGTGAGTAGCTGTTTTATCCGGACTTTTTAATTTGTTTTTTGTTGTTCAATTTTTTAAGATAAATTTTTTTTGCAAGAGTGTGCCATCTCTCTTTGCCGTTTTTATCTATGTGTCTTTACCCAGTGCACTATTGTGCATGGTTGTCCCTGCGTGTATTTTATGGCATGTATTGTTAAATAAAATCTGTAACCCCCTTTTTTTACTCATTGTGCATTGAGCATTTCCATTTTTCCTTTTTCTGGGGTTAACGGAGAAATACATGATCTGAATACATAAGCTGCACTGGTCACCTGAAGTCTAAAGATACCTTTATAGGAGTCCTCCAAACACACCAAACTGTGAGTCAGGGTACGCAACATTAATTACCATTAATTACTCTGGGAGGAACAAAAGATACCTTTATGTGGTTACCACCCACCTTCAGAGTGTAAGTGTCTGGGTACGCATTAGCTTATACTTGCTGAAGTGTGTCTGAAACCTGTGGATATCCAACTAGGAGGAAATTGTTATATACTTCAAGTGTTTGATAGATGCAATTGGTCACACATTGGTTTGTTTCCATTTCTTTATGACTTACGCTGGGAGACTACACTAAAACTTTCCAGTGATTATCTTCACACGAAAATTGAAAGATACCTTGATAGGAGTCATACAGTTCCTCAGATTGTGAGTTGTGGTACGCGTTTTTTTCGACTTACCCCTGAAGGAGAGAAAGATACCTTTACATGTTTACAGCCCACCTACAGAGTGTGAGTGTTGGGGTACGCATCTCTTGTCTGCTTCAGAGATTTATCACAATTAAGTTTGAGTGTGACCCTACTTCTTGATACACCGGCTGCTATATGAATAAATGAAGGGCACTGCCATAAAAGAAACCTTGATACGTTTTAAACTTCCACTTTCAGTGTGAGTGGGGTACGCCCTGAACTTACTTCATCCATCTTAAGACATCACATATATATCATTAGGCTGTGATATTACGTACTACACATTGGTTGTTTACTTTATCTTTTTTATGACATCCACATCTGAGAATCCGATATTGTCTACTTGAACGGGAGATATACCTGAGAGGAAAAGGATTCGTCACTCAGCCCTAAAGGGATGTTATGGTGATATTTCATCTTAGCGCTAGTGGTGTTTGACAGTGTTTCAAATTGCTGGTTTTCTATTTCTTGATTTAAATGTGGTGACATTTATTTAGAAATCTGTAACACCTAAGCAGCTTAGCGCCAGTTAGGACCATCCCGACACATTTTGTTTCCGTACTAGCTTTTTTCACCAACGGGAGGGGTCTAGATTGGCAGCCATTATCCATTTTTGCTCTTTACTCCAACTGCCATCATGTTTTCCTATAGAGACCAAAGACTCTCTCTTTTTGAGAAAACCTTCGGTGACAACAATATAGAAACCGAACTAATAGATGATGACATATATGGAATAATGAACAAATTGGAAGCCACCCTTATAAAAGAATGCAAATTATGGTGGGAAGTGACGACCCTAGAACGTTACTTATCCAATGAAATAATCCCTCGGGGCCTAAAAATACAAAAAATTTCCACCTTTGAAACGGCCAGAGAGGGCTTTAAGAAAGAATGGGAAAACACGATTGATACCTGTTCCTTTTCTCTCATGAGACTTATTATAGAAGAGAGAAAAAGAGAGCTGAATAAATTAGACGAAGAAATTGCTATCTTTAAGTCGTTAGCTTCTCCCTATAGTAATTCAGAAGATTATAAAGCTCTTGAAAAAGAAATAGAAAGTAAACTAAGGAGAACTCACAGACAATTAATGGAAAGGAAAGTAAAAAAATATAATAGAGATAAATCGGACAAAAATAACTCCACGGAACCTGAGAGTGAAGCCCATGTTAAGGTGAGATCTCCGGTAAGATTCAAGAACAATAGAAAATATGGCTCTCAGATCTTGCCTACAAAAAAACCATCACTACAGGAAAAAGATAGTTTTAAAGATAGAAGAGATGGAGGACCTAGTATACCTAGGTCAAGGCCCACTCCAACCTATAGATTTAGATATCGACCGGAAAAAAGGTGGGAGACTGAGGAGATCCAACGTAGAGATTACACACCAGAATGGAGGAACAGATCCTCTAGAAACACAGTGGCCACGGAATTTAGAACAAGGGCGAATGATACGAGTCATCAGTATAGACCACAGACTCCAACATGGTCTGTTAGACCACCCCGACAAAAAAGAGCAAATAGAGAGTCATGGAACGTGGATGATGTTCCTGATGTCAACTATTTCTCTCCCCTGGAAAATTTGGAAGATTCTCCTTGTTTTTTAGACGAGAGAACTCAACAAACGAACTTTAGATAATTACCCAGTCTCGACCAAGGGGCAAAAGAGGGGGTAAATCTAGACCTAGAAAACGTAAAAGGAATAAAAGAAAGAACAAAAAAAACCCTACTGTGGATCCAGTCACTAATGAGACACGGATACTAGAGTCCGATACAAACAGTACGGAATCTAATGACTCTTTAAAAAAGGTTAAAATATTTAATTTAAGTTCGCATATTCTAACTGCAAATGAAATTTCTGTGCTTGAAAAGGGCCTTAAATACGCCCCAAGTAATTACATCCACCCATTTGATCTCTATGTGGATGTTCAAAAATACATGAGGAAATTAACTGTAAAAAAATTCTTTGCCAGTCATGAAAACAGCAGTGAACCAATAGATCCTCCACCACTTACCCCCTATAGACCTAAGTCAATTTTTTTTCCAAAGCACGTGCAAGGACCCCTCTTGGAATCTTTCTCCAAACTAGTTCTAAGTGATATAGCTAAATTACAATGTCGCCCCAAAAAAACACCTAATCTAACAGCAAAAGAAAGGAAGGCACTGGGCGATTTAAAGAAGCCAGGGTCCTTCATCATTAAACCGGCAGATAAGGGGGGGGCATTGTCCTGTTGGACACTGTAAAATATGAAAATGAAGTTTTCAGACAACTTAATGATTCATCTGTCTATAAAAAGCTCAGGAATAACCCTACTGAACAAGTTAAAACCAAATTAAAGTTCATGATCGAGAAATACGAAAAAATGGGAACTTTAAGCAATAAAGAATCCTGTTTTATTTTAGTGGAGAATCCAATCACCCCCGTATTGTATATCCTCCCAAAGGTCCACAAAAGCTTGGTGGACCCACCGGGCAGGCCGATAATTTTGGGGGTAGATTCCCTTACTGCAAATCTATCGCAGGTAATAGACCATGTTCTCCAGCCGTTGGTTTTATCCAATAAATCCCACTTGAGGGACACCAAGGACTTCTTAGGAGCCTTGGCAACCATCAAATGGGAGGAGGGTAGTTTTCTGGTCACGGCTGACGTCACCTCACTCTATACCATTATAAAACATGATTTTGGTATAGAGGCAGTAAAACATTTCCTCGATGCCTCAGATCTCTCAGAGGACATTAGAGAGAGTTTATTGTTGAAGGTGTCCAATTTATCCTTGAAAATAATTTTTTCCTTTTCAAGGATCAATATTATCTCCAGAAGACTGGCACGGCCATGGGCACCAGGTTCGCCCCGAGTTACGCCAACCTCTTTCTGGGGTTGTGGGAGGCCAAGACCATCTGGTCCTCCGATGTGCTCGGGTCGAGCCTGGTGTCCTATGTCCGATACATAGATGATGTTTTTTTCGTTTGGCGGGGCAGCATTGACACCCTTAATGCTTTCTGCCATAACCTAAATTCCAATGATAAGAATATCAATTTAACTTTTCAAATTGACCAAATTTCAGTCAATTTCCTGGATATAACAGTTTATATCAAGGATGGTATAATTAATACCAAAACTTTTTCAAAACCCACAGATTCTGGGACGTATATCTCTACAAATAGTTGCCATCATGAAAGTTGGCTCAACTCTATCCCAGTTGGTCAACTTAAAAGACTTAAAAGAAATTGTAGTGAGAATACCACTTTTCAACAACAGGCATCCATATTATCACGAAAGTTTGAGGCCTGTGGCTATAACCGTGATACTATCAATAATGTCCTGGAAGATGTTAACGGAATAGACCGTAAAGATCTCCTTATTACGAACAATGTGAAAAAAATAAAAGACAAAAAATACGAATGGGCTTTTATTACAGATTTCACCTCCCAACATAGATTAATTGAAAAAATCATAAAGAAACACTGGAACCTGGTTAAGAATGACCCGGTCATTGGCCCCTTGGTACCAGATAGACCGGTCCACATCTATCGCAGGGCCCCTAATCTTAAATCAAAATTAGTTTCCAGCACTTTGCACACCCAACTACCTTCATCTAGAATAAGATCTAAGGGCTTCTTCAGGTGCGGCAACTGCATGGGCTGCAGAAGCATCAAAAGTGGGGGGTGTAGCAAAATTGAGAAAGTAACCATCAATGAAAAAATAGTTGAAATAAGAGATTTCATTACATGCGACACAAGTAATGTGATTTATGCGGTCACGTGCAATTGTAATCTGACTTATATCGGACGAACATCTCGCCCACTAAAAACCAGATTGGGTGAGCACGTCCGAAATATTAAAAAAGGCCTCGAAACTCATTCTTTATCAGCTCACTTCAAGCTCAAACATGGTTGCCGCGTTTCTGAAGTCTCTGGGTTTTATGGATTAAGACATATCAAAGGGAACATACGCACTAGTAACACCGCAACCCTACTAGCGAAAACTGAGATGAGCTTGATTTTTAATTACAACACATTAGATCCCATGGGCCTTAACAGTGATTTCGAGATCAAATGGTTCATGTAAAGCTTTACTTTGTTCTCTTTATTTGAGTGTCCAATAGAGATCAATAAACACAGAACATATAAAATGTAGACCCTGATTAGGGACATTTTTCACACTTTCAGTTGGAGTAGGTACTTAATTGTAGAACTAAAGCTAGACACTTGAAAAAAATGTATATTATAATATTTAAATGATGGGAATCGGCCACCATTTATTGTGCACTTATCACATTAATAATAATCTAATATAAACTTTATTAAATGTTGTACCCACAGAGGGGCATCCCACCACAATCTAGATAGGTATTGGGCACTCACTTATAAAATTACAGTCAGACACCTGGATATATAACTACATAACCCTATTAATGGGAATTTGTTAAATAACAATTTAATTGAAAAATAGGCACTGAATGCACTTTATACGGTACCACTATACTCTTTTTATTAAGATTATTATTTATACATGTTAAAAATATGGAAAGTGTATTGTTGTACATTTATATGTTGATTGCGATCTTGTTTTCTAGAATCTATTCCATCTAATATATCATGACATTACCTAAGGAATGTATGTTGAATTTGACCATCTGGTCAAATCATGGGACAATACGTTACTAAATCCTCAAAGTGTGACACGTAAAGGACTACATTTCCTAAGATACATGAACGGCGGAATGGGTAAAAAACTCTACTTCCGGTGAAGGTCTGAACCCGCAAGTAGAAAAAAATACATTTCCCAAGAGACATCTAGACTGCTTCCTGTCCGGACCGGACTATGAGCGACGAGCGGCCGGACATGTGAGATATAACTACATTTCCCATGAATACCTCGGTGCCGCAATGTCACTTCCTGTCCGGACTATGAGCGACGAGCGGCCGGATATGGGAGACATAACTACATTTCCCATGAATACCTTGGTGCCGCAATGTCACTTCCGTCGGAAGTGAGAACACGCGATGTTATACTACGATTTCTAGGGTTTCTATTTAGATTTTTCAAATTATGTGTGGAGAATAATCATGTATCTTCAAAACTGAATTGTATAATATCTATCATACATAAAAATGGCAAAGAAAAAAGGTTGCGGATAGAAAAAAATCTCTCTGTAATTATGTCATTTCCTGCTCGCTCCCCATTGGCGCTGTGTCCTTTAAATATCAGGCTACTCACACACTCCAATATATCTTGATAAAGGCCCAGATGTGGGCTGAAACGCGTCGATTTACAGGAGTGTGAGTAGCTGTTTTATCCGGACTTTTTAATTTGTTTTTTGTTGTTCAATTTTTTAAGATACATTTTTTTTGCAAGAGTGTGCCATCTCTCTTTGCCGTTTTTATCTATGTGTCTTTACCCAGTGCACTATTGTGCATGGTTGTCCCTGCGTGTATTTTATGGCATGTATTGTTAAATAAAATCTGTAACCCCCTTTTTTTACTCATTGTGGTAAGAGCATTTCCATTTTTCCTTTTTCTGGGGTTAACAGAGAAATACATGATCTGAATACATAAGCTGCACTGGTCACCTGAAGTCTAAAGATACCTTTATAGGAGTCCTCCAAACACACCAAACTGTGAGTCAGGGTACGCAACATTAATTACCATTAATTACTCTGGGAGGAACAAAAGATACCTTTATGTGGTTACCACCCACCTTCAGAGTGTGAGTGTCTGGGTACGCATTAGCTTATACTTGCTGAAGTGTGTCTGAAACCTGTGGATATCCAACTAGGAGGAAATTGTTATATACTTCAAGTGTTTGATAGATGCAATTGGTCACACATTGGTTTGTTTCCATTTCTATATGACTTACGCCGGGAGACTACACTAGAACTTCCCAGTGATTATCTTCACACGAAAATTGAAAGATACCTTGATAGGAGTCATACAGTTCCTCAGATTGTGAGTTGTGGTACGCGTTTTTTTCGACTTACCCCTGAAGGAGAGAAAGATACCTTTACATGTTTACAGCCCACCTACAGAGTGTGAGTGTTGGGGTACGCATCTCTTGTCTGCTTCAGAGATTTATCACAATTAAGTTTGAGTGTGACCCTACTTCTTGATACACCGGCTGCTATATGAATAAATGAAGGGCACTGCCATAAAAGAAACCTTGATACGTTTTAAACTTCCACTTTCAGTGTGAGTGGGGTACGCCCTGAACTTACTTCATCCATCTTAAGACATCACATATATATCATTAGGCTGTGATATTACGTACCACACATTGGTTGTTTACTTTATCTTTTTTATGACATCCACATCTGAGAATCCGATATTGTCTACTTGAACGGGAGATATACCTGAGAGGAAAAGGATTCGTCACTCAGCCCTAAAGGGATGTTATGGTGATATTTCATCTTAGCGCTAGTGGTGTTTGACAGTGTTTCAAATTGCTGGTTTTCCACTCCTAGATGGGCCAGGTGTTTGTGCCGCCCTCTTGGGTCGCTTTGCTTAGTCATCCAGCGACCTTGGTGCAAATTTTAGGACTAAAAATAGTATTGTGAGGTGTTCAGAATAGACTGGAAATGAGTGGAAATTGTTGTTATTGAGGTTAATAATACTATAGGATCAAAATTACCCCCAAAGTCTATGATTTAAGCTGTTTTTGAAAAAAAACACCCAAATCCAAAACACACCTGAATCCGACAAAAAAATTTCAGGGAGGTTTTGCCAAAATGCGTCCGAATCCAAAACACGGCCGCGGAACCGAATCCAAAACCAAAACACAAAACCTGAAAAATTTCCGGTGCACAATTTTAAGACACGTGTGGTCAGTGTCGGACTGGGGCATGAAGGGCCTACTGGGGAATGCAGTGGGAGGGGCCATGTTTAGGGGTGTGGTAAATCTCCAGAGGGGGTGTGGCCAGCCACTACATTGGATTGCCTAACCATTAGTGAGTGCATGAGCTGGGCCCCTTGACAAATATATAAATACTACTAGTGCGTGCATGTTAATGTACCAGATAAATATGGGCTATGCACTGTAGAGAATACATCATAGTCCTGTGCAGTATAAGATAACATATGTATAATGTATAATTCAAGAACACAGTCTGGAACCTGATCACTAGAGAAGGAGGAGGGGCCCCAGACAGTGGGGCCCACCGGTGGTTTCCCCTGTAACCCTGTGGGCCAGTCCGACCCTGTGTGTGGTCCTTTAGATTCACTAGACCAGCCATGTAAATCCAGACACACTAAAAATATACATGCTGTGCTGCAATTAGTTCCCATATATGCTTGAATTTTTTTTTTTTAATCCTTAGGTGTTAAGGGCAAATGGGACTTGTTCCTGACATATACCCCACTGAAATTGTTTCTATACTGGTCTGAAATGTAGGTACTATAAGTATGTGTGTGTGTGTGTGTGTGTGTGGATGGGGGGGGGGGGGGGGGACTACTGAGGTTCTGTGAAAAAGGAATAGGCTGAGATAAGAATTTTCAGGGTCATCCCTGATGTAACTTATTGAAAAGTCTGTTGTCCCTTTAAGGGGTATGTAGTAGCAAAACATAACCGATAAAAATAAATCACTAAGTGCTGAGATAATATTTGTTCTTTTGACAAAAAAAAATCACAAAGAACAACAAGGAAGTTGAAGAGAATCTCTTACAACAGGAAGTAACGGGACAAATAGACCAAGGAGCTTTACTGTGATTGGATCACTGTGCACATCTCTGTGGCTATGTGATTGGATCTCTGTTCACATCCCCGTGGCTATGTGATTGGACCACTGCACATCCCTGTGGCTTTGTGATTGGACAGAGTCGGTCCTAGCCAATATGATGCCCTAGGCAAGATTTTGTCTGGTGCCCCCTAGCACCACCGCTAGTTCCTCCTCTGACCCTGCACCCCTTTCCCAGCACCATCACCTCTCACCCATAGCAGTCCGTATATTGGTGTTCCTACCCCCTATATGTTAAATAGGAATGGTGCGCACAAAAAGGGGTGTGTTTTTGTTGGGAAGGGGCATGGTCACACAATAGTACCCCCAATTCAAATTCCGACACACAGTACTGCAACTTTATTCACATTTTATCATGCAATAGTGTTCCTAATTCACGTTACATCAAACAGTAATACCATTTTACCTTATAAATGTTACTCCTCACAGTAGTGCCCCTTATTCACATTACATGGCACTGAATTGCTCCTTATTCACATTACACCACACCATATTGCTCTTTATTCACATTAAACCAGACGTAGTGCCCTTTCTATATGTATCGCCACAAAGTAAAGCACCTTATACACATAATGCCACACATTAGTAATGTATTTATACACATACCACACAGTAATGCCCCTTACACATATGACACACATTATTAATGTCCTTATAAACATAATACGCCTTACACATTATGCCAACTTTTATTAATGCCCTTATACACATAATGTACCTTACACATATGCCGCACATTATTGATGCCCTTATACACATAATGACACACATAGTGCCCCTTACACATATGCTGCACATTATTAATGCCATTATACATGACACACAGTGCCTCTTACACACTTGCTGCACATTATTAATGCATTTATACACATGACACGCATAATGCCCCTTACACATAAGCTAAACACTATTGCACAACCAACCCACTCACACACAACACTCACACGGCCGCTAACACTGTGACCTCTGCCTTGGCCTGGATACAGATGTGTCCTCATAAATCTTGCCTCAATGCGCCATGCAGCAGGAGATGCCTGGCGTGAGTCAGCTGGCAGCTCTGCTAAAATCGGGCACCTTTTTTTATGAAAATGCATCTTATTTGCATTGCTATGTGGCTAGGATGCACAAGCAGCTTCTGCTGATTAAAATGATATGTGTTATGTCTATATACTGTGTGCGAATGTGGTTGCATACGGAATGCTACACACCAAATATAGGTATGCCACATATCATTTTAATCAGCAGAAGCTGCTGGTGCCCCTAGGTATACCAAATGCCCTAGGCAATTGCCTAGTTTGCCTATGCCTAGGGCCGGCTCTGTGATTGGACCACTGTGCACATCCCTGTGGCTATGTGATTGGATCACTGTGCACATCCCTGTGGCTATGTGATTGGATCACTGTGAACATCCCTGTGGCTATGTGATTGGACCACTGTGCACATCCCTGTGGCTCTGTGATTGGATCACTGTGAACATCCCTGTGGCTATGTGATTGGATCACTGTACACATCCCTGTGGCTATGTAATTGGACCACTGTGCACATCCTTGTGGCTCTGTGATTGGATCACTGTGCACATCCCTGTGGCTATGTGATTGGACCACTGTGCACATCCCTGTGGCTATGTAATTGGACCACTGTGCACATCCTTGTGGCTATGTGATTGGATCACTGTGCACATCCCTGTGGCTATGTGATTGGATCTCTGTTCACATCCCCGTGGCTATGTGATTGGACCACTGCACATCCCTGTGGCTATGTGATTGAGATTGGACCACTGTGCACATCCCTGTGGCTATGTGATTGGATCACTGTGCACATCCCTGTGGCTATGTGATTGGATCACTGTGAACATCCCTGTGGCTATGTGATTGGATCACTGTACACATCCCTGTGGCTATGTAATTGGACCACTGTGCACATCCTTGTGGCTATGTAATTGGACCACTGTGCACATCCTTGTGGCTATGTGATTGGATCACTGTGCACATCCCTGTGGCTATGTGATTGGACCACTGTGCACATCCCTGTGGCTATGTGATTGGACCACTGTGCACAAAAACACTTGTATGAGCATTGTGCCATACCTGTATCTTCTCTAGATAGTGAGTTTTGCTGAACAGGCCCATCTCACTTGTTGTATCGTGGTATACAGTATCACAGCATTGATATTATTGGTGTAATCTCCTTATGTCTTTGAATGTATATACCTATGAAATATGCTTTATTGATAGTTACCTCATAACTGTCTCATATTTAGCTATACTGTCCCAATTTCCAAACATAAAAGGTTTTTCATTGTCACCTCCTTAACACTTTTATATTATTTGTTCTATGTGTTATTCAATGTATATTAATTATTAATGTATATTAATGTATTTTAGGTGTAAATGTACTTCATGGGTGTAAGTAAAGCACCTATCAGCATAAACATGTAAACTATCATGTAATTAATAGTAAAATTATATTATGCAATAAGAAGGGAATACATATTTTTTACTGTCGAGTGGGATGCCGATATTAGTATACCGACAGCGGCATCCCGTCTGTCAGAATCCGGAAATGAGGCGAATCCGCCTGCTATGCTTTGGGTCTGCTGGCTTTCTACACTCGTCATGGGTTATATTCCCACTTGGTTGTTGGCGTGAACCCACCAATCAAGTGGGAATAACCTTCGGTGGTCGGGATTCCGTTCGTCTCTGTATTTCACCAGCTGTCAGGATTCCGGCGTCTGTCTCCTGATCGCCAGGATCCCAACAGCCAGTATTTTAACTGTATCCCATAAGAAGGCACAAGAAAAGTACTCTCTTGGCGGGGCAGTATGGTTGTTTTAAACGTAACATTTATTTGTATGTATAAAATCACCGTGATAACACTACATAAAAAGACAAAACATAATAAAATAAACATGCAGCTGAGCATGTATGGTAAAAATTCCCTGTGCAAAGGCCCATACACACTTGCCAAGAAAGTGACCGAAGCCGCTCATTTTCCCCCTTCCTGAGCGATGCCGAGAAAATGAGCGACAAGTGTGTATGCAGCCAGCAACAATCGATACGCGGCCCCGCGGGTTGGCAACAATCGTCGCCATCGGCAGTGCATGCATGCTCTATCTGGACTGTCATCCAGCAGCTGCATGCACAGCCGGCAGCTGCATGATGTCACTGAGCGATATGAGCGGTCATATCGCTCAGTATGTACGGGCGGCTGCCGACCACCCGGCCCGGGAGGGGAAACACTAGACGATGACGCTCATAGAGTGACGTCATCTAGTGTCAATGGACCTTAAGTTCAAGGTATGGCCGGAAATTCCCCACTTTTGTTGTTAGTACAGTATGTTAATGTCTTCATTCTTTTAGTCTCCGTATATTTTTTGTGTTTGTGAAATCAGCTGGTACATTCCACAGACAACAATTCAGATGTGTTGTATGTGTGACTGGGTGAGCATTAGGACATTGGGGGTCATTCCGAGTTGTTCGCTTGGTATTTTTTTCTCGCAACGGGGCGATTAGTCGCTAATGCGCATGTGCAATGTCCGCAGTGCGACTGCGCCAAGTAAATTTGCTATGCAGTTAGGTATTTTACTCACGGCATTATGAGGTTTTTTCTTCGTTCTGGTGATCGTAATGTGATTGACAGGAAGTGGGTGTTTCTGGGCGGAAACAGGCCGTTTTATGGTAGTGTGCGAAAAAACGCTACCGTTTCCGGAAAAAACGCGGGAGTGGCTGGAGAAACGGGGGAGTGTCTGGGCGAACGCTGGGTGTGTTTGTGACGTCAAACCAGGAACGACAAGCACTGAACTGATCGCAGATGCCGAGTAAGTCTGGAGCTACTCAGAAACTGCTAAGAAGTGTCTATTCGCAATTTTGCTAATCTTTCGTTCGCAATTTTGATAAGCTAAGATTCACTCCCAGTAGGCGGCGGCTTAGCGTGTGCAAAGCTGCTAAAAGCAGCTTGCGAGCGAACAACTCGGAATGACCCCCATTGTTATTAAGTATAAAGGAAAGGTGACAGTGAAACAAGTAGGCTGATAAAGCCACATAGGGATCACTGTTTTATTATTAATAATAATAATAATAATAATAATAATAATAATATTGTTGTTGTTATTATTAACAACAACAATATTATTATTATTATTATTATTATTATTACTACACAATATGCAAATATTACACATAAGAATAAAATGTATCCTAGGGTGATCATATACCACACAGTTTCTTCAGGAAGTATCACACAGTCAATGTTTTTTGCATAAATGACTGTAGAAATAGTTACTCTGCAAAGTATATCTACTGTATGCAGCAGTGCAAGTATGCGGGTACACTCGGGTATGGAGTACCCTTAAGAATTTGGCAGCAGGTACGCAGTACAACCTGCCACACACTTTGCCATTACCACAATTATAATGTTCCACAAAGCAACAAGACCATGGTGCTTGGCAGCATGACGGCTCCTCCCACTTTGTCAGGGTTACTGGGAGTGCGACAGTGGCTGTATTTTCCTGTTATAATGGAGGCATTACTATATATTGTTATTAAATTGAAGGCATTACTATATATTTCTATTATACTGGAGGCATTACTATATATTTGTAGCCTTGCCTCCAGATTCCCCCCCAAAAAAGGGGCTGTCGTGTGGCCACACTGCTAGTGTCATGTAGCCACTCCCACTAGCAGCATGTGGTCACGCCCCACACAACACATGACCACGCCCATTTTTCGGCACTCAGTACCACTAACAATATATTTCTACTTGCAACACTGACTGTATGTACAGTATATAAAAGGCAAAAAAGGAGATTGACTCACTGATTGACTTATCACGAAATCTCTTAAACCACAAGGCCTACAATCATGAAACTTGGCAGATAGCTTCTCCTTAGGTCCCAGTTGCTTATTAAGAACCGGTTTTACAAATGTCACTGTCCATCCACGGTAATCGCCAAAAATGTATGTATGTATGTATGTATGTATGTATGTATGTATGTATGTATGTATGTATGTATATGTATATGTATGTTCCAGCATAACTCTGGAATGCCTGCAGCAATTTACACCAAACTTGGTACACATATGACTTACAATATGGGAACAAATACTGTGGGGGTAACAGACCCCTAGCACCCATAGGAGGAACAGCAGCACAGAGTATATCAGCAAACAGCATAACTCTGGACTGCCTGGACAAATTTACACCAAACTTGGTACACAGATGACTTACAATATGGGAAAAAAGACTGTGGGGGTAACACATTCCTAGCACCCCTAGGGGTGGCCCAGCAGCACCGACTATATCAGGACATGCATGATTTGTCAGTGATGACTGGGCTGCATGTGACAGTGGTAGTAACATGATGTGAGAAGTGGAATGGAGGTAGCAGGAAGCCACACACTGAAAGTGGAATACTGTATATAGTGCAAGTAGCAGGGTCCCCCAGCAACACAGAGTATATCAGGAGATGCATAATGTACTGCACCATATAAGAAACTAAATAAATCGATAATTTCACAGGGGCACTGACATGATGTGAGGAGGGGAATGGAGGCAGCAGGAAGCCACAGGCTGAGAGTTGCATAGTGGGATCAGCAGGGTCCCTTGGGGGGGGGGGGGCGATAAAGGGGTCTGGCCACTACACAAAGTGGTCTCGGATGCAGGATATGCATATATACTAGATCTCCAACCATCATAAATTACTGAACAACTATAATTCTAATTTACCATCCTCATCCCGTAGCGAAGCACGGCTATTCAGCTAGTCATGTATAGATACAATGTATCCTGAGTGATTACATGCTGCACAACTTCTGCAGGAGCTGCCACATGATGATTTCTTTTCATACATGTCTGCAGGAATAGGTTTTTTTTTGCAAAATATCACATAACAAGTACAATGTATCCTGGAATATACAATTGCTACACAATTTCAACAGGAGCAATCACACAATGTAGTTTATTTGCACAAATGCTTGTAAGAATAGTTTTCCTCTAGTAAAAATTCTATCACAAAAAAATACGTTATATCATAGAAACATAGAATTTGACGGCAGATAAGAACCACTTGGCCCATCTAGTCTGCCCCTTTTTTTATCCTTTAGGTAATCTCAACCCTTTTTGAACCGTAATTCTTTGTAAGGATATTCATATGCCTATCCCAAGCATGTTTAAATTGCTCTACAGTCTTAGCCTCTACCACCTCTGATGGGAGACTATTCCACTTATCCACTACCCTTTCTGTGAAGTAATTTTTCCTTAAATTTCCCCTGAACCTGCTTCCCTCCAGTTTCAGTATATGTCCTCGAGTTCTAATACTTCTCTTCCTTTGAAGAATGTTTCCCTCCCGAACTTTGTTAAAACCTTTGGTATATTTGAAAGTTTCTATCATGTCTCCCCTTTCCCTTCTCTCCTCCATACTATACATGTTAAGATCTTTTAGCCTTTCCGGGTAAGTTTTGTGATGTAGACCATGCACCATACAATAAGAAAGCCTGGCTAACTTTCCCTGCATCCAAAGAATGACATGTTATATTTGAGAAAGCATGGGAAAACTCGGAGAAAAAATTCCAGATCCCTAGAAGGGTTCTGATTGCTTTCCCCTTCCCTGAGGAGGATCAGAAAAAATGGGAAAACCCACCCATAGTGGACATGTCTTTATCGAGACTCTCAAAAAAGGTGGTTTTACCTGTTACAGGATCGACCGCCTTAAAGGAGTCGGCTGATCGCAAAATTGATACTACGCTCAAATCCATATACATGGCTTCAGGGGCGATACTATGTCCCACTATTGCCTGTGCATGGATTTCCAAAGCTATAGTAAAGTGGTCAGGCACGTTACTTGAGGATTTGGATACAATGGATAAAAGTGATGTTGAATTGTTTTTACGTAACATTTAGGATTCTGCAGGATTTATGGTGGAATCCATGAAAGACCTGGGTTCCATGGCTGCAGGGATATCTTCCATCTCTGTCTCAGCTCGTAGGGGACTTTGTCTGCGCCAGTGGTTTGCCGACGCAGAATCCAGGAGAGGTGTGGAGACCCTACCCTACACAGGTTCTCTTTGGGGAAGCGTTGGATGCGTGGATTTCCACGGCTACAGCGGGTAAGTCTCCTTTTCTTCCCTCAGCTGCACCTGCTACGAAGAAGCCTTTTTATTCAGCTGCATCACAGCCCTTTTGGACTGCCAAAGCAAGAAAGACCAAGCCATCCAACACCTTCTTTCGAGGAGGTCGGCCAAAATCCAAGAAACCTGCTGCTGCGTGTTCCCAGGAACAGAAACCTACTTCAAGTACGCCAAAGTCCTCAGCATGACAGTGAACAGCGCGGCCTGAAGGTGGGGCCAGTGGGGACGAGGTTCAGGCATTTCAGACACGTCTGGGTGTCATCCAGCCTGGATCCCTGGGTGCAAGATATTGTGTCCCAGGGGTACAGGCTGGAATTTCAAGTTCTCCCTCCTCACCTATTCTTCAAATCAGGCTTACCAGCTTTGCTTGCAGACAGGGCTATCCTACAGGAAGCCATCCAAAAGTTGGTGGAGGCACAGGTTATTGTACCAGTTCCACCCCATATGCAAAACAAAGGTAACTATTCAAATATTTTTGTGGTACCGAAACCGGATGGTTCGGTCAGACCCATTCTGAACTTAAAATCACTAAACCCCTTCCTGAGGGAGTTCAAGTTCAAAATGGAGTCTCTAAGGGCAGTGATATCAGGTCTGGAGGATGGGGAATACCTGATATCCCTGGATATCAAGGATGCGTACCTCCACATTTTTCCGATTAGGCCGCCGCATCAAGCTTATCTCAGATTCACACTGTTGGACTATCATTTTCAATTCCAGGCCCTGCCATTTGGCCTCTCCACAGCACCGAGGGTATTCACCAAGGTGATGGTGGAAATGATGGTTCTCCTCCGCAGACAGGGGGTGCACATAATTCCATATCTGGATGATCTGCTGATAAAGGCATCGTCCAAGGAGAAGCTGTTACAGTCCATTGTTCTCATGACAATCTACTCAGGGAACACGGTTGGATGGGTGTTTCTTCCAGAGGAAAAAGTGTTGGTGATACAAACAATGGTCCAGGATGTCCTGAAGCCAGCCCGGGTTTTCGGTTCATCAGTGCATTTGCCTTCTGGGGAAGATGGTGGCCTTTTACGAGGCTCTGCAGTATGGGAGATTTCATGCTCGGTCCTTCCAACTGGATCTCCTGGACAGGTGGTCGGGAGCTCATCTACACATGCACCAAAGAATACGTCTATTGCCAAAGGACAGAATTTCTCTCCTCTTGTGGCTACAATTACCTCACCTTCTGGAGGGCCGCAGGTTTGGGATTCAGGACTGGATCCTTCTAACCAAAGATTTAAGTCTCCGGGGCTGGGGCACAGTCACTCAAGTGGAAACCTTCCAAGGAAGGTGGTCAAGTCTGGAAGCCGGCCTACCGATAAACATTGTGCAACTAAGAGCCGTCTACAACGGTCTTCTCCAAGCGGCCCATCTTCTGAGAAATCGGGCCATTCAAGTGCAGTCGGACAATGTAACGACAGTGGCTTACATAAACCAACAGGGCAGAACGAAGAGCAGAGCTGCAATGTCAGAGGTAACAAGAATCATCCTCTGGGCAGAAAAACATGCGTTGGCGCTGTCTGCAATCTTCTGGGAAGCGGACTTCCTCAGCAGACACGATCTCCATCCAGAAGAGTGGGGTCTCCATCTGGTGGTGTTCAAGGAGGTAACAGTTCTTTGGGGTGTACCCCAAATAGACATGATGGCCTCTCGTCTCAACAAGAAGCTTCAGTGATATTGTTCCAGGTCGAGGGACCCGCAAGCAGTGGCAGTGGATGCCCTAGTGACTCTGGGGTAAATTTAAGATTCGTATTTTCCCGTTTGAGGTCAAAGTTCAATCACGAATGACATTGAAAGTGTAAATATGCAACTTTTTGAATTGATTACGACTAATTTACTAAGCTGCCGTATTCTGCATTTTCGGGTTTTCCGATGTCGATGTCATTAGTTTTTTTTGGCAGTGTTTTACGTGAGTGACTTGTAAAACACTGCCGACTTTAATACAATGAATCTCGGCCGGATCTGAGAGATCCGTGCTGGGCTTCATTGTGCACTTTGTTAAAAAAAAAAAAGTTTAAATGTAAAAAAAAAATTGCGTGGGGTCCCCCCTCCTAAGGCAAACCAGCCTCGGGCTCTTTGAGCCGATCCTGGTTGCAGAAATATGGGGAAAAAATGGACAGGGGTTCCCCCATATTTAAACAACCAGCATCGGGCTCTGCGCCTGGTCTTGGTTACAAAAATACGGGGGACAAAAAGCGTAGGGGTCCCCCGTATTTTTGAAACCAGCACCGGGCTCCACTAGCTGGACAGATAATGCCACAGCCGGAGGTCACTTTTATACAGTGCCTTGCGGCCGTGGCATCAAATATCCAACTAGTCACCCCTGGCCGGGGTACCCTGGGGGAGTGGGGACCCCTTCAATCAAGGGGTCCCCCCCAGCCACCCAAGGGCCAGGGGTGAAGCCCGAGGCTGTCCCCCCCATCCAATGGGCTGCGGATGGGGGGCTGATAGCCTTTGTTCAAAGTGTTTGATATTGTTTTTAGTAGCAGTACTACAAGGCCCAGCAAGCCTCCCCCGCAAGCTGGTACTTGGAGAACCACAAGTACCAGCATGGGGCAGAAAAACAGGCCCGCTGGTACCTGTAGTACTACTACTAAAAAAATACCCCAATAAAGACATCACACACACACCTTGAAAGTATAACTTTAATACATACATGCACACCAACATACATACATACTTACCTATGTTCCCACGCAGGTTGGTCCTCTTCTCCAGTAGAATCCATGGTGTACCTGTAGAAAAAATTATACTCACATAATCCATGGTTGAAGGCTCCTCTGCTTGTAATCCTTTTGTAATCCACGTACTTGAAAAAATAAAAAAACGGACACCCGACCACGAACTGAAAGGGGACCCATGTTTTCACATGGGACCCCTTTCCCCGAATGCCAGAAACCCACTCTGACTGATGTCTAAGTGGGTTTCTTCAGCCAATCAGGGAGCGCCATGTTGTGGCACCCTCCTGATCAGCTGTGTGCTCCTGTACTGTATGACAGGCGGCACACGGCAGTGTTACAATGTAGTGCCTATGCGCTCCATTGTAACCAATGGTGGGAACTTTCAGGTCAGCGGTGAGGTCACTTTCGGTCAACCGCTGACCTGACTAGTTGGATATTTGATGCCACGGCCGCAAGGCACTGTATAAAAGTGACCCCCGGCTGTGGCATTATCTGTCCAGCTAGTGGAGCCCGGTGCTGGTTTCAAAAATACGGGGGACCCCTACTCTTTTTGTTCCCCGTATTTTTGGAACCAGGACCAGGCGCAGAGCCCGGTGCTGGTTGCTTAAATATAGGGGAACCCCTGTCAATTTTTTCCCCTATTTTTGCAACCAGGGTCGGCTCAAAGAGCCCGAGGCTGGTTTGGTTTAGGAGGGGGGACCCCACGCATTTTTTTGGGGAAAATTTATAACATTTCCCCCCCCTTCCCACGGAAAAACATGCACGGATCTCATGGATCCGTGCATGCCTATACAAACACGGGATGAAAAAGCAGGTCTGTTTTTTTTAGCACTTTTTCACGATTTGTATTTCATCACGGCAGTGTTTGGCTATTGTCGGCAGTGTTTGTGTTTTGCACTTTTTAGTAAATTCCCGATTTCTACCAAATTGCAGGCGTATTTGACCGATGGTGTATTGATTCGTGATTTTTTCCTAGGACTTCCAAAATATTACGAATGCCCTCATCACTGCCGTGATTTTTGCTTAGTAAATTACCGAGATGACACTTTGAAGAAAAAACGGCATCTCGATCAAAATCGGGACCTTAGTAAATATACCCCTCTGTGGGTATTCCAGTCAGTGTATGTGTTTCCACCACTCCCACTCATTCCAAGAGTGCTAAATCTAATAAGGAGAACAAGGATTCAAGCGATCCTCATTGCTCCAGACTGGCCAAGAAGGTCTTAGTACGCGGATCTTCTGGATCTACTTCTAGAAGAGCCGAGGCCTCTTCCTCTTCAGGAGGACCTGCTGCAGCAGGGGCCGTTCACCTATCAAGACTTACCATGGCTACGTTTGACGGCATGTAGGTTGAACACCAGATAGTAGCTTGGAGGGGCATTCTGAACAAGGTTATTCCTACCCTGATACAGGCTAGGAAAGGAGTAACGTCTAAACATTACCATCGTATTTGGAAAAATATGTATCTTGGTGTGAGTCCAAGAAGTTTCCTACAGTGGAGTTTCAACTGGGACGGTTTCTGCTCTTCCTACAAGCAGGCGTGGATATGGGCTTGAGGTTGGGATCTGTAAAGGTCCAAATTTCGGCCCTATCCATTTTCTTCCAGAAACAATTGGCTGCCCTCCCTGAGGTTCAGACTTACTTGAAGGGAGTTCTGCACATCCAACCTCCCTTTGTACCGCCTACGGCGCCCTGGGATCTTAACGTGGTGTTGCAGTTCCTCCAGTCGGACTGGTTTGAGCCTCTACAGGAGGTTGAGGTCAAGTTTCTCACTTGGAACGCTGTCACTTTGTTGGCCTTAGCTTCTGCTAGACATGTGTCGGAGTTGGGGGCTTTGTCCTGTAAAAGCCCATACTTGATCTTCCATGAAGATAGAGGTTGTGTCGGCATTTCATATCTTCCAACCTATTGTGGTGCCAGTTGCGACTGACTCCTCAGTCTAATCAAAGTCCTTATATGTTGGAAGGGCTCTAAAGATCTATGTGAGGAGGACTGCTCGTCACAGAAAATCGGAATCTCTGCTTGTCTTGTATGATCCCAGGAAAATTGGGTGTCCTGCTTCTAAGCAGACAATTTCTCGCTGGATCAGGTTCACTGTCCAGCATGCATATTTTACGGCAGGCTTGCCATGTCCTACATCTGTTAAGGCGCACTCTACTCGTAAGGTGGGCTCTTCCTGGGTGGCTGCCCGAGGTGTCTCTGCTTTACAACTCTGCCTAGCGGCTACTTGGTCGGGGTCGAACATGTTTGCAAAGTTCTGCAAGTTTGATACTTTGGCCTCTGAGGACGTTAAGTTTGGTCAATCAGTTCTGCAGGAGCCTTCATGCTCTCCCTCCCGTTCTGGGAGCTTTGGTACATCCCCATGGTACTAATGTGGACCACAGCATCCTCTAGGATGTAAGAGAAAATAGGATTTTTATTATCTATCGGTAAATCCTTTTCTTGTAGTCCATAGAGGATGCTGGGCACCCGCCCAGCTCTTCGTTTTCCTGCAGTGGTTATCTGGTTCAGTACAACTTTTGTTTTTAGTTACGTACTGCATTGTTACTTGGTAAGTAATGTTTCAGCGGTTGCTTAGTTTCAAGCTGGTTAGCTTGTTTTGCCTTGTGTGTGAGCTGTGATAATGTCGATATTATCTTAGACCGTAAAGCTATATCTCTAGATACACTTTTACCGAGGAGTCGCTACGGCCGCTAGACTTAATACACATGCTACGTACTATGTACGCTATTTCGTACAGAGTCCCGTAAGGTGTACTGACTTAACGTACACACGCCGTGCTGGGGGTACAAAGTACGCACAGCACGCGCACACACAATTGATAACCTTTAAACCTTGTTAGTGATACAATGCAATGATATGATTACACTTTAAACCCTTGGCAGCAAAGTACTGCAACGATGTTATACCTTAAACCTTAAGTAGCACTGACGGTATAAAGTACCCGCAGTGCGTACACCTTATCAATACTTATAAACCTTATACAGTTAAAATACACTTAAAACCCTTGCAGGAAAGTGAGGACACAACACCGATTTGTAGTTGAAACCACAGGGTTCCTTGGCCACCGTGGATTATTTCAAAAGGTAAAACAGTACAAATCATACACTACAGGCTAACAAGATAAATCTAAACAGAATAATGGCTACAGAGAATGTACATACGTGAGAATGTTCGCAAGCGCAACCCGGCCGGTCCTCCGCTCGTCACATAGCGTTCAGAGTCTTCTGACCAGCCAGGCAGCAACAAGCTTTTTATACACAACTTACATACACAATACAATGGTCACTGTAATCTCATTGTCCATTGGACACAGAGATATGTCTTTTCATTACAGGAGAGGTCATAGGTTGCTTTGAAAAGGTGAGCGATGTCTTTCCCCAACTGCTCTGGTGGGTGGTATCCTCTGGATTCCCGCCGCATACATAATACACAGTAAATACAGTTAATATCTATATTCTACTTTTGCACATAACTATACGCAGGAACATGCAATCTTTCTCTAACCAACACCGGAATATTACCCTTACAATTCCCTACAGCTGGATACTAGATATCACCTTCTAACCTTTGTCTGGCCCTTCCTATCATGCAAAGGCGAATCCCCTAGTCCTGGAACTGTTTAAACTGTTGATACTCGCTGATGTGGGGTAGGGGAACTATGTGTACAAAATGCACTATTTGGGGTAAATATGTAATGTTCTAATAACCCTCTACGCGCTTACAAACTCCGCCGTAAATACCCATACCACGCGCATGATCGCAGGAGCGATCCTACGCAAATTGCGGATATGTGCACGCACGGCGGACTGAGTGCACGCGCAGCGGGCATGTGCATGGGGTTAGTACAGGGTATATGCATTACAATATTTTTCGACTTTGACAGTCCACCCTTTGGCAGTCAACAATAACTGCCAGTATCTAAGCATTAACCAGAAAAATATACAATACAATATCTACAGATGATTGGATGGAAATATACAATACATTATCCACAGATGATTGGATGTTACGAGGAGAGGTGTAGGTGGGAAATGTATGACCTAGTGGGATAGTAAAAACATGTATGTATGAAATCCATGTCTGAGGGGCATGTATCATTGTGCCGTACGTGTTCTAGATAAGCTTCGAGGTTTTTGTGAAGTATACATTAAATCCTTCTTATCCCGTATTAAGGGTCTGTAAGTGGGCCAACAAACACTACCGAGCTCTTTTTTCGGCTTCTTGTTCCAACAAATGGGGTGCACATTTAGTTGATGATACATGGAGGAGGAACACATGTGAATGCTAATATGTGGATATCGCCTGTCGACTATGTGTGTCACTACCTGAAGGTTGTAGAGATGAAGAAAAGAAACATATCGAAAATACATTCACATAACATTTTCGTAATCATTCTTGGGTGTTGATTGAAGTCTTCTTCGGATGGATGTATTTTTGCTGAGGGAAAACAAAGGAGAAACGGGTGAAAGAAACGGACCGTGGAATCACGTCTTATCACAACATTGTCTCTATTGATGGGTCATAAATTAAATCAGTTGCTGTAACAATGCCCCCGCTCCTTAAACTCATCACTTTGGTACCGCGCTTGCGCCACGTTAAAATTCGAACACACCTAAATATCAAGCCAATCATT